>NC_045966.1:33338815-33648190 GCF_010909765.2 Amblyraja radiata | reverse complement strand
TCAGAGAGACAGTTCGTGGTGGAGGTGGACGCCTCCGACGTGGGGGCGGGAGCTGTTCTGTCCCAGCGGGCTGCCGGGGACCAGAAGCTCCATCCATGCGCCTTCTCCCGACGCCTGACCCCTGCTGAGAGGAATTATGACATTGGCAACCGAGAACTGTTGGCGGTTAAGTTGGCGTTGGAGGAATGGCGTCACTGGCTGGAGGGAACCGAGCAGCCTTTCTTGGTTTGGACTGACCACAAGAACCTTGAATACCTCCAGTCAGCCAAGAGGCTCAACTCTCGTCAGGCCCCCTGGTCTCTCTTCCTCACCTGCTTCAACTTCTCCCTCTCCTACCGACCTGGGTCCCGCAACGTGAAGCCCGATGCCCTCTCTCGACAGTTCTTGGCGAAGGAGGAGCCTGCCTCTGGCCCCAACACCATCCTCCCGTCCTCGCACAGGGTTGCCTCCCTCACCTGGGAAGTGGAGGAGAGGGTCAAGGCGGCCTTGGAGAACCAGCCGGGACCCAGCGCATGCCCTCATGATCGACTGTTTGTGGTTTCTGCCCTGCGGTCCGACGTCCTTCAGTGGGCCCACAGCTCTCGACTCGCCTGTCATTCCGGCATTCAGCGGACCAAGGAGATGGTGCTACGGAGGTTCTAGTGGGCAGCGCTGGAGAAGGACACTCGGGAGTTTGTCAACGCCTGTCCCGTTTGCAACCAGCACAAGGTCTCACACCAAGCTCCTGCGGGTCATCTGCTTCCACTGCCTGTACCCCATCGACCATGGTCCCACATCTCCCTGGACTTCGTTACCGGCCTGCCCCCATCCCGTGGTCACACCACCATCCTGACCGTGGTCGATAGATTTAGCAAGATGGATCACTTCGTGCCCCTGCCCACGCTTCCGTCAGCCAAGGAAACTGCCGAGCTCATGTTACTCCATGTCTTCAGGCTCCATGGTCTCCCCGATGGGGACCCCAGTTTGCCTCTGTGTTCTGGAGGGAGTTCTGCACGCTTGTGGGGGCCACCGTGAGTCTGACGTCCGGATTTCATCCCCAGTCCAATGGCCAAACTGAAAGGAAGAATCAGGAGATGGAGACGGCGCTGCGGTGTATGGTGTCCAAGCATCCCTCCTCCTGGTCCCAGCAGTTGTTGTGGGTGGAGTACGCCCACAACACCCTGACAAGCTCGGCCACTGGGCTCTCCCCTTTCCAGTGTGCCTACGGGTCCCAGCCTCCACTGTTCCCGGCGCTGGAGAAAGAGGTTTCCTGCCCGTCCGTCCAGGCCTTCATTCGTCGCTGCCGCAGGACGTGGACCCAAGCCAGGGCGGCTCTTCTCCGCTCCGTGGATCGTTACGCCACGGCTGCCAACCGTCACCGCACCCAGGCCCCCACCTACCTCGCGGGCCAGAAGGTGTGGCTGTCGACCCGGGACCTTCCCTTGAGGGTGGAGTCCAAGAAGTTGGCACCCAAGTTCATCGGTCCCTTTGAGATCCAGAAGGTCATCAACCCAGTGGCTGTGAGGCTCAAGTTGCCTCGTTCCATGCGGGTCCATCCTATGTTCCACGTGTCCAGAGTAAAGCCAGTCCGGGAGAGCTCCCTGGTCCCCGCAGTCCCTCCTCCTCCACCTCCTCGTCTCATCGACGGAGGCCCCGCCTTTACGGTGCACCGCCTCCTGCGCTCCGGCCGTCGCGGGAGGGGTCTCCAATACCTGGACGATTGGGAGGGTTACGGTCCAGAGGAGAGGTCCTGGGTTCCTGCTCGACACATCCTGGACGCCTCCCTCATCAGGGAGTTTCACCGGCGTCATCCCGACCAGCCGTCCAAGTCCGCCACTCCTAGAGGGGTCGCCGCCCCTGAGACTCTGCCCCCTCTTCCGTCCGAGGTGCCCAGTGACGACGAGACGGAGCTTTCCTCTGATGCTATGGAGGAGGATGCGGACATGGATGTCTCGGACGAATATTAGCCCTCCTCCGGTCCCCCTCCTCCCACTCAACTCTGCGTGGGATTAGGTTTATTTTTGTTTTTGTTTTTTTGTTTTGGGACGTCAGGAGCCGTCCCTTGAGGTGGGGGTTCTGTCACAGTCTGCCCTCTCATCATTCTCATCCACTTCACCTCTCAGTACTTTTCCACCGGTCCCTCCTTCTCCTCACCTGCCTGCCTGCCACTCCCCTCTCATCAGTCCAACTCTCCTCGCCTGTTGCACTCAGTTGCCTCTGATCACCAATTAACCCGGTATATAGACTCTCCTCACCGTTCACACAGTGCCAGATTGTTCTCAGCATTCATGCAAGACTCTCCAGCGATTTCCCGACTTCCTGCCTGGCTTCGACTCTCCTTTCGTCTGTCCCTCGCTGGTTTGTTTGCATCGTGTGTTGGATCTCCTGGTGACCGGACCATCCGCTACCCCGACTACGTCTCCTGCCTGCCCCTCTTCGGAACCTTCGCTCAATCCTGAGCCTCTGTGTGAGTACGGTGTACCCATTCCTGTGTTACTACTCTGTGTTACAGTATCGTAATAAAGTTCGTTACCAACTATACCTGCCTGATTCTGTGCTGCTATTGGGTCCAAGCTATACCCGTTACACACTGTTGAATCCATCTTGCTACTCCACCATTAATATCCAACCATTGAACCTTCTTAACCAACCTTCCATGAGGAACCTTGTCAAAGGCCTTACATCCACTGCTTTACCCTCATCAATTTCCCGAGTAATCTCTTCAAAAAATTCAAGAAGATTAGTCAAACATGACCTTCCAGGCACAAATCCATGTTGACTGTTCCTAATCAGACCCTGTTTATCCAGATGCTTATACATATTATCTCTAAGTATCATTTCCATTAATTTGCCCACCACTGACGTCAAACTAAGAGGTCTATAATTGCTAGGTTTACTCTTAGACCCCTTTTTAAACAATGGAACAACATGCGCATTACGCCAATCCTCCGGTACTATTCCCGTTTCTAATGAGACATTTGAAATATTTCTGTCATAGCCCCTGCTATTTCTACACTAACTTCCCTCAATGTCCTTGGGAATATCCTGTCTGGACCTGGAGACTTATCCACTTTTATATTTCTCAAAAGTGTCAGTACTTCCTCTTCTTTGAATCTCATAGTTTCCATAGCTACTCTACTTGTTTCCTTTACCTCACATAATTCAATATCCTTCTCCTTGGTGAATAAATTGTTCAATATCTCCCCCATCTCTTTTGGCTCTGCAGATAGCTGTCCACTCTGACTCTCTAATGGACCAATTTTATCCCTCGTTATCCTTTTGCTATTAATATAGCTGTAGAAACCCTTTGGATTTACTTTCACCTTACTTGCCAAAGCAACCTCATATCTTCTTTTAGCTTTTCTAATTTCTTTCTTAAGATTCTTTTAACATTCTTTATACTCCTCAAACACCTCATTTACTCCATGCTGCCTATAATTATTGTAGATCTCTCTCTTTTTCCGAACCAAATATCCAATTTCCCTTGAAAACCATGGCTCTTTCCAATTTTTACTATTTCCTTTCAACCGAACAGGAACATAAAGATTCTGTACTCTTAAAATTTCACCTTTAAATGTCCTCAATTTCTCTTCCACATCTTTCCCATAAAACAAACTGTCCCAATTTACTCCTTTTAAATCCTTTCGCATCTCCTCAAAGTTAGCCTTTCTCCAATCAAAAATCTCAACCCTAGGTCCAGTGCTGACCCTCTCCATAATTATATTGAAACTAATGGTATTGTGATCACTGGTCCCGAACTGTTCCCCAATGCATACCTCTGCCACCTGACCCGTCTCATTTCCTAACAGGAGGTCCAGCACTGCCCCTTCTCTAGTAGGTACTTCTATGTATTGCTGCAAAAAACTATCCTGCACACATTTTACAAACTCCAACCCATCCAGCCCATTTACAGAATGTGTTTCCCAGTCTATGTGTAGAAAATTGAAATCTCCCACAATCACTACCTTGTGCTTACTACTAATATCTGCAATCTCCTTACATATTTGCTCTTCCAATTCTCGCTCCCCATTTGGCGGTCTATAATACACCCCTATAAGTGTTGCTACCCCTTTCCCATTTCTCAGTTCCACCCAAATAGCCTCCCTAGACGAGCCCTCTAATCTATCCTGCCAAAGCACTGCTGTAATATCTTCCCTGATAAGCAATGCAACACCTCCACCTCTTGCCCCTCCAATTCTATCACACCTGAAGCAACGAAATCCTGGAATATTTAGTTTCCAATCACAGCCCTCCTGCAACCATGTTTCACTGATCGCCACAACATCATACTTCCAGGTGTCAATCAGGCTCTAAGTTCATCCACCTTTCTTACAATGTTTCTAGCATTAAAATATACACATTTAAGAAACCCACCCTCTCTTATTCTCTGTTTATTGTCTTTTTCTTCTCTCTCCCCTACATTTTGGGTCAGTGCTACCATTCTCTGCCTCCTGCCTCACACACTGACTGCTAGCTTTCCCAATTTGAGTCCCTCCCCCCAACCATACTAGTTTAAAGTCTCCCCAGTAGACTTTGCAAATCTCCCCGCCGGGATATTGGTCCCCCTCGAGTTCAAGTGCAACCCGTCCTTTCTGTACAGGTCGCACGTTCCCCAAAAGAGGTCCCAATGATCCAGAAACTTGAATCCATACCCACTGCACCAGTCCCTCATCCACTCATTTATCCTCCACCTCGCTCCATTCCTACTCTCACTGTCGCGTGGCACAGGCAGTAATCCTGAGATTGTTACCTTTGCAGTCCTTCTCCTTAACTCTCTACCTAACTCCCTAAATTCTTCTTTCAGGACCTCTTCTCTTTTTTTACCTATGTCGTTGGTACCTATATGTACCACAACCTCAGGCTCCTCTCCCTCCCATTTCAGGATTTCTTGGACACGTTCAGACACATCCCTGACCCTGGCACCAGGGAGGCAAACTACCATTGGGTCTCCTGTCTGCATCCACAGAATCGCCTATCCGACCCCCCCTGACTATAGAGTCCCCTATTACAATTGCCCTCCTCTTCTTTTCCTTACCCTTCTGAGCAACAGGACTGGTCTTTGTGCCAGAGGCCCGCCCGCTGTCGCTGCCCCCAGGTAGGCTGTCTTCCCCCACCCTTACTCAAACATGAGTACTTATTTTCAAGGTGTACAGCCACCGGGGTACTCACCAGTCCCTGCCTCTGCCCATTGCCCTTCCTAACTGCGACCCAATTTTCTGTCTCCCGTGGTCTTGGAGTGACCACCTCCCTGTAACTCCTTTCTATGACCTCCTCGCTCTCCCTGAGCAGACAGAGGTCATCGAGTTGCTGCTCCAGGTTCCTAACACGGTCCCTTAGGAGCCCCATCTCGATGCACCTGGCGCAGATGTGGACGTCTGGACTGTAATGGGGCTTAAGGAAAAATTAGCAATTAGAAGAGGAAATGCGGGACTTCCGGCGGCGTCATGGAGAATTAAGGCGCGGCATTGAGCTTCTCCCCCGTAAAAAAATTGTAAAAGCCGTTTTAAGTCGGCACCGATTTAAAAAAAAACTCACCGAAGTCGCCTGGTGTTGTGTAAGGGTGTTATCATCAGAAGGTGACGTGAAAATCGGGGAGATTAATGGTGAAATCGGGTGTTTAAATGAGTTTAAATGAGCAGAGATAATCGTTCAAGGGCGCCAGAGAAAAATACTATCAGCCTTCAGCTCGAGGAAGTATTGGATACTCTGCAAACGACAGAAGAAGAAGATTCTTACAGCCAAGGGTCTCTGCTTGAAATGGCAACAAAAGGAGACAAGAAGGAGAAAGAGGTGAAGCAAATGCTTTTAGATATAACTGCTACAATTAACATGACACTGGGGAAGATGGAGAGTAATAAGCAGAGTATGGAGATTACCATGGAAAGTAATAAGCAGAGTATGGAGACTAGCATGGAGAGTAATAAGCAGAGTATGGAGACTAGCATGGAGAGAATTTCTCAAAAAATTGATAATACTTGCAGTGAGTTAAAAGAACTCAAAAAGCAGTATAAGGCATTTGATAAGAGATTAAAATCAGAGTGTCAGAATTGAAAATGATTACAACAAGAAATTTAAAGGTGTAAAGGATGATATCGGAAAGCTGGATGAGATAATGGAAGAGATGGAGAATGAGATAAAAGAGATTGTCTCGGAAATAAAGAATTTGAAACAATCACAGAAAACTGAAGAGGAAAAACTTGGAAGAATGACTGATAAATGTCTGGACCTGGAATCAGGAACTCGGAGATATAACCTGAGGATTCTCGGAGTAAAGGAAGGACGAGAGGGTCATGAATCTCAAACATGTACTTTCGTTACTGACTTACTCAAAGATGTCTTGGAATTGTCGGAAGAACCAAAAACAGACGTCGCTAAACGAGTTGGAAGAGGAACAAATTATTCAAGACAGATAATTGTGAAATTCCGTGACATCTCTTCAGTGGAGTTTATATTGAAAAAGATCACTTATGGGAAGAAGCTGACATACCGTGGGGATAATGTGCGAATATTTCGCGATTACTCTCCTGAGGTAGTCCAGAAAATGAGATTGTTTACACTGGCAAGACACACTTTGAGGGAAGTCCCGGGACTAAGATATGGAATTTACTTTCCCGGAAAAATGAGGATATCTTATAACGGCGTTGAACGCTCATTTGCAGATCCCGGAAAAGCTTTAAAGTATGCAGAGGATATCGTTAAGAAAACATCGGGGCAAGCTGCCGATAAGGAAGAAGTTTGAACTTTTACAGAGTTTTGAACTGATTAAAATGGCCGAGCTACCCAGACAATTATGAATCCTCATAATTATCCCAGACAATTATAAAGCTTATCTCGTTGGAATGTGTTATTCAGAGAGCTTGGTTATATTCAACCTTGGATGAAAAGCTCAAAGTTTAACCCCTTGGCACCTGCTTGTACGGTAGTTAACCCTTTGGTACCAGCTTGTATGATGTATGGTAGTTATAGAATGGGATATTATGTAAGAATCCTGGGTGGATATATATGGGAAAGTTTAGATTAGATTAAGATTGGATAAATTAGATGGACATGTATACTTATATAACCGTGTATATGTTGTGTTCTATATTTGTTTTGTTTTTTTATTCCTTGTGTCTCTTTTTTCTCTCGGCTGTCACTAGCGCTGGTTTGATAAACTCATATAAGAAAAAACACAATATGAAACGGTATGTAACTTTTTATGAGGATTCACCAAGGGGGAGGAGCTCAATGTATAACAACATCACGGAGGTCTATACATTTTTTGCCATCGTTGATGGCTATTCGTCCTTAAGGTATCTTCCCTTAGATACCTTAATAGCACCTTTTTTTTTTAAAGCACAATCAAGATTTTTATCTGTTTAATTTTTTTGAAAGTAATTGTGTATCACATTCTTTTTTTCTTTTTCTAAGGCACTTTACAAGAAGGAGATGCAATATAAATCTAATAAACCGGGATGACCACCCAAGTCCTAAAATTCTGAGGTATTTGTTTGCACCATATGATTCAGGAATATTACCTTGATTTACAATGCAAGACAGACAAATAAAGAATGGAGGAATTACATTTTGTAGTTGGAATATAAGGGGTGCCAACGAACCAATTAAGAGGGGTAAAATTTTTGCCCAACTAAAATCGTTGAAAAGCGACATAATGTTTTTGCAGGAGACACACATGAAACAACAAACACAAATAAGATTAAAGGCGAATTGGATAGGCCAAACATACTACTCCTCATTTACTTCTAAATCTAGGGGTACAGCTATTCTTATTAGGAAAGGTATTCCTTTTAAATTAAAGAATACCATATCAGATAAAGAGGGAAGATATATTATAGTTTCGGGTGAAATTTATGCAACCCCACTAACTTTGATAAATATTTATGCTCCGAATTTTGATAACCCCCACTTTTTTGATAAAATTATTGACATAATATCAGAGTTTAATTACTAAAATGTGATAATAGGGGGGGACTTTAACTGTGTTTTAGATTCATATCTAGATAAATCAGCAAAACAAAAGAAGAGTAATTTAAAATCTAAAACTAGCGAACTTCTAAATACATATATAAAAAATACTAATATAATAGATGTATGGAGATCTGCGAATCCAGTTGGAAGGGAATACTCGTTTTACTCTTCGGTGCATAAAACTTATTCAAGAATTGATTATTTTTTAGTGGATATGAAATTAATGCCATATACAAACAACCCAACATACCACATTAGTAGTATTTCAGATCACTCCCCGTTGACATTTTCAGTAAAATTTGAGGGAATGCCGGGTAAAAAATTTTTTTGGAGGTTTAATACACATATTTTAAATGACGTGCAAGGCTATCAATATTTAAAACAACAAATGGAACTTTTTTTTGATACTAATGATACACCAGGTACCTCGCCTTCTTTATTATGGGAAACCTTTAAGGCATTTATGAGAGGAATTATAATTTCATATCAAAGTTTTCAAAATAAAAAGAATAAGACAGAACAATTGTTGTTAGAACAAGAAATCAGACAGTTAGAGTTGGATAATGCCAAAGATTCCACGACAGATAAACACAATAAGATAATATTACTGAAATTTAAACTTAATCGAATTTTATCGGCAAGAGTAATAAGACTATTCCAAATTACAAAACAGGAACATTTTGAGTTTGGTGACAAACCACATAAGCTTTTAGCTCGCCAATTGAAAAATCAAGAAAAGGAAAATACTATAACCAAAATTAAATCAGAGAAAGGTGAATTACTAATACTACCTAAAGATATTAATAATAGATTTGCCCAATTTTACCAAAACTTATATACATCTAAAATTAAAATAGAAGATAGTAAAATAAAAAAAATTCTAGATAATTGTAATCTTCCAATACTGGACCTTTTGGAACAAGAGGAATTAGGAGCTCAAATTACAATCAAAGAAATAGGTGAAACAATAAAATCGCAGAAAAATGGTAAGACACCGGGACCAGATGGTTTTAATAATGAATTTTATAAAAAATTTCAGGAGATAACAACCCCTTATTTATTTAATTTATACTCCCATGCTTTTAAAGAAAACAAACTACCTGAAACACTAACAGAATCAACTATTACGCTTATTCCAAAAAAAGATAAAGATTTAGAAGATCCAGGCTCGTACAGAGCTATATCACTTTTAAATACAGATCAGAAAATTTTAGCAAAGATTTTAGCAAGAAGATTAAGCAAATATATTAGTAAATTGATAAACCCTGATCAAACGGGGATTATACCTAAAAGATACTCATTTAATAATCTGAGACGCCTGTTTAATATAATGTACTTGCATAAAGTAGAGGAAGAAGATATATCAATTATTTCTTTGGATGCAGAGAAAGCATTTGATCAGGTAGAGTGGCAATACTTATATAAAGTACTACAAAAATTTAATATGGGAGAGAATTTTATAACATGGGTAAAATTATTATATGATAAACCGATGGCAAGAATTTTAACTAATAACATGTTATCTCAAAATTTTCAACTATCAAGGGGTAATAGGCAGTGATGTGCACTATCACCCCTGCTATTTGCCCTTATGATAGAACCCCTGGCTGAAAGTATAAGAATTCATCCGAATATTCAGGGCTATAATACCAGGGACTCAAAGAATAAAATCTCATTATATGCAGACGATATACTTTTATATATTACAAAGTCACAAACGAGCATACCAAATTTATTAAACTTAATAGAGGAATTTGGGTCTTTTTCTGGATATAGAATAAACTGGAATAAAAGTGAAATCATGACATTAAAACCTCAAGAACCTACACACTTACTGAAGTTCCCCTTTAAAATCGCAACAGAAAAATTTAAATATTTGGGTATTCAGATTACTAGAAAATATAAAGCATTATTCAATGCTAATTTCATGCCTTTATTAAATAAACTTAATACGTTGATTAAATTTTGGAAAACACTTCCCTTATCATTATTAGGTAGAATAAATGCAATAAAAATGATCTTCCTACCACAATTACTATACCTATTTCAATCTATACCGGTATATATACCAAAATATTTTTTTTTTAAATTAGATTCTAATATTACTAATTATATTTGGGACTATAGATCACATAGAATCACAAAAAAACACTTATGTAAACCAAAAGAGGTCGGGGGACTTTCACTTCCGAATTTTATGTATTATTACTGGGCAGTGCATATTAAGAATATGATTTATTGGTTGGATAGTTCTACCCAACAGACAGAATGGATAAAAATGGAGAAGGAGGATTGCCATCCTTGTAATATAGGAACGATCCTCTTCTCCCCCAAAAAACTGAATAACACAATATATACGAAGAACCCAATTATATATGGTACAATAAGAATTTGGAAACAAATAAAATTATCTTTAAAATTAAGAAATCTATCACTGTTAATGCCAATAGCGAATAACCCTTTATTTAAACCATCTCTTATTGATAAGACATATAACCAATGGGAAAGTCTCGGAATTAGAAGGATCGGGGATATGTACGAAATGGGAAACTTACTATCATTCCAACAACTACAATTAAAATTTAAATTGAAAAACAACCAATATTTAAAATATCTTCAGATTTGCGATTTCGTGAAAAAATATATACAAGGATATCAAAAAGTAACTCCTGACTTATTGGAAGAAGCAATGAATATTGAAGCTGACTCACAAAAATTAATATCATATTTATATAATAGTATTCTAAATATAGACCTACCATCGACAGAGGTACTTAGAGAAGAGTGGGAACGGGAACTAATTATAAAAATTACGAAGGTTAAATGGGAAAAATACCTGATATATATTCACAAATGTTCAATTAATGTAAGACATAATCTAATTTAATTTAAAATTGTACATAGATTATATTATTCAAAAACAAGATTGAACAAATTTTATCCAAATATATCCCCCACTTGTGATAAATGTCTAGCCCAAAAGGCAACTATAACACACTCCTTAGTTTCCTGCATAAAACTTTATAGATTTTGGAATTATATTTTTGAAATATTTACAAAATTATTCAAGACAAGAATGGAACCTAATACTGAAATGATTATATTTGGCGTAATGGAGGATGGGAATAAATTGAACACATCTCAAAATCTATTCCTTAACTATGGTTTAATAATAGCAAAAAAATTAATTCTTAAATTTTGGAAGGGTACATCAATACCAACGCTTAAAATGTGGATTGCAAGTATGTTGGACACCGCTCATCTTGAGGAAATGCGATTCCTCCTAATGGATAAATCAGACCAATTCATAACGAGTTGGTCTCCATTCGTCGTTTTTTTGGAATCATATGGTGCAACACAATTGTAAAAAATAACTGTTTCAGGACTGGACGAGGGTTGGTCAAGACTATAAATAATGATCTCCTTTTCTTTTTTTATTTTATTTTCTTTTCTCTATTCTCTCTCTCTCAACTTTCTTCATTTACTCATTTTCTTTTTTCACACACTATATATTTCACATCTTTCTATCCTTTACTATCTAACTCCTTTTTCTTATTCTAATCTTTTTTCAGTGTAATAAAAAAAAAAAAAAGAAGTTGTACATAAAATGTATTATGAAAATATATATTAGGCACTTTGGTGCCATATGACTGTACTTACTTCTAATAAAATAAAATATTTTTAAAAAAAGAAGAGGAAATGCAAAGTAAAATTTTACTCATTTCCAATTTATGACAGAAAATTAGTAATTTGCACACCCTCTATTCCAAATTCTTTGCTGTTTCGTCTTTCCAACTTGGTTCGATTTGTTAGTTTGATATTGCTTACAGTAGTTCTGCCTATTACATGGTGTTTTTGTTGAGGGGAGTGTGGGAAAAACAAAGATCTATCACTGACCTCGTGTCTTATTTAAATAAGATGTCGATGTATCCTAAACACATAATCCATCTGTTTAATGCAATTATGTGGGAATGTGACCCCATTTGTATCAGCAAATAAGGCCATGCATGCAATCAGGTACACATAAAGGATCCCTTGTTACTCTTTGAGATTCACAAGGGAATATACTCAATTTCTTGGCCAACATTAATCCAATAATTTATCTTAATGTTGTTTTTACTATCTTTTTGTGTGCAAATCAGCTGTTCAATGTTCCTTCATTACTGAAGTGACACAGTAAATGGACTTCACAAAAGTAATTCATTGGCTACAATGTATTCTGGTATTATGGATGGCACTTTATGAACTCTGTTATGCGTCTTCAGTAGGCTGCACCTGAGCTTTCATCACCTGAAGGCTGTGTGGATATAAAGGAAAATTCGACATAGCAAGGATCAAGGAGGTGCTCTACAATTTAAAGCTTGAAAAACTTGGGTTCTCTCTCAAAGGCTCTACCAAGACATTCCTAGACACATGGAACCCTTTCCTGGAACTTGTTAACTCTCTTAACTTGTCCCCGGATTCGGAAGAGGACTGAGTGCTTTCCATCACTGTCCTGCTTTACTGCAGCTGCTCCCCCCTTAGTCCCCCCCCCTCCCCACACTTATTTATTTAATTACCTACTTATTTACTATAATTAGTTTTTTTTGTTTTTTTTTCCCCAGTACATTTTGTTTTGTTTATCTCTACGTATTTGTGTGGATGTGTACGTATGTGAGTTTTGTTTGTCCCCGTTTGGTTCCGACCTGATTCGTGTGGGTTGAAGGTGGGTAAGGGTAAGGGCTTTGAGGGCCGCTTACATACTGTTGCACAATTATGCCTTGAGTGTCACTGTCTGTTATCATTGTATGTATGCAAATTGATGTGAAATTCAAATAAAAAGATTTCAAAATAGCAATGTATGTGCCAGAGAAAGATGGGGGAGTCAGAGAGAGAGGAAGTAAGAGAGGGGTTGGAGAGAGTGAGTGAGTGAGGGAGAGAGATTTCCATTAGCAGGTAGTTTGATTGAAGTAATAATAAATTAATTGCAGATTACATAGAAGTGAAAATGACATGTATCTCAAAACTCTATTGACTTTGCCAGAATAATTGCTGGGCTGAAGGTAGACATTTAAAGTGCTATTAAGACAAAATACCACTGAAACAGATAAGAAAACAATTTAATTAATTTACAATTAAAAAAAAAACACAGCAGAATGGTCTACAGCCAAATTACAGAGATAAAATTTTCAGAGTGACTTCTACATGTCAACTCTTTAGTCCAGTTCATCAGGAATAGGGTACAGTGTGAAGCAATTTCAAAGCCATAACATGTGGCACTAGTCCTTCAGAAAAATGTGCTTCATCAAAAGAAACTGACATCTTGGTAAAAATTCAGCAGTGACTGTGAAATATATATTCTCAAAAAAAATTCCCATTTGTCAAGGCGATGATTTGGCAACCTATTGGCCTTTGAAGACATGAAAATGATAGAGTGGGTGAAAGTGTTGAGAGAAGCGCTAGAAACATTTTAAGAAGACAAAAAACCATTTTACTTGCCAAACTACACATCTTAAACATTACGTGTCATTGCTCTTATAACATGTTTTTAAAAACGTAGTGCAAACTAGACAGATTAATAAAACTCAACATCAAAAGGGTGTGAATTTTCCTTTGGCCTACAGCTCTGACTGCTACTTGTAGCCAAATGCATTAAAGTCAGTATAGCTTAATGTGCAAAGATGAGTACAATTGGAAGACAATATAGTCATGTTTAGTGCTTATGACCAATGAAATGTGTGAGCATTGACCTTTATTCAAATTACACTCCTTTTATAAAGAGTTTGTTAAACAACGACAAGGTGAGGACATTGTATACAGAGCTCAAGAAAGGGGATATAAGAATGCAGAGGCAAGACATGTTAAAGAAGGTGAAGGTTTATATAGTTAGTTGAAAACATAGTCCTTAAAATGTACTGTTGCCAGTGGTTATGTACAGTAGCAAACCTATAGCAATATCCTTATAGCAGGTCTGATCTTTTCTCACTTCCATTCCTCAGCACTGGAGCATGGAAATCAGACTGGATGCCAGTGCATCTAACCTTCTGCTCCACCATTAGGCTTAGCATTGGACGATGCACTTTGATCTAATCTTGCAGTATTACACCAACATGGCCTT
Organism: Amblyraja radiata; assembly: GCF_010909765.2. NCBI lineage: Eukaryota > Metazoa > Chordata > Chondrichthyes > Rajiformes > Rajidae > Amblyraja > Amblyraja radiata. The sequence continues at coordinate 33,634,146 of NC_045966.1, read as the reverse complement.
CATGGTAAAGGTAATTGCAAGTAAATTATTTATCAATTTGACCAAACGTTAATGGTTTAAAATAATTTTTAGCTCTTAAAGATGTTTTTAAGTAAATTTGTTTTATATTTTTCAATAACTGTTTTTTTCTTTTTTCAAATATTCCAATCATTATAGTTCCTTGATTGCAGCCAACTACAAATGGCCATCAGTATTTCCAGATATGAGACCTAACTGCTGCTGGCAGTCCACTCCACCTTACCAGATGTTAATGCAATATGAACTCCAAGAGGGTTGAATTCGCAGGTCACTATAAGTAGGTACAGGAAGTTGAGTGATAAAGTAACAGTGCCGGAAGTTGGGTGGATTGAACACAATCTGACTCTGTAGTTTTGTGGATGGTACTGATATTAATCTAAAGGAGTTATCACTAGATTAATATTTATTGCACTATCACTAAAATTCATTTTTTCTCTTCATTGCATTCCCCTTGGTGAGAGTGTTGACATTAAAAATTAAATATTTTTGAATTGAAAATTTATGGATGACTGTTGAAGATGGAAGATTGATTTCTAATAAGTAGATTGTTTAAGAATAATCAAAATACTGAGGGTAAGTGAAGATATCTCTGGTAAGGCTGACATTTATTCATGGAGTCATCACAGAAGCAACCTCTTTGGACCACTAAGTCTATGCCAAGCATCAAACATGCAGTTACACTAATCACATATTTGTATATTTGTCCTGTGTTATTCTCTTCATATTCCTATTGATTGTCCCCTCCCCCCCCAAAAAAACTATGTCACTCACCCACCCACTTATGGAAATTTACAGTGACCACTTTCCACCTGACCCACACATTTTGGAATCACAAACCACAATGCTTGGAGGAAAGCAATATGGTTATAGAGAGAACTTGCAAAATGTGCACTGGCAACTGTGGAGATCATGAAACCAAATTACTGGATCTGTGTTATTGGTGTATTATTCTTTGCCTAAAAATCATTGAGATATGGTAGGGAACATCTTCAGGATCTTCTTTGCCTCGTTTAATGAAAATGCAGTGTTATTAGATAAGAGGGCTACAGATGCTGACCTTACACAATGAGGCAATAGCAATATATTTTTATGTTGAGATAGTGTACAGTTTTAAGTGGTATCTAGAGGTGGTGCTGATCTCATGCACTTGGTCTCCTGTGCCTGTACCTGCAGTCACTATGCCAGATATCAGAACGGCCTTTCCGAGAGTGAACCTACAGAAAGCAACTGGACCAGATGGAGTCACCAACTTGGTGCAAGTTAATTTAGTGGGTTCAATAATACTGATGGTGTGAACTGTCAAGAAAGTGAAATTAGAACCTATTTTTTTGGCAGCTGTTAAATATTTGAGACTTTTATGTTGCATCTCAGCTCCTGATCTTATGATAAATGTATGCAAGTGACAAGGCAATCGGGTTTAGTACAGCGTATTGGCTTTTAGAACTCCAGCAACAATAACCAAGGAGCAATATTATTGACTTCCAAGAACCATAGCCATTTTCAACTGTGTGTGCCCAGAAGTCCTGGGCTCTCAATCCCAATGCTCTCATTATTCCTGAAGAGAAGCACTAGATATGTACTTCATAAATCATTCTTGCTGCAAGGGTATACATTTGAAATGTTCCTTCAGCATTTAGTGCTGGGGATTTGTTGCCGATCTTCACTGAAATTTTGTACCAGTACACATTAGCTTAAAAAAACACCACTTAGGCGATTTTTTATGCGACTGCAGGGGACTAGGCCACATGGTCGCCAGGGTGTCGCCTGTATGGTCACGAGTAGTCTCCTTAGTCGGACAAAGAATCGTGCCGTATTTCTGATTGCCGCTGGATTTTGAAATGTTCAAATCTTTTTGGCGACAGTCGGCGACAGTTGGCTTGATGCCAACGAGCATAGCTTGACTTCTCCCGATGTAGGTGCTGTCATAGGTTGTCACCAGGATAACATAGGTTGTCGCCGGTACTGACGGTGAATAAGTGAGCTCAGTATTCTGACTGTGCATGGTCGGGGTTCAGGACGGGGTCGGGGACGAGGACGGGGTTGAGCCCGTCCCCGGCTCTCCATCGCTGCAGGTGATCTTGAGCTGCTGTTGGGCCATCCCCGTCCCCTCGCCGGAGTCCCGTCCCTGTCCGGAGGTGTCCGGGGTGGCCCTGGGCTGGCGGGACGACCCCGGACCTGCAGCCGTTGATCCAGCTCGGCTCTGCCTGTCCTGCCGGGTTGGCCGGCAGCCCTTCACCTCCACCCCTCTCCCCTCAGTCCGACACCGAGATCCTGCTGAAGATGGGCAGTTGCCAGCTGGATGAAGTGGCATCGGGTACCGTAGGGGCAGATGCCGATGGTGTGCAAGGTACGTCTTGTATTTGGGGTGGCGGATGAGGGGGCACAGCTCAGGCTGTGGGCGAACTGCCACTTGTCGCCATAGCGGCCCATCGGGAAGCGGGTTCCTCTGGAGTTGGAGCGGGATTGGGCTGGAGTTGGTGCTGGCTGTGGGTCTCTGGGTTCTCCGTGCTTGCAGTGGGGCTGGTGGGCCTGGGGGTTGGTGTCCTGTCAGTCCTGACATCTCCGGCCACCCCCCTGGGCGGGGATGGGACTCTCGAGTTTTCCAGAGAGAGTTAGATTTAGCTCTTAGGGCTAAAGGAATCAAGGGAAATGCAGAAAAAACAGGAACGGGGTACTGATTTTGATGATCAGCCATGTTTCTATATTTCTAAGTCCCTTGTTAAAAAACAATGTTGATATATGAATGACATGAGTGGGAAAAGTCACAGCAAAAGGAAAGGTTATCTTAGATGTGGATGGTTCACATTTTGTAGGGAATTAAAATGAGCAAACCAACTAAGAGTGAAACAGCAGATAAGTTTCACAACAGTTTTTTCCTCTCCAGCTATTATTGTCATGCCTATGTCATTTAATTGAATTGAGATAGGTTGATAATACATGAATGAACTCCAAGTCACCCTACTTCCCACAATTCTTTCAGAAAGTGCAGAATTTGTGTCAAGACAAAAAAGGTTGTAGATCGCTTACATTTTTTCATTAATGCAAAAATAATTGTAATCTCACAATAACATTTTTGTAAAGGGCACTTTGGTATTTATCAAATTCAGATATATCCAAAACAGAATTATCTTACACTTCAGATATGAAATGTCATACAGAACCAATTGCCTGTGTTACCAAAGTTTGATTGTAATTAAAACAAAATACGCACATATGTCAGGCTCACACATTATTCATGACAGGATAGACATTACTATTTTTTAATAACAGGAACATTTTACGATGAAATACAGAAAAGAACCAAGTAATTTGACTGCAGGTAAATCTAACTAGAAACAATGCTGTGAGAGAAGAACCGTTAAGCAACAATTAGGGAATAAGATGCGAATTCGATATATATTCCTGGGCAATTATCTCTTTCATTTTGCTCAAACTCCATTCAATATTATAAAAGTTACTATTTGAAGGGCACAGAACAGTCAGAAGAGCAAAAAGTAAACTGCAATAATTATTCTTGGCTTTGGTGCAAAGGAGGGATTGCTTAAGACGTATGGCCTCACTAACCTTGTCAGTAATTATGGGGTATCAATCTAAATGGTCACCAGCAGTAGTCTGAAGATTACTTCCAATTTTATCCACACACTTTGCAATAGATTGAATTACTGCTTACATTCTTCATAGTATAACATCTACTGGAACAATGATAATGACAGGAATTCCAAACCAAATGATTACAATCACGGTTTTTATTCCAGCGAGGATACACACTCTGGCCGTATGGAACTTCGAGACAGAGACCCAGTGATGATGAAAGAACAGGAATATGCATCCAAATTGCAATTACGTTTGACTTGGTGGGCTAGTTGCTGATGATGCTCTTCTCATGTTCCTGCTCTTCTTGGTGGCAAAGATTGAACATTTTGGAAGTACTGATGAAGGTGCAAAGATGAGTAAGTGCAGTACAATTGGTGTGCATGTGGTGAAGGGTATCAGTATTATGTTGAAGGATGTGTCCTATTTGTTGACTGGCTGGCTGATGTGCGTTTCTTTAGGTACACAAAAAAGCTGGAGAATCTCAGCGGGTGCAGCAGCATCTATGGAGCGAAGGAAAAAGGCAAAGTTTCGGGCCGAAACCCTTCTTCAGACTGGTTTTCTTTAGCATTGTTGGAGCAGCACACATCCAGGCAGGGGTAGATTTATTCCAGTGTAGTTTTGACTTATGTCCTGTGGATAATGAAATGACTTCCAGGAACCACATGATAGAAGACCCACAGCAACATATCCAACTTCTTACTTGGTCTTGTAGCCAAAGTATTTCTGTGACCAACCACATTTTCTGTTTGGTCAATGATAACCACTAGAATGTTGATGATATGGTCTCTATAATAATAAAAACAACAATAATAATAATAATGTTACTATTAGACCATGCCTAAAGGTTTTATAGGTTTTGCTGCATACAAGTAAGGACTGCTTCACTTTCATGTGTTCTGAATGGAATTGAGCATGGTATATTTCTTGTGTGGAGTTTCCCTGTGACTGCGTGGGTTTCCTCCGGCCTCCGGGTCCTCCAGTTTCTTCCCACATCCCAAAGACGTGCGGGTTTGTAGATTAATCGGCCTCTGTAAAAATCCCCCCGATTGTGTAGAGAGTGGACGCGAAAGTGGGATAACATAGAACTAACTCAAACGGTTGTCAGAAGGAACTGCAGATGTTGGTTTACACTGAAGATTAACACAAAATGCTGAAGTAACTCAGCGGGTCAGACAGCATCTCTGGAGAAAAGGAATAGGTGACGTTTTGGGTCGAGAACCTTCTTCAGACTGAAAGTCAGGGGAGAGGGAAACTAGAGGTACGTCTAGTTTTTCTCTCCCCTGACTCAATCTGAAGAAGGATCTCAACCCAAAATGTTACCTAATCCTTTTCTCCAGAGATGCTGCCTAACCTATTGAGTTCCTCCAGCATTTTGTGTCTATCTTTAGTGTGAACAGGTGATCGATGGTAAGCATGGAGTGGTGGGCTGAAGGATCTGTTTCCATGCTGTATCTCAAAAAAGAACAACGGTTCACCTGCTAGCTAACTATAAATCTAATTATAGGTTTAACCTTCAATTTGAGTAAGAACCAGTCTTTAAATTACTTCTAATGAATGTATTGATATTTGCAAGCAGTGAGTACTGACATCACAAATTACAGCTGTGTAAACAGGGAATGTTGTCAATTATAACATTAAATGAAAATCAAAAAAAATGAATGCTGAAAAACTGAAATCAAAGTAGAAAGTGCAGGAAACGCTCAACAGGTTAGGAAACGTTTGTAAAGTGCAAGAGATTTGATCATTTCAGAGTTGAAGACCCTTCATCAGGATTCTTTTATAATTGCACTGAAATGTTACACATCAGACAGTCACTCACTACCATAAGAAAAATCAATTTTGGTGAAATTGGGTTTAGTGCTTTCAAACATTTCTGAAAATCATGTGTAATGGTAAATTGGCTGAAAACTGGCTTCTGTGATGATTTGTATCTGAGCCTGATTTCAAATGCTCCAGCCTTTCCTTTAATATTCATATCTTAGGCTCCACCATCAATGAGGTAGCTGATGCTGTGAGATCTGTGGCAGCAGATCTTTGAGCTAATTCATGTTTTGCCCTGTCTGTTGCACGTTGCTCTTGCTGATGAGCACTCCTGTGCAATCATCTCATGGTGTTGCAGCTTCATTCAGGTTATCTCCTTCTGCAACTCTGATGGATCCAAAGTTGATCTCCTGGCTTGATTTTAATGGTACAGTAAGGAATATGTTGGATCAGTGGGTTTTAGATTGTGGAAAAGTACATTTCTGCTGCTAATGCATTTCCACAATGTCTCATAAATGCTGAGCGTTGAGATCTGTACCAAGTCTATTTCATTTAGCAGTATGAGAATGCCATACAATGTGATGGATGGTGTCCCCAATGTAAAATGTGACTTCATCTCCGTAATGACCAATGCTATCAGATTGACTGGTAACAATGAGTTTATCCTTTATGTTGGATTCCTTAGGGCCAGTCCTTCAGTTCCTAGCCAGCTTAGCCAACATTAGTGCTCCTAATGCCCCTGTCCCACTGAGGAAACCTGAACGGAAACCTCTGGAGACTTTGCGCCCCACCCAAGGTTTCCATGTGGTTCCCGGAGGTTTTTTTCAGTCTCCCTACCTGCTTCCACTACCTGCAACCTCCGGCAACCACCTGCAACCTCTGGGAACCGCACGGAAACCTTGGGTTGGGCGCAAAGTCTCCAGAGGTTTCCGCTCAGATTTCCTAAGTGGGACAGGGGCATAAGGTAGGTATGTTACAATACTTACCTTCAGCGGTGTTGCAATTCTGCCACTGGCTGTGCACGCAATTTTGGCGCGTTTGATGGGGGGGGGGGGGGGGTTAAAACTCATTTTTTTTCCGACCTGGTCCTGGATTATATTTGTTGGAGTGCATGATGTTGCTAAAGAATCGATCCGACGGCCGTTCTGTGTGTTTTTTAAAAAAATTTGCCTGACAAGTTAATCGCTGGAGTGATTTTAAAATCAGCTTCTGAAGCCGTCAATGCCGACAGCGGGGCCGGATTTTATGTAGGGGACAGGTAAAAGAAAGTGGTTTATTTTTATGTATAAAAGTGTTTCTTAAGATGAATTTAATTCACATTTTAATTTGCGAAACGGTGATTTTTTCCCCCGAAGAACCAGCAGTGTATTTGCTGCCGATATGGGGACTAAAATCACCGCAACCTCAACGTTCCAAATGGTCGCGTTCCAGAAAATTCGACAGGCAAGTTGATTTAAATGGCCATTAATTTACAGGCATTAATCATTAAATTCCTTCCATTTGGCCTATAACCCCATGACAATGAGATTTAAAAATTATGTTATATTCTGAATTCTTGTGTGAATGTTATTTGGACACTTAGGCTATTTAAAAATGTTAATCTATTCTTAAGAAATGGATAGATGTTTAGATCTAGTAATTGAATTTTGTAATTAGCTACAATTAGGTAACTAACTAATTATATGCTTTAATTTCAAGTCATGTAAGTAAGATTGTTTCATATTTGTTTCAGAATGCCTCAATCTATAATAACTGAAAATCTATTCCAGTTCTCTTAAATTTTAAGAAAGTTATGGGCTTTTAAATGTTCTCGATCACAGCTTTGTGTTAAGTCAATGAAAAAGCAATAGGGAACAAGATGCCAATTTCCGAGTATGAAAGTGGCCATAACCTTTTTAATACTGAAGATATGAAAGTGAATTAGATGTCAAATTAAACTTCTTTTTATGCTTTATCTGATGGGATAAATTAAAGACTTGATTTTTAAAATCTCAAAACGTTGTAACATTGCTACATAAGGCACTCATGGTGATGGACAGTGAAGCCTCCACACAGGGTGGATTCTTATTACTTTCAGTGAGTCTTTCAAGGTTTATTCAACATAGAGAAGACAGATTCAACCACAGATGGAGGATGGTAGGTGAAAATATGGAGGTTTTCTTTCCCTCAGCTATTTGCTTTGATCTGTATTCCATCATGCTTCCACCTCCAATGAGTCTGTCCTACAGGTGCCATAGTTCACAATCAGGGATTGTGATGGAGCAGTCTGGCATATTATCTGTAAGGTGTGGTTCTGTGAATTCCCAGCTCTATTCAATGGGACAAGCTCTCCTGAACTTTGTGAGGTGAACTATTTAAGGATAAACTAGGCTGAGAGCGACTTTATCATGTTTGATGCTTAAGTTGAAGCTGGACAGTTTTATCTTCTGCTGTTTTAATGTAGCAGCTATGATACAACTAATATACAACGAATGTGATCTCACCTAACACAAATTTACATTTCTAGTGCGGGGAAAAAGCCTTTTTTTCTGAACAGACCACAGAGCCCATGCTAAATATCAACAGCAACCTACAAAATCTAATTTTACTCCCTCAATATCCAGGTGGTCACTGATCACAACAGCAAGAATTTTCTCATGCTAAATGTCAGGTGGCCTGGGTACTCAAATGACTTATTTGTTCTTATGGAGTCTTCATTGCCTGACATTCTTTAGTGGATAGCTCTGTTTTATGAGATTGGCCTTGAGGGACAAAGGTACCCACCTTTCTGGACAACAGTGCACAATCTTATACTCCGGCTGTGTGCACCATTGTGGCAGCTGTAGTCCTACAAGGACATTAATGGAGAAAACTAACAACCTGCTAAAAGTTGAATTGAAACAGCCTTTTCAGTTGGAGGGTGGGATCAAGGAAAGAGCGTTCATGTCGCGGCCCAGTTTTCACCAATCTTTCCACCACCACGCACAAGAAGCGCAAGAAGCGCAAGACAGACACCATTGTGCAGATGCCGAGAAATGTGTTCAGCTCTGGCTGAACAACTTCTAATCTTGTGTGTGGACTCGATAAGAAGAAGAAGTTAGAGGGTGCAGTCTATTCCCATTGGACATGAATATGTTGTGACCTTTGTTCTGTAACCTGACTCCCTGCTCTTTCCCATCCTCCCTGTCCCACATTTCTCTCTCCAGCTTTACATTTGTCACTTACTCCACCCATCTGCCATTCACATTTTAAATTCACCCGCATCCAACTGTCACTTCCTGGTCTTTGCCCCACTTCTCTTTTCCAGCTTTTTGCTCCCTACTCCTGAGGTCTGAAGAAGGGTTCCAATCCAAAATGTCATCTGCTTATTTCCCTCACGGATGCTACCTGACCTGCCAAGTTTCTCTTTAGCACTTTATTTTTGCTCAAGATTTCAGCATCTATAGTTTCATGTGTGACACCAAGTGATATGTCTGGGGACTGGCTAAATGATAGTGCTCGGATCAACCCAGGAAGAGACCATCATTTCACCTCCAAATCATGGGATAGTTGATATGTTGTGAATCACGCATCTTTGTTCTTCTCCTTGGATTCAGTTCTTTGCACAACCAAGAGAGGAGTGTGAAAGAAGATGGGACAGGGGTCATGGAACTTTATGAGGTACACTTGCCTCTACTCCACTTCAGGCTGGAGAGTATTGTAGTATCCTTTGGCTCATTTAGGAAGTGTGTATGATTTCGTTCATTATGAAAGGGCAATACTTACACTGGGGTTATAATATTCCATGCAGAATTTCTTCATTGTCTGGGAATCTTTGTTTTTGTATGACAAGTGGTTTGTCCGATGGGCCTCCCATTCCCTCTGCCATACAGGACCACTGTCCTGCCACGTACCGAAACTTCTGAGATCACCTGGGATCTCTTGACACTTTCTCTTACACATGCATGATGACTATTTTTGCTGGTGTCATGGGAAGAGTTCCTTTAAGGGCTGATACCCTTCTCCGGTCACTGCACAGAAAAATCAGCCTGGTCCCATAATGCAGGTCATATTTTTGAGTCATAAACATGCTAATGTCTTTGCAATTTCACAATCATTTTATGGGTTACAGTTCAGGAAGCAAATGCACGATGTTTGACAGAAAGGCATATTCTAATTTCTAGGCAATGGTATTTGACAAACTTTATGCAAAATCCAGCATAATTTAGTAAACCTGGTGTAATGCATTGCTGGCATATTTGCATCATATATATTTTAAGAATGACCTAATTCTTGAAACTTGGTCTTTATTTAGGGAGTGCTGTCAACTGCACTACCAGTTTCCATTTCATGGAAGCAATGGCAAATATAAAAATCACTGCATATGCTATTGAATGATAAGGTCATCATTTAATGCATGCCACAACATCCATATTAACAACTGAAAATTAATTCAACATTATTTCTAATGCTATAACCGTAGTAGAAGTGCAGGGAGATTCATTATTGCAGTTCTGAACCAAGAGAATTATTCATTATAAAACTGCAGCCACAAAGTTGGAAAACTGAATAGATTTTTAGTCTATCAGTTATCCTTACAATTGTTTGTTAAATATTTATAGAGATGTATTGGAAAAATATGAAAACTAATTAGAAATCCCTTCAAAGACTAAAACAATTTCATCTATGAGTTTTCTTTTCTGAAATTATGCCACATCCACAATGTGAAAGTCCTTCAGAATATCAATTCAGTAATAAACTGGCATAGCACCAGTTCACAGCCAGGCTTTTTTCAGGCCCATTTATCTTGTTCACTTCTGGCTTTGCTGCTCTAATTCCCTTTGCATCATTTAACCCTGTATCTATCACTGCTGTCTTCTATGCAGTATTTCAGTTTCTGATCTTGTATTTGAATCCTGCTTTATTACATCCCTTTACATGTAAAGCCACCTTTCCACGGATTGGAATTCTTTAACACACTTCACTGATTCTGGCCTTGTTACAGCAGTTAGATACAGGAAGTTGCATACACTTGCATTCTCCAAAGTGTAGACCATTGCTTTGCATATCCAGGAATATATGTGGTTAAGGTAACAACATTGGAGTCAGACTGATGAAGAGTCCTGACCTGAAACATCACCTATTATTCCTTCCACAGATGTTGCCTGACCTGTTGAGTTACTACAGTACTTTGTGTTTTACTTGATATTATACATTACCCATTTGTCTCTGAGCAATTTATCTTGGGTTCTCAGGAGGCTGCGTTGTTCAGTATGTGTGGCTGGTGCAACTTTGCTACCAACATTAAAGCAGTAAAGTGGTGGCAGTGATGCCTGTCACATAATGCACAATGAAATGTTGTGCCCACCTAAATTCTGGTCAGTGACGACGTCCAGTAAATGAATATAAAAAAATAAGCCATGGATATCCTAGCTGCTTCTCTGCCAACATGATTAAAGATGTTATTTTGTCTACCAAATCAACACCTAATACTCACATTTTATTTGCTCTGCAAATTAAATATTTTAAAAAAATTGAAATGTTGTCAGTTATTCGGGGGAAATGAATTCACTGACCAACAAAAAGCCAAGACATGAAGAAACTCAGTGGATCAGGCAGCATCTGTGGAGGGAAATGGAGGACAACCTTTTGGATTGGCATCTTTCTCCAGTATGAAATGGGCCCCCCAAATAAAACATCAATTAGCCCAAGAAGGGTCCGACCAGAAACGCTGGTCAGTCTTGAGAATGGTCCCGACCTGAAACATCATCAGTCCATTTCCCTCCACGAATGCAACTTGACCAGCTGAGTTGTTTGGTTTTTGCTCAAGATTCCCCAGTATCTGCAGTCTTTTGTGTCTCTATGAATTCATGAGAGTAAGTTTCCTCAAATAGACATCACTTTTTTTTTTGCTCCTTGTACTATCATGGAACTCCCAATGTTGGTATCACACCAACTCACAGATTATTCACCAGCAGTCTCTACCGACAATATTGAATATAGTTCTCAGTCCTTTATGATATCTGTAGCTTCTTCCACATTAAATGTTCAGTAAAGCAAGTAACCAAAATAGAATGTCTGACCAAACGTCTTTTGTAAAGATGAATAACTAACAGCAGTTGCTGAAGGAAAACAATGTATCAAAAGACCTACCACACGGAACTAATAGTTCTTAAAGCTGTCAAAATATTTTACACTCTTGCTCAAGTGACCATTAAAGCCAGCAGCAATTCACGGTTCAGTCTAAGGAAGCACTATAGTTCTTCCCTCTCCAGCTATTTGACCCCAGGAACAATGAATCCTGCTCATCAGTGGAAATCAAGACCATTTGTTTATTTTTTTGCTCTGTAATCCTGAGGACACCATACAGTATCCATTATTTCCTACCAGAATAAATGACAACAGGAATTCATGGGAGGCTGTTAAAGGAAGAAACTCTCAACGAGTTATTCTTCTACAGCCTAAGATTCTAAAACCAAGTATACAACCTTTCATGTTGGTGTTCTGCTTCATATCAATTGGCATTTAATATGAGATTTCCTGATCCACAGGATTCAGTGTCACATTATGTTTATTGAACAAGTTGATTATCTGTCTTTGCCTTTGTTGGGTACCTATGGTATATCTGGTTTTACCCTTCATGTCAAATGATCTAATATAGCAGATGCATCTCAACACCGGGGCTTTAAACAAAAGGAAAAAAGAAAGGAAATAAATGTATCTCTAATCACCAACACTATCAATGCACAAATATCAGCTGGTGGATAGGTTTACCTTATGCACCGGCGAGTCAATGGTCCAAATGTCACGAGATGAGTCTGCATTTTGTTCCATCGACCAAAAATAAGTTTCTCCCTCCTACAGAGCACAAATATCTCTCCTCTGGGTTTGTATCAATACATCTGTCACTTACAGTGTAGTGTGGCACTTCATATCTCAGGTCTATCTCAATAACTCTATTTATAACCCACCTTTATCTCAGCTTTTTTTTTGTGTGTGTCTTACTTTGTTCTTTTATTTGTGTTTTAGATCTTTCCTTTCTTTGTGTGTTAGTAATTACAGTCACGTTTTCCCTATTGTAATGCTACCCAACAAAGGGGTAACATTTTATCTTATGAAATTACATACAATCAGGCTACCATTGCGGAGGCATTAACTCAATTTATGGGTGCTCCCATGACAACAGAACAGCTGCTGCTGTTGCCAAGCCGACTGCAAGATAAGTTCCCATAAAACAGAAACAGCACTCTTTTACTGCACTTTTTTACTCAGCTCCAGCAGATGGTACAATCCACACAGTGAATTTCAAAGCAAATCTTCCTTCTCCTCTCCCTGACCCACTGAGACTGAGATAGTAAATGAGCAAGAAAATGAAGTAATAAAATCAAGAGAAAGGTTTAAAATGTCCCATTAAAGGGAGTTTATGGCACTTGTCTGGCAATTCACATATATACTGCTAAACATTTAAGCTACAGGAGATGGTAATATTTGACCACAATGGCACAGAGAAACAAAATCTCTCTGACAATGAGCAGAATAATTATCCCATAAGAACTGCCACCACTCCTCAAAATTAGACTCCGAGTCGCTCTATAAAACCGACTTGTGCGGAGCGGAGTCAGGGGATATGGGGAGAAGGCAGGTACTGATTGGGGATGATCAGCCATGATCACATTGAATGGCGATACTGGCTCGAAGGGCCGAATGGCCTACTCCTGCGTCTATTGTCTATTGTCTATTGTCTATTGTCTATTGTGAAGGTAGTCATCACTCTGTAAATCTTACTCTATCTAAATTATGCATTTCAGGTTCAGTTTAATGAATGTAGTGTATTTTTTTGTCATTACAGAACAATTGTACTGGATGCTTCATTCTACAATACAATACAATTCAATTTATTGTCATTTGGACCCCTTGAGGTCCAAACGAAATGCCGTTTCTGCAGCCATACATTACAAACAAATAGACCCAAGACACAACATAATTTACATAAACATCCATCACATCGCTGTGATGGAAGGCCAAAAAAACTTATCTCTCCACTGCACTCTCCCCCCCGATGTCAGAGTCAAAGTCAAAGCCTCCGGCGGGCGATGGCGAATTGTCCCATGGCCATTAAAGCCACGCCGGGTGATGCAAGGCCGCACACCGGGTCTTGATGTTAGAGCCCCCGGCGTGCGCTCGCAAACTCCCGCGGCCATTCCAAGCCGCGCGGGGCGGTGATGTAAGGCCCCGCTCCAGGAGCTCTTCAACCCCGCAACTCGGGCGGGAGAAGTCGCCGTTGCGGGAGCCCTGAAAAGCGGTCTCCCTCCAGGGACCCGCGGGCTCTCGGTGTCACTGTCCGCCAAACCCGCAGTTGCAGCCACCGAATCTCCGGGGGTCGGGTCGCAGCAGCGTCCACCACAGCTCCACCCGCTCTGGACTCGGCCAGCTCCGCGACGGTGAGGTGAGTAGTCGGCACCACAGCCCCCGGTCTTCCTGTTGGAGGCCGCTCCTCGTTGCAGCCCCAACGACAACGGAGACCCGACAAAGAAAAGGTCGGGTCTCCCGTGCAGGGAGAGATTTAAAAGTTACCCCCAACCCCCCCCACACCACCCCCACCCCCCCACACACATACCCCAACAAAAAATAACAAAAACTACATAAAAACATAGACATAAAATAATAAAAAACGCAGACGGACTGCAGAGGCCGCTGCTGACGAGAGTCGCGTCATCACTATTACAAAATATTGAACAATCATGTGATTAATTACCAGCCTTTCTTTCTGGTGAATTATTTTACTTGAACTGTGTGACAAGATGTCTGCTTCTATACCTCAGCATGTAGTTTTTAATTAATGTCATGGAGTCATAGATTTATAGTCTTACAGCATAAAAACAGGCCTTTCGGCCCAAACTGCCCACACCCGCCAACATGTCCCATCTATACTAGTCCTATCTGCCTACATTTGCCCCATATCCCTCTAAACCTGCCCAATCGATGTACCTTTCTAAATGTAGCAATAGTACCTGCCTCAACTATCTCCCCGAGCAGCTCATTTCATATACCCACCACTCTTTGAGTCAAAATTTACCCCTCGGGTAAGGGCCTGTCCCACGTGGGCTTCATTTGCACGTCACGCAGGTGGCGCGCAAAGATTTTGTGAATCCCAAAATCCTGAGGCGCGACCACGCATCACTGCTTACATCACCATGCACCATGCACGCTTAATGGACGCCATGCGCGTGTAATGCACACCGTGCGCGCATCACGTATGCGTCATGACGCGCGCGTCGTGCGTCGTGACGTGTAAATGATGTTGCGTAAATGACGTGCAAATGACGCCCAAGTGGGACAGGCCCTGTACCCATTAAATCTTTCCCACCACACCATAAACCTATGTCCTCTGGTTCTTGATTCCCCTCCACTGGGCAAGAGGCTCTGCGTCTTCTCGATCTATTCCTCTCATGATTTTGTACCACCTCTATACGATCACCTCTCATCCTCCTGCACTCCAAGGAATAGAGTCCTAGCCTGCTCAACCTCTCCCTATTGCTCAGACCCGCGAGTCCTGGCAACAATCTCGCAAATATTCTCTGCTCCCTTTACAGTTTGACAACATCTTTCCTATAACATGGTACCCAGAACTGAACACAGTACTATAAGTGTGGCCTCATATTTGCATATTTGTGCACTGCTAGAAATCAATGAAGAGCAAGCAAAGATGAATAATCTAATTATTCGCTCCATTGCCAGGGGTATCAAAACCAACATTCACTGAAATTGATTAATTGGTATTGGTATTGGTTTATTATTGTCACGTGAACCAAGATAGAGTGAAAAGCTTTGTCTGCAGCCTAAACAGTCAAAACATATTATACATGAGGACAATCAAGCCATACCCCTACATTCTTATCCAAAAAGTATTAACTTGTACTTATCAGGATTAAATTCCATCTCCCAATATAAGTACAGTAAATGCATGACCATCTATCTAATACAGGTGCACAACCTTTTATCCGAAATTCCAAATAACGAAAAGCTCCGAATAGCGGACATTTTTTCGGTCCTTGAAATAAGGTCCTTGAAGACGTTCACCGAGGGCGGCCCGCAGAGGTGACAGCGGAACCTCCGGTCGGTCCTCGAAGAAAGGGGAACTAAATCCCCATTCATAAAAGAGAAGGTGAGGGTATATTGCGCGGGAGGGTTAATAATTGACAATCTGCTGCTGCCTGCCCGCTGAGTTAAAAAGTTCCCACGGTAGACTCACGATACACAGTGTATCGTGAGTCTTGCGTGGGAACTTTTTAACTCAGCGGGCAGGCAGCAGCAGATTGTCGCTCCCTTCAGTTTCACCCCACCTACACCCCTCTGCTTCCCGGCCATGTGTGTGACCCCTTCCCTCCCCTCTCCAGCTCCCCGCCCATTGCACTGGCGCGGGGGCTTTGCACTGTCTTCACGTCGGCGATGCCAGCAGGTCAGTGCCAGTCACCGGAGACGTCAGGACCAACGGGACACCGACCCCCAGGCCCACTGCAAGCACGGAGATCCCAGAGACCCACAGCCAGCAGCAGCCCAGCCCCGTTCCAACTCCAGAGGAACACGCTCCCCGTAGGGACAGAAGCTGATGGTGTGCAAGGTACGTCTTGTTCTTGGGGTTGCGGATGAGGGGGCGCAGCTCGGGCTGTGACGTCTCCGGCCACCCCCCTGTACAGGAGCTGAGACTGGGAACTGTACCGCCATTGCAGGTGAGCAGGAGAGTGGGGTTGTTTGCAGTTGCAGAGGGTAGGGGCAAGGGCGGTACAGTTCCCAGTTTCAGCTCCGGTCCAGGGGGGTGGCCGGAGACGTCAGGACCAACGGGACACCGACTGCAAGCACGGAGATCCCAGAGACTCACAGCCAGCAGCAACTCTAGCCCAGCCCCGTTCCAACTCCAGAGGAACCCGGGTTGCGGATGAGGGGGCGCAGTTCGGGCTGTGGGCGAACTGCCACTTGTCGCTGTAGCGGCCCATCGGGGAGCGGGTTCCTGTTGGTTCTGACGTCTCCGACCACCCCCCTGGACAGGAGCTGAGAGATGTCAGGACCACCAGAAGCCGCTCCCCGATGGGCCGCTACGGCGACAAGTGACAGTTCGCCCACAGCCCGAGCTGCGCCCCCTCATCGGGACACCGACCCCCAGGCCCACTGCAAGCACGGAGATCTCAGATCAGCAACTCCAGCCCAGCCCCGCTCCAACTCCAGAGGAACACGCTCCCCGTAGGGGCAGAAGCTGATGGTGTGCAAGGTACGTCAATTTTTTTATTGTATGGCTGTATGAGAATTTCATTTCACTGTGCCATCTGGCACATGTGATGAATAAATCTATCTTGTATCTTGTATCTTGTATCTTCTTGGGGTGGCGCAGCTCGGGATGTGGGCAAACTGCCACTTGTCGCCGTAGCGGCCCATCGGGGAGTGGATTCCTCTGGAGTTGGAGGGACAGGGAGACACAGCGGCTTTTGAGAATGGTGGGCAATCACTTCCAAAGTTCTGCCCACACAGTCAGTACACCTCTCCTACACTTGTCTCCCGCACTAAGATCATCTCGCAGAGAATGATCCCAGCCTAACCCTCCCTATTCTCTCCTATTCTGCAAGAAAAAACTACATTGAAGACTCAAACTCGCGATCGAGTAACTGCCGGGATCGAGGCACAAACTCGCGACCTTGCGGATATGAGCCGAGCACTCCACCACTCAGCCAGCCGTTAAAATCTACACTAAAAATCTTCCATTCCGAAAGCCGAAAAATTCCGAATTACGAAAAGTGTCTGGTCCCAAGGCTTTCGGATAAAAGGTTGTGCACCTGTACAAGATGAACAAATATTATTATTTTTTAAACACAAAATGTTTGACTAACTCAGGAGGGATCAAGCAGCATCTCTGGAGGACATCGATAGATGACATTTTGGGTCAGGACTCTTCCTTAAACTTTGAAGAAGTACAGAATATTTAATCCACAACAATGTAGCTCAAAATTAACTATATCTGGGAACCTGAAACATTGCATGATTCAAATAATAAGATGGTGGTTGAAACTGCTTACACCATTCCATTGATGTTAAATGACTATTATTTTTAATAGTGGGAAGTAAGATGAATCAGATCAGTTTTTCTTACCCTCTTTGTGAAAAATACCGATGGAACACTGGACATGTCTTTTCTAACATGGAACTTTAAGACTTTTCCCTGAGCAGGTGTATTTGAGTTTAAAGCAATGCTAATCAAATAAGGCTTCTGTGGTCCACGGATGGAAGTGAGAGAGGAGGTGTAGGGACAGATGTTAAATCTCCTGCGGTTGCAGGGGGAAGTACCATGGAGGAGGCAGGTTGGGTGGGAAGGAATGAATGAACCATGGATTTGCAGATAAACAGATTTCTGTGGAAAGCAAAACGGAGTGGAGACAGGATGATATGATTGGTGATAGGATCACGATGAAAGTGGTGGAAATGTCAGAGAATGTTGTATGTGAAGGCTGGTGCGATGAAAGCTGAAGACCAGGCATTCTCTATTCTTGTTCTGACTGCAGGGTGAGGGTGCGAGAGGAGAAATGTGGGCCACACAGGAAACACATATGATGACTCCATCCTCAAAAGCATGGAGTAAGCCACCACCTTACTGACGAAAGAAGACAACTCGATGTCTTGGAATGGATAGACTTGTGTTAGGAGAAAATATGGTGGACATTGAGAGTATGGAATGGCATCCTTGCAAGAGGCAAGGAGGGAAGAAGTGTAGCCTTGATAACTGTGGAGGTCAGTGGTTTTATAGTAGAAATCAGTCAATAGGCAATCTCCTGTGATGAAGACAGTTCGAGAAAGGGGAGAGGGATATCAGAAATGTTCCAAATGATTTGAGGGCAGAGGGTAAGTTGGCGGAAAAGTTGATGAAATCAATGAGTTCTGTTTGGGTGCAGGAGGCAATCCCAATGCAGTCATCGGTGCAGGAGAGAAAGAATTGGGGATGGTGCCTTTCTACATTTGCAATAAGGACTGTTTGACGTAACCAACAAAAAGGCAGCCATAGCTCTGCCCCATGCGGGTGCCGATGTGGATACACATTTAACATAGAAAATTAATGGAGTAAAAGGAGAAGTTGTTGAGGGTGAGGATAGGTTCCGCCTAAAGGATGGAGGTTGTGAGAGATTGCCGGAGGTGATGAGATCAGTAATGGTTTGTGGGATGTCGCCCTTTGTTTGTCAGTCGGGTCATGGTCAAGGGGAAGGTATGAGGAGGCATCTAAGAGCTCACATCTGACATCAATATGGTAGAGGTCAGTTAATCTTTCAAATTGTTTCGGAACATTGAAACATACAGAATAGTGAAAGGCTTGGATAGAGTGGATGTGCAGAGGATGCTTCCACTAGTGAGAGAGTCTAGGACTAGAGGTCATAGCCCCAGAATTAAAGGACGTTCTTTTAGGAAGGAGATGAGGAGAAATTTCTTTAGTCAGATGGTGTTGAATCTGAAGAATTCTTTGCCACAGAAGACTGTGGAGGCCATCAGTGGATATTTTTAAGGCAGAGATAGAGAGATTCTTGATTAGTACAGGTGTCAGAGGTTTTGGGGACAAGGCAAGTGAATGGGGGTAGGAGGGAGAGATAGATCAGCCATGATAAATGGCGAATTAGACTTGTTGAGCCAAATGGCCTAATTCTACTCCTATCACTTATGCCCCTAATGAACTCGAAAAGGTTACTGACGGAACAGGTTTCAAACTAATACCACAAAGGCAAAGCGCAAAGTGCTAGAGAACATCTGTAGATCAGGCAGTATCCGTGGAGGAAAAGGACTGATGGTGTTTTGGGTCAGGATCCTTCTTCACACAATGAAGGATTTGGGAGGGAAGGAATAAACAAAAGGAAAGGTCTGGCACAGTTATTAGTGTGAAAGGCAGGAGTGATTTTTCTAACAAAAGGTATAGTGGAGCTATATAAAAGTAGATGCTAATGCGACAATAATGAAATACAGGGTGTCAACAGGCAATAGTATGAGAAAATCCTGTACAGAAAGAACAAATCAATGTTCAATCTATTGCCTGTACCTATTGTTATTAATGATGAGAGAATTTAAACGACAATCCCATTTATCTAATAGAGGTCCCAATAACTCACAGTATGTAGAGAAGACAACCAGATGGTTACACTATGCATCAGTAACCAGCAGTTTATTACTCATGACTGTTAATGATCAGTAAGAGACTATCAATAGAGAATCTTAACTGAATAGGTTTATTGAAACACAGTAAGTGGCAATGAATAACTCAAGCCAGAGAATAAAACAATCTTGAGAGAATCCACACAATATTTAAGGGAATGAAGATTCAATTCAAAGAAAATCTGTCCATGGAGTCATAGAATTGCACAGCACAGTAATGGCTTTTCAGCCTATCACATCCTTTTGCCTGCCTACACTAATCCCACTTGCCTGCCTTGTGGCTGTATCGTTTTATTCCTGTCTAATTGTCCCCTAAACATAGTGATTGTATCTACCTCCACCACCTCCTCTAGCAGCAAGTTCCAGGCATCAATCATTCTCAGTGTAACATAGAAACATAGAAATTAGGTGCAGGAGTAGGCCATTCGGCCCTTCGAGCCTGCACCGCCATTCAATATGATCATGGCTGATCAATAAACTTTGACCTCAAAATGTCTTTAAAACTCCATTCTCTCATTTTAAACCAATATCATCTTGTTTTTGATATCCCTACTATTGGCAAAAATATTCTCACTTGCTGCGGTATCAATGACTTTTGTAATATTATAAACCCCATTAGATCACCCCTCAGCCTCCTGCACTCCAGGGAAAAAATCCATCCTATCTAATCTCTCCCAATATTAAAAGTCCTCTGATCTAGGCAATATACTGGTGAATCTTCTCTGCATTTTCTCCAGTACAACCACATCCTTCCTCTAACATATAAACCAGAACTGCACACCTTACTCCATATGCTGTCTAACCTGTGTTTTGTAATGTTGCAAAATAATGTCCCAGCTCTTACATTTGATGCCCTGGGCTATGAAGATAAGCATGCCATATAGACTCTTCACTGACCTATCTACCTGGATTATCACATTCAGGGACTAATGGCTAATTATTGTCTTTCAGTCGCTTTAGTCTTTTAAACTTTAGTTTAGTTCCGTTTATTGTCACCTGTACCGAGGTACAGTGAAAAGCTGTAGCGTGCTAACCAGTCAGCGGAAAGACAATACATGATTACAATCAAGAAATTCACGAAAAATCTTGAGTAATCGAGAAAGAGAGATCTACCCAGGATTAAATATTGACATCAATTACAATTTCATAAATAGCAATCAATGGGGTGGGAGATTGCAACTTTCACGTGGTCCGCCCTGTTTCGACGAATGCAATCAACCTGGCGTGCACAATCAAGTAAGATCAAATAGAACAAGTTGTTCTACAACATTAGGCTGTGCGCGCCATACGCAAGAAGAAGAAGAAGAAGCAGAAGAAGAAGAAGAAGAAGAAGAAGAAGCAATCAAAGAAGACAAACATGATTGTATTTTTTTTCCTGAAGAATACTAACTGCTTAATCTTTTCAAAATAGTTAGGGGATGTAGCGAATGTTAATTGTACTGCAATTATATCTGGGATCAGCTAACTCACAAGAATCTTTAATTTTGTCCTTTCAATTATCACTTTGGTTGAATTAGCTCTTTGAAGTTGGCAAGTAAAATTAATGTGTTTATACCCGGCTGACTGGGGAAAAGCATGGAAGGATGAGATGGAGTTTCCATAGAGTCAGAGTGGGAACTAGGGCACAATATTCATCTGCCCATTACATTCTCTTTGCAATGATTTTCCAAGTGCAAAGACAAAGGATAGTTAGATAGACCTGGTGGACTAAAGTCACAACTCAAACATTGGGCTCAGATTGGAATGGGTTGGCTTGGTACTTGTAGGGAGTGATAGGGGTGGTTGGAAAATGGATAATCTTTAACTTGGATCAAAAGTGCTGGAAATACTCAGCAAGTTAGGCAGCCCCAGTGGAGAACAAAACAAAGTTAAAATATCAGTTTGATGACAGTTGGATATGAACATTTCAAAAATAACCTGCCTTTGAAAAGGGATGCATCTTATATTCATAGCTAGCGATACACTGAATTTCCTAAAATGGGATGGCATTATGACATTTATATGTGCCTATCACTAAATAACCTATTTTTTTAGGGCAAAGAAATTAGTTTGGTTGTTGGGGGGTGGGGGGAGGAACAAGAATAGGGTTGGTGGATTTTAGATATTGCTGCAATATCAGCTGAGATGAAGCAAAGATTTACAGCCCATTCACCAGCTAAGACAATACAGATTTTCCAGCCACTATTGCTATTGCAATTTTCTTTGCATGATTGACTTAGTGAAATGCCAGTACATTTGGAAGTCAATCCATTCTCTTGGGCTATAATGATGTTTATTCCATGTACATATATATAAATCTGGAGCGAGATTATGACTGATCTGATTGTTAAGTTCAGTTCCAGAAATCTACCTTTATTATGGAATTCTAAGGACTATGAGACTTATTCATCTGGATGCAATTGTATCAGACAATGAGGAAAGTATTTATCCCAGAGTGGAATTAAACATGAATGAACATAGGTTACTTACAAGATATGCCACTTAGTAATTTCCCTGACTGATAAAAAACAAACGTGGAAAGTAAAAAAGTAGGCTCTTTTGTGACAGTCATTCAGTAGTAGTAGTCTCATTTCTCTCTTGCTGTCTATCCTAGAATGAACAGATAGAGCACCCTATATGTTGTTTGTGGCTAGAAAGCTGACATTACAAATATTTTTAATATTTGTCCAAAATTATTTAGGTTTCCAAAAATGGTTCATAACAACATAAGAAATGAAGGAGTGAGCCCTGCAGAAAGACATTTTCCTTACCTTATTTCTAAATGGCTAATTGCCTAAAATGGGCAAATATCCTCTTGTTGGAGGGATCAGTGTTTCAGCATCTTCCCTCGGCAGCTACATTCTTATCTTCCTTACTATTACTGTATATTTCAAGCTCTTTGCAATGAAGTTCTCATACTTTTTGCCTCTCTAATTGTTCACTCAATCTGCATGTTTGCCTCTCACATCTCATCATTTAGTTAGTACATAAAGATTTATTCCAAACTAATATTTGCTAGTTTCTCACTATTTAAAATGTATTCTGTTTTTCCATTCGGCCTACTAAAGTGAAAATCCCCAGATTATCCAACGTTATATTTAATTTATCTTCTTGTTCACTGGTTTAATCTCTCTGGGTCTCTTTGTAGACTATTTCTGTCCTCATTAGCTTAATACCATAAGTAAATTTGAATACGTTACAATCTGTCTTTTCACTTGTGATTTATATCAAATGTGAATAGCTGACGCCGGGATTTTGATGTTTGTGGCACCTTATTAGAAGTAATAATACATTCTGTTTATTCCTGTTCCTGTCTTTTCACCACTCTCCATGTTTATACATGGCCAGGTCTGCAGCTGGGGGGGGGGGGGGGGGGCATCAGGCGGGGACTGTCGGGGGCCGGTGGGGATGTGGAGCTTCCGTGCCACCTACGGGCTCCCTGACTTCACGCCACCTCCCGGCTCTCTGACGGGACGGCTTCGTGACGGCTTCGTGACGGCTTCGGGATGGCTGCTGGACGGCTTCTGGGCTCACAGACTCAGCCCAGTCTCCAGGGATTTATTCTCCTCGCCCCGGTGATTGACAGCGGGTGCCGGAAGGGGCGATGCCGTCCCGGCGACTGACAGGAGAGAAGACCAATCTGCTTATCTTACGATTTTTAAACCTTAATAAATTTTGTAATGTTCCACCGATCGGAACAAAACTTGATACACTTGCAGCACAGGAGAACAGTGAGTAAGGTGGCGAAAAATCGTAGCGCTATCGTGTACCGTTTTTGCGCAAATGTAAATACAACGCAAACCAGAAGAGGACAAGATGAGAGTTTTAGTTACGTATAGAAGAAGAAGAAGATTCTATGATTACATTATGAAAAGCAATAATACAAAGACCCATGGAAACCAAAACTATAAGAGTTCATATATAAGGGTATAAGATCATGAGTGGAATAGATGGCGTAAACGCATAGAGTCTTTTAGCCAGAGTAGGAAAATCGAGAACCAGAGGATGTTGATTTAGGGTGAGGGGGGAAAGATTCAATAAGAACCTAAGGGGCAACTTTTTTACATAAAGAGTTGAGGTATATGGAATGGGTTGCCAGAGGAGGTGGTTGAGGCAGGTACTATCACAATGTTTAAAAAACAAATGGACAGGTATATGGATAGGATAGGTTTAGAGGGAAATGGGCCAAACGCAGGCAAGTGGGGCTAGTTTGGATGGGGCATATTGGTCGATTTAGGCAAGTTGGGCCAAAGGGCCTGTTTCCCCGCTGTATGACTCATATATTCTAAGTATATTTTGATTTAAACACTGGCTGTGTTCAGTTTTATGTGCTGAACATAATCTAATTTACAAAGCAGTGATCCCATAAATCTCATTGACTCATGTTTATATTTTAATATTTTCCATGATAGATATTTTTTTCTAAACTAAAGCAGTTATTATTAAATTACCACATTCTGTGCTACCAGAGAGAGGAAAATATTTTTATCACATCAAGACTGCAATACTACTCACTTACTGTTGGTGGTAACATTGAGAACATCGACTTCAAGTAGATCAACAATACCACCAGCAGGCTCTTATTGGTAATGTAATTCTTTAGAATATTCACATTAATAAATACAATTAATGCGTCAAATAGTTGCTAATTTAATTTTAAATTGTTTAATCATTTGAACATTAATAAATGGAACATTTACAAAGGCATAAATGAATATGTTTTTGCAATGATATTCACAATTTTAAATTTGCTTAGAATTTTGGTTTGAAAATACAATGCAAGCCAGCTATTCTTAGACAGAGCATGGGTGGGTTTGAAAATCAAAGATAATAGGTGGCCTCCTCTAAATTACCTAAATAAATATTCATGGCATTACCGTCACGATGCCCAAGTCTTTCCTAAACAATAATACAAGGTTACTTAAACTGATACCTACAGGATTCTCAAAGGCACATTAAAGGCTTCTGCTGTTAGTTTTAAAATACCCATTACATGTTGACTTTGAGACTGGTGTCATTGATTGCTTTAAAATGTGTTTACTCCAATCACATCTGGGAGGCCATGATGTATTACAGGTCATCAGGTTTCTTTTGCATTTCTTTGTATTTGTTCACTTTCTTGGATAGAATTGCCATTCCCCAG
This sequence comes from Amblyraja radiata, assembly GCF_010909765.2. Taxonomy (NCBI): domain Eukaryota; kingdom Metazoa; phylum Chordata; class Chondrichthyes; order Rajiformes; family Rajidae; genus Amblyraja; species Amblyraja radiata. The sequence continues at coordinate 33,609,518 of NC_045966.1, read as the reverse complement.
TAGATGGTCTTTTCCACAAGGGTTACTTGGTGAAAATCACATTAATTAGACCATGGGGTGATGTGTTGCAGCAGAGATGGTGAGGTTTACTGGAGATTCCTACCAATGCAACAAAAATTAAATTAAAAAAATAAAATGTTCTCCCACCTGATTTACCTAATTAAACAACTTTAATGTTAGATCATGGTTCAAAAAGGTTGTCATTTTTACATTATGTCTGCATTTACTGTGGGTCTGGGGGTAATTTGTGCTTTCTGGTTGAGGCATGCATTGAGATTCTTTACTTAAATTTAATCCTTAACAATGCAGAATGGTTCCATGGTTATTGATAACATCACTAGTTTTCCACTGTGAAAACTCATTCCTTCCTCATTGGATGCATACAGATGGGCATTCAGACAATTTGGGAATCGCTAAAACACAATCAATATTCTGGAAGATTTACAAACTGAATCTTCAACTTCCTTTTGTGGATTTTGAGGTAGAGTCCAGCTGTAAAAAAAGACAAGATGCTAGAGTAATTCAGAGGGTCAGGCAGCATATCTGTTGGACATGGATTGGTGAAGTTTCAGATTGGATCTGACAATTTAACACTCTCTTGATCATAAGAAGCGCCATAAAACCAACCGGAATCATCAGCAAAGTGATGCAAGGTATGATCAACAGTATTATCAAGAACAATGGTGTAGCTAGTCTCACAACTCTAGCAGCTCAGATTCAATCCTCACCAATTATGTTGGTGTATATATTGCAGAACAGGGTGAGCGATGTATGATGGTTATCTGGTGGATCATTCGTCATATAGAACTAATGGCTGACCCCACTATTGTCTCTTGAACTGCAATCATTGTGTTCTATTTAGAGAAGCTCAGGATATGTATGTCCCCATTAGAGTGAAGGCAAAGCAGGCAAACACAAGGAAGCTTGGCTGACGAGGGAAATTGAGGCATTGGTCAAAAACAAGAAGGATGCATGGGACAGGTATAGGCAGCTGGGATCAAGTTCCTGGGAAGGAGTTTCGGGAACTAAAGGACCTGTCCCACTGTACGAGCGAATTCAAGAGTTCTCCCGAGTTTCCCCCGATTCAAACTCGGAGAATTACGGTTATAGCCGCTCGTAGGTACTCGGGGCTCTCGTGGACATTTTTCAACATGTTGAAAAATCTTCATGAGTCTTCACGAGCTTACCGCGTTTCCCGAGTACCTGCCATTAGCGTTACGAGCCGCTAAGAGACGTCCCGAGCCCCGACGTACCCGCTACGTACATTCTACGTGCTCACCACGAGTTTGATTTTTTTTTTAATTCGGGTGAGCTCTTGAATTACCTCGTACAGTGGGACAGGCCCTTAAGGAGTAAACTGAAAAAGGAGATCAGAAGGGAAAAAAGGGGCCAGGAGATAGCTCTGGTGGGTGCCTTTAAGGACAGTCCAAAAATATATTATAAATACATAAGGCGGGAAAGGGTAACAAGAGAGAAAGTGGGACCTCTCAGGAATCAAAGCAGTCGCCTCTGTGTGGAGCCACAGGAGATGGGCAAGGTCCTCAATTAATAATTCTCCTCTGTATTTACTGAGGAGAAAGACTGTAGGATGGAGACATTTGGGGCAGTCAATGGAAGTACTGAAGGTACTATTATGTATGAAGGTAAACAAATCTCCAGGGGCTGATCAGATATATCTGAGGACATTGAGGGAAACCAGAGAGGAAATTGTTGGAGCCCTGGTTGAAATTTATGAGTCGTCCTTAAATACAGGAGAGATGCCAGAAGACTGGAGGGTGGCAAATGGTGTGCCTCTTTCCAAGAAGGGCTGCAGGGAAAATGCTGGGAACCATAGGCCGATGAGCTTAACATCTGTAGTTGGAAAGTTACTAGAGAATATTCTGAGGGATAGGTTATACAGGCATTTGGACGGGCAAGGGCTGATTATGGTTAGTCAGCATGATTTTGTACGTGGGAGGTCGTGTGTCACAAATATGATTGATTTTTTTGAAGACGTGACCAAAAAGTTCGATGAGGACTGAGATGCAGATTATGGATTTCAGTAAAGCATTTGACAAGATTCCGCATGGTAGGCTGCTCTGGAAGGTTAGATCGCATGGGAGACAGCTGAAAAGATAGCAAATTGGCCCCATGGAAGGAAGCAGAGGGTGATGGTGGAAGGTTGCTTCTCTGACTGGAGGCCTGTGACTAGTGGTGTGCCTTAGGGTTCGGTGCTGGTCCCATTACTGTTTGTCATCTACATCAATGATTTGGATGAGAACATACAGGGCAAGATTAGCAAGTTTGCTGATGAAAAGTGGGTGGTTGTGCAGATAGTGAAGATGGTTGTGGAAGATTGCAGCAGAATCTGGATCGATTGGCCAGGTGGGCTGAGGAATGGTTGATGGAATTTAATACAGAAAAGTGTGAGGTGTTGCATTTTGGGACGTCTAACAAGGGCATGACCTACACAGTGAATGGTATGCCTCTGGGGAGTGTTGCAGAACAGAGGGATCTAGCAGTGCAGGTGCATGGTTCCTTGAAGGTTGGGTCACAGGTAGATAAGGTGGTCTAAAAGGTTTTTGGCACGTTGGCATTCATCAGTCAGAATATTGAGTATAGAAGTTCGGAGGTCATGCTGTTGTATAAGACATTGGTGAGACCGTATTTAGAATATTGTGTTCAGTTCTGGGCACCATGTTATAGGAAAGATATTGTCAAGCTTGAAAGGGTTCAGAGAAGATTTACGAGGATGTTGCCAGGACTAGAGGATGTGAGCTATAGGAAGAGGTCTCTATTCCTTGAGGGGTGATCTTATAGAGGTGTATAAAATCATGAAAGGAATAGATCAGGTCGATGCACAGTCTCTTGCCCTGAGTAGGGGAATCGAGGACCAGAGGACATAGGTTCATGGTGAAGGGGAAAATATTGAATAGAATCTGAGGGGTAACTTTTTCACACAAAGGGTGATGGGTGTATGAAACAAACTGCCAGATGAGGTAGTTAGAGCTGGGACTATCCCAACATTTATGAAACAGTTAGACAGTAACATGGATTGAACAGGTTTGGAGGGATATGGACCAAACGCAGGCAGGTGGGACTAGTGTAGCTGGGACATGTTGGCCGGTGTGGGCAAGTTGGGCCGAAGGGCCTGCTTCCACACTGTATCACTCCATGACTCTAACCTAGTTCTCTATTTACCAGTGGTAAATCATTGTCCTGCCATCTTCTCAGACTGTAACATTCTAAATTTGATAACATTTTGGTGTCTTTAAGTTTTCTAAGTGTTGCTGCTTGCGAGTTTATTACATTTTAATGACAATGTCTGGTTCAAAATTACACACAGTCTTTCAATGTACATTTACATTTATAATGTACTACTCCACGGTATCTCCCTCACTGGAATTATGAGGCAGCAACACTATCTGTGTGCCACTGAGCAATCTTAAATCAGTGCTCTCTGATGACTGCCTTTCTTAGAATCTGGAAAGTATTTTTTGTTTTTGTTTTTTATAAGCATTATGTTGAGTACTTCCATTATAACTTCCCTTAAACCTCCTCCATAGTGAAGAACTTTAGCTTTCTGTGTCTCCAGATAACCAAATTCCTAGATTCTATTATCCTTATCATAACATGCCCACTCAGTCTTGACCCTTGTTCAACATGAGCAGTTGTGATATTGGGTCCACTGTTCAACAGCAAAATACTTTTTATTTTGAAATTTATAAACATGGAAGCACTTGTTGATTCATCAAAGTTGCCTTTATCATCCAAAAGTCATTTCCATGGAAAATGTCATCTTTAATATCGTGCAGCCTGCCAAAGTATTGTATGATGCATTTTTAATAAAATTACTTTGTTAGATGATTGGATTGTGACAGCAATCATCTCTGAGAAATAGGTAATAAAACAACACATATTATCTCAAATAAGTGGGTAGAATGAGTCATACTTGCTGATTAGTATTTTTCTGAGCATAGGAATCTAGTTGTAAAGCTCTGCTTGCAACTATCGGTCTTAAATTAACTAGGCTTGTTTTTAAACCTATTTTGCATCACAATTAGATTCCTGAATATCTTTGTAAGGAAGTGAAAAGATTAAAATGAAAAGGAGAAAAAATTAAATATGGTTAACTCTATTGGAGCTGCTTTCAATTATTACAATTATTATTATTATACGATATTTTTTATTAGGCAGGGGTTTTATTTTGCTTAATGATGCTGGATCATATGGTTAGTTGAAGGTTGAGTGTGCTTGGCTCAAAAGAACAGCAAGACACCATCAAATCAGAAGGAGAAAGGGTTGGTAGCATGATCTGTCACAGTACTGTTCAATCAAGATAAATAATACAGTATTCAAGTACAAATTAAATTTGTCTACCAAGGCAGGAGGCAGCACAACACAGGCTGCCCCCTCTAATTTGGGTAAGTAACTCAATCATCGCATTACTAATTAAATCAGCACTGTCCAAACACGCAAGCATAAATTAAATTGGTTTCTCTGCGTAAATACCTAATGTGTTTTAAGTTCCTTTCCTTCCCTTTTCTGAAAACAAATTGAAAGCAAAGCACAGCAGAATAATGCAGAGAACAGCATCTCAGCTGTAGCACAGGAAGCATCACAGGAAACTGGGCACTGCGTCTTTTGTGTACGTCAAGGTTTCTTTGTAGAGGTCACAGGGATTGTCGTTCACAATGGCAAAAAAAAGTTTGAGATGGCAGGAAGTTTTTAATGAATTGATTAGATGGGTAGTATAATGGCAAATGGAATTCAAATAGGGAGGTGTGTGCATTCCATTTGTTGAGACTTAGTGAACACTTGATGCATGGGAGGATATGGACAAGTGTGGGTAAATAAAAAGCAAGACAGATACTTGCCTTCATTAACTAATTTTTTTAATACAACCAAGTCAAACTCAAGTATAAAAGATAGAACAAAGGGGAACAGAATATAGAATGTCGTTTCTCAGCATTGTACTGCATCAGTTCCAAAGACAAAGTCCAATGTCCACAATGGGGTAGAGGTGAATCAGACAGTGGCCTAAGCTAATGGACGGATTGTTCAGAAGCCTTATAACAAGGGGGAAGATGCTGTGAAATTTAACACGCTGCAGACAGAAGCTGATATTTTATCACAGTAACTAAAGAGAAACTAAAAAAAAACTAAAAGAGGTCTGGATAGAGTGGAAAGAATTAATTCCCCTGGCAATGAAGTCAAAAGCAAGAGTGCATAAAATAACAGGTTAGCATTTCTCCACAACTGCTTTTATCAAACAAGCCACCTTTATGGTCTATCTAAAATAGTTCCCATTCTTCTTCTCACTGTTCCCTTTCGCCAAAATCAATATGTCCACCTTATATGGCTCTTGCTTCAAGTGCAACAACCAGCTAAAGTTAAGACTGAAGAAGGGTCTCAACCCAAAACGTCACCCATTCCTTCTCTCCAGAGATGATACCTGTCCCACTGAGTCACTCCAGCTATTTGTGTCTATCTTCGGTTTATACCAGCATCTGCAGTTCCTTCCTACACAACCAGTTAAAGTTCCTCTTATGCTGTGTTGATTACAAATACTTCTCCACATGTATCTAATAAATTGAAACATTTAGATGTAAGCTTTGTCCCTCAAGCTCTATATGCCAGAAGCTATTCTTTGCATTCAGCGCAGTTGAAACATATACTCAGATTGTCATAGAGTAATGGCACTACTTCAGAGATCCAGATAGATTTCTAACATCTGGACAAACACCAGGCAAATCCTTTCTCAGCTTGAAACGTCACTAATTGCACGCATTAATTTTTGGTTTCCAGGCATATATTGGGAGTTCCATCCACACAAATAGCCTATTTTAATACCATCTACATTATTTTCAACTGATATTCTGACTTTAGATCCTGTCTCTGTCCCTGCTCCGCTCTGTTTGTCCACTCCATTGTCTTTCAATGTTATTTTCATTAAGCACTGTTCATGGAAATGATTTCCCAAACCACATTACGCATAAACTCTCCATACGTAAGACTTCTCTTTCTCAGCCCCAATGTTGCTAACCCCAGTACGTGCACCATCTGGTCCAGTTTAGCAGTACCTTCCCTTTTCCACCTTTTGTCTCACACTTTACTGAATTTAATCCCTACTCTTGACCTAGCTTGCTTTGGTTAGTTCCTCAAACTCTCAATTTAATTTTCCATAACATCGAACAATATTTAGAGACGTTGTATATTTCATGAATTTGGTACTGTTTGTGTACTGTTTGGTACTTAAGTATTCAGTTAAACTGTTTTGCTTTCTTCATTAAATGAACAAAGTGTCTGTCTATCAAGTGCTCCCGTATGACTATACTTCTGAAGCCACACAGGAGCACTTGTGCTGCTATCATGCCCCCCTAGCAACAGGGACAGGACTAATTGGTATTAAAAGAAATGGCTTTTAAGTCTGTGCCAGAAAACAATTAGTTATTTTCCATTAGTTCTTTTACCATTTTAGTGCATAATCTTAAGGATTACTAGCAACAAACTGATGATCGCAAACACCCACTATTGTAAAATTATGTAAATTTAACTTCCCAATCTTCACAGTAGTGGGAAAACATTGAACTAACACAGAAGGAAGTTCCTCCAGTAATATTCCACGATTAGAAACTACAAATCTAATAGAATTACTGAATGTAAAATTCAATGTTGGGCACAATGCAAAGTGGTTCTAGGTGAAGGCACTGCTCTTTATACATATTGTCTGATATTCCTTTCCACTGATGTCAAAACTCAGCTAAAATGTGCAACAAATGGCTGATTCTTTGGAGCCCAGTCTCTGCCCTGCCATGTATTTTCATTCCTTTATTCCTTACAATCATAGATCCAAAGGATGTTGCAGCAGAGGAGGCAATTTAAATCATCTCACAAGCTAACTCTTTGAAAGAGCAATTCAATCAATTTCATCAAGAAAATTGTTTTGTTTTTTTAATGATGAAAAGGAGTGAAATTAGCCAGGTAATTGTATATATATCTCAAAAACTAGAACAAGGGAAAAAAAGATGAGAGGAATTCATTGCAGTTTATTAATATTCTAATGAAGGAAGGTCAGATAAATCCAAAATAAGCACAGCAGATAAAGCACTCCATACTAACCAGAGGATACATCTAATGATACAAAATTAATATGACAGTTTCTCCAGTTATATTCTACTGCACAGTCTCTTGCCCAGAGTAGGTGAATCAAGGACCAGAGGTTTAAGATGAAGGGGAAAAGATTTAATAGGAATCTGAGGGGTATCCTTTTCACACAAAGGGTGGTGGGTATATGGAACAAGCTGCCCGAGGAGGTAGATGAGGCAGGGACTATCTCAACATTTAAAAAACAGTTAGACAGGTAAAGAAGGGTTTCGGCCCGAAACGTTGCCTATTTCCTTCGCTCCATAGATGTTGCTGCACCCGCTGAGTTTCTCCAGCACTTTTGCCTACCTTAAATTGATAGGACAGGTTCGGAGGGATATGGACCAAACGCGCGGGCAGGTAGGACTAGTGTAGCTGGGACATGTTTATCGTTGTGGACAAGTTGAGCCAAAGGGCCTGTTTCCACACTGTATCACTCTAGGACTATGACTATGACAGTCAGATTTGTCAGAGAATTGGGGCTCTGATTTTCATGCCTTATACCTAATACTATCCTCTTTAAGTTTCCTATTAATATGGTGGGATCAAGGCACGTCCTCTAATAAATGGAATGAATTGATGAGGTAAGAAGGACGCAATAGATTTCACTTGATAACATTCTCTAGAAGCTAAAGATCAACAAAGAAAGTTAGCTGAGTAACAGAAAACCGAGTTGCAGAGAAAAGGTTCCTTTTCGACAGAATGGAAGAGCAGTGTAGCATTGGTTCTATGGAATGGGCTGAGAATTATGAGAATTATGAAATACGATTTTTCTTGAATGAATGAGGAGAAATATAAACTAGACTGCAATATTTTAAAAGAATACATAAACAGAACAAATCTTGTAATATATTTGAATAAAATATTGAAATAGTTTAAAAATATTTTAGCACACTGGTTTATAAATAGAGGCAGAGAGTATTAGAGCTATGAAATGATGATGAAACTTTATAATACATGGTTTGGTCATTACTGGAATGCTATGCCCAGTTCTGGGCATCACATTTTTTGAAAGATGTGAAAGCTTTCGAGAAGATACAAAGACGTTCATACGTCCATAAGTCATAGGAGCTGAATTAGGTCATTAGGCCAATCGATTCTACTCCGCTATTAAATCATGGCTGATCTATCTTTCTCTCTCAACCCTATTCTCCTGCCTTCTCCCCATATACTTTGACACCATACATTAACCTAATCATCCATGGGATCATTCTTGTAAACTTCCTCTGCACCCTCTCCAACACCAACACATCCCTGCTCAGATATGGGGCCCAAAACTTCACAATACTTATAAAGCCTCAGCATTACATCCATATTTTAATATTTTGGTCCCTTCAAAAAAAATGCTAACATTGCATGTGCCTTCCTTTACTACTGATTCAACTCGCAAGTTAACCTTTTCGGAATCCTGCACCGGCAATCCCAAGTCCCTTTGCACCTCTAATTTCTGAATAGTCTCCTCATTTAGAAAATAGTCTATGCCTTTATTCCTACTACCAAAATGCATCACTTCACAATTTGCTATGCTGCATTGCATCTGCCACTGCTATGCCCACTCTCTAGAATAAGCGAGTTTGGTATTCTGACTGCGCATGCCCAGGAAAGCAGTGGAGCTATGTACAAAGGGACGTTCATTTCTTCAGTCTTTTTCCAGCTTTGATTCATCTAGGTAAGAATATATTGCTTTCAAACTATGAATTAGTTGTATTTGTAGTCCCTTTGTTAAAAGCTAAGATTATTTTCCTCAAATGCCTGAGGTGGTAAAGGCGCTGCATTACCTTACTTACGAGTGCTGCAGCGTGTGATGTCCATATCATATCCTCAGAGATGTGGACTCCAAGGTATTTAAAACAGCTCGCCCTATCCACAGTATCCCCATTTATCTTCAATGGTGTGTACGTCCTCGGATGATGTGCCCTCCTAAAGTCCACGATCAGCTCCTTAGTTTTTTTGATATTCAAGAGGAGGCTGTTGTTCTGACACCAGAGTGCCAGATCAGCCACCTCCTCCCGGTAGGCCTTCTCATCGTTGTCTGAGATCAGGCCCACTACCACAGTGTCATCAGCAAATTTGATTATCGATTTGGAGCTGAACCTAGCCAAACAGTCATGTGTGTACAGGGAGTACAATAGGGGGCTGAGGACGCAACCCTGGGGGATCCTGTGCTCAGGGTGAGGGACTTCGATGTATTTCCCCCCCATCTTGACTACCTGGGGCCTGGTGGAGAGAAAGTCCAGGGCCCAGGCACACAGGGGGGTGTTGAGCCCCAATTCCAGCAGCTTCTCGGCCAGTCTGGTGGGGACTATCGTGTTGAAGGCTGAACTGAAGTCTATGAACAGCATCCTCACGTAGCCCCCCTTCTGGCTGTCAAGATGAGAGAGAGCGGTGTGCAAAACTTGGGAGACCGCATCGTCCGTGGATCTGTTCGGATGGTATACGAACTGCAACGGGTCCATGTTGCGAGGGAGGAAGGCGCAGATGTGTTTCTTGACCAGCCTCTCAAAGCATTTCATGACTACCGAGGTGAGGGCCACATGACGGTAGTCATTCAGACAGGCTGGGGAGGCATTTTTAGGTACCGATACAATGGTGGATCTTTTGAAGCAGGCAGGGACCACGGACTTGGCCAGGGAGAGATTGAATATTGTAGTGAGCACCGGAGCTAGCTGCGTAGCACAAGACTTAAGTACTTGCCCAGAGATGCCATCTGGGCCTGCAGCTTTCCTCGTCTTCACACGTGTCAGCGCCCTCCTCACGGGGCTGACACGCTTCCCGAACTATCCTCTGTTTATACTCCGGCAGCAGGAAAATGGCAGCGTGGTCAGATTTTTCTAAGGGAGGGAGTGAAACGGCCTTGTAGCCCTTCCGGAATGGCGTATAGCAGTGGTCCAATGTTCTTTCCCCCCTGGTGGCACACGTGATGTGTTGGTAGAAGTTCGGCATGACCTTCTTGAGATTTGCCTTATTAAAATCTCCAGCCACCCCCATAGCCGCATCCAGGTTCTTGTTTTGATGTCGACATAGCACATCGTGTAGGGCCGTTAGTGCCACGTCAGTGTCCGCATGCCGTGGAATGTAGACGGCTGTGACGATCACTGAGCCGAACTCCCGGGGAAGGTAGAATGGGCGGCATGAGATCGTCAGATGCTCCAGCAGGAATGGGAAAGCATCTTAATATTTCCAGGGTTGCACCAGTTGTTATTGGTCATGAAGCAGACTCCTCCACCCTTGGATTTCCCAGATGCTCCTGTTCTGTCAGCACGATGGACAGTAAAGGACTCGGTTGGGCAGATTACCTGATCCGGAATCAGTGAGGTCAGCCATGTTTCGGTCAGGCAGAGGATGTTGCAGTCCCTTATGTCCCGCTGGAATCTGACCCTCGCCCTGAGGTCATCCAGCTTGTTTTCCAGGGACTGGACGTTCGCCAGAAGAATGCTGGGCAGAGGAGGACGAAAGGCTTGGGCTCTCAGCCTATTCCGAATCCCCCCCACTTACCCCGATGTTTTCTCCGGGTTTTCCTTGTAGACGCGCTCCCTATGTTGTTGCCACGGTGCTCTCTGTTGATCTCTGCTGGCCACGCTGGATCGGTAAGTACAGCGTTTAAAAAGTCTCCGTTTGAGCTAGAGTTTAGATTTATGAGGGTTTCCCTGCCATACTTCGTTAGTACTAGGGAGTTGGAACTTAGAAATAAGTTAAAAAGGAACATGAAGGTTTTAAATACGCAGTTTTCGTGGAGCTGCCACGACGCTGACTGGACAGGACCGTGCCATCTTTTTTTTTACAAGACCGTTTCACTCCCTCCTTTAGGAAAATCTGACCATGCTGCCATTTTCCTGCTGTCGCAGTATAAACAAAGGATAGTACGGGAAGCGGCAGTGACGAGGGACGTAAAGCGGTGGTCCGACCAGTCAGAGGCCATGGTGCAAGATGCACTGAGCGATGTCGACTGGAATATGTTCCAAGCAACTTCCAGTGACGTCAGTGAGTTCGCAGAAGCGGTCACGGATTTCATCACAACAATAGCCGATAACATCGTCCCCACGGTAAGGGTTAGCATCTTTCCGAATCAAAAACCCTGGGTGGACAGGTCCGTTCGTGTTGCCTTGAATGCTCGCACTGCTGCCTACAACTCTGGCCTGGCATCCGGAAATATGGACGTCTACAAGGTAGAGTCCTACCGACTGTGAAGGGCAGTGAAGGACGCAAAAAGAAGGTACAGGGACAAGATGGAGTCACAGATGGAGCAGCAGAACACCAGATGCCTTTGACAGGGGCTACGGACTATAACCAACTACCAGAGCAGTCCCCCCTCAACCGGAAGTGCCGGCACCACCCCAGCTGATGACCTGAACTCTTTCTATGCTCGTTTCGAGTCGGGTTACATCACCCCATGCTCGCCGGCTAACGACAACACCGCCAGCTCGCTGGCTAGCGAAGCTGGAGGGAGGGCCACCGCTGGGGATAGGTACACACTTACGTTATCCGAGCACGACGTGAGGAGGGCTCGGACACGTGTGAACACGAGGAAAGCTGCAGGCCCACATGGCATCTCTGGGCGAGTACTTAAGTCTTGTGCTACGCAGCTAGCTCTGGTGCTCACTGCAATATTCAACCTCTCCCTGGCCAAGTCCGTGGTCCCTGCCTGCTTCAAAAGATCCATCATTGTACCTGTACCAAAGAATGCCTCCCCAACTTGTCTGAATGACTACCGTCCGGTGGCCCTCACCTCGGAGGTCATGAAATGCTTTGAGAGGCTGGTCAAGAAACACATCTGCACCTTCCTCCCTCGCAACATGGACCGCTACAATTCGCACACCGTCCGAACAGATCTATGGACGATGCAGTCTCCCAGATTCTGCACACCGCTCTCTCTCACCTTGACAGCCAGGAGGGGGACAATGTGCGGATGCTGTTCATAGACTTCAGTTCAGCCTTCAACACGATAGTCCCCACCAGACTTGCTGAGAAGCTGCTGGAATTGGGGCTCAACACCCCCCTGTGTGCCTGGGCCCTGGACTTTCTCACCGCCAGGTAGTCAAGATGGGAGGAAATACATCGAAGACCCTCGCCCTGAGCACAGGATCTCCCCGGGGTTGTGTCCTCAGCCCCCTACTGTACTCCCTGTACACACATGACTGTGTGGCTAGGTTCAGCTCCAACTCGATAATCAAGTTTGCTGATGACACTGTGGTGGTGGGCCTGATCACCGAAAATAATGAGTTGGCCTACCGGGAAGAGGTGGCTGATCTGGCACTCTGGTGTCATGACAACAGCCTCCTCTTGAATGCCAAAAAAACTAAGGAGCTGATTGTGGACTTTAGGAGGGCACAACATCCGAGGTCGTACATACCACTGAAGATAAATGGGGATTCTGTCGATAGGGTGAGCTGCTTTAAATACCTGGGAGTCCACATCTCAGAGGATCTGACATGGACATCGCACGCTGCCGCACTGGTGAATAAGACAAGGCAGCACCTTTACCACCTCAGGCAATTGAGGAAATTCAGAGTGTCTCTGAGGATCCTCCAGTACTTCTACTCAGCGGCTGTGGAAAGCATCTTGTCCGGAAACATCACAATCTGGTTTGGGAACTGTTCTGCCCAGGACAAGAAGGCTCTGAAGAAAGTAGTGCGTTCGGCCGAATGCACTATGGGAACTACACTCGCCCCCCTGCAGGAACTATACATCAGAAGATGCAGATGCAGAGCCAGCAACATTATGGGGGACCACTTCCATCCCAGCAACAGACTGTTCCAGCTGCTACGGTCAGGCAAATGCCTCCGTTGCCATTCTGTGAAAACAGAGAGGATGAGGAGTTTCTTCCCAGTGGCCATTAGGACTGTAAACTCCTATCTCACCAGGGACTAACTTACTGTACCAATTTACTGCTGTGTGGTGCCTTTTTAAAATTGCTGGAGTTTTTTTCTTTTTTTTCCACAAATATGTAATTACTGATTCTGTTCCATTCTGTTTTATAGCTTTTTGCACAATCCGCAAGCATTGCCACTTTTCAATTCACTGCACATCTCGTATGCGTATGTGACGAATAAACTTTACTTGACTTGAAAAATCCATGTCGCTGTGTATTGAGTCTCCTACTTTGGGTAAACAGCTCTGTGCTTTAACCCTGTCTATTCCCCTCATGATCTTAAACACCTCAATAAGATCATCCCTCAGACTTCTGCACTCCAAGAAATAAAATCCTAACTGTTCTCTGCACCCTTTCTAGCTTAACAACATCTTTCCTTTAGAAGGATGAACAAAACTGATCACAAAATTCCAAATGTGACCCCATCAATGTTTTGTACAACTGTAACATAACATCCAAACTTTTATACTCAATACCCTGACTGATGAAGGCCAATGTACCAAAAGCTTTCTTAATCACCCAATTTTCTTGTTAAGCCACTTTCAAGGAACCATGTACCTGCACTTCTATATAGTTCTATTCTAAATATTGCCCAGGGCTCAGCCATTCACAGTGAAAGTCCTGCCCTCATTCGACTTCAAAAAATGCACCATCTCACACTTATCTGCACTGAACCCCATTAACCATTCATCAGCCCATTTGCCCATCTGATCAAGATCTTGCTGTAATTTTTGAAAATCCTTCGCTATCTACAATACCACCCACTTTAGTGTCTTCTGCAAACTTACTAAACATGCCTTTATACATTCACATCCAAATTGTCGATATAAGCAATGGGCCGAGCAATGATCCCTGAGGCACACAACTAGTCATAGGCCTCAAGTTCAAAATACAACCTTCCACCACCACCCTCTGCTTCCTTCCATCAATCTAATTCTTTATCCAGTCAACCAGCTCTCACAAACCATCTGCCCAACATTGGAGAATTCATTGTTCTTTTCCAGGTGGGGTTGAATTCTCCAGTGATTTAACATTGAATTCTCCAATTTTAGTTGACCATGACCCCCCCCCCCCCCCACCCCCCCCCCCCCCCCCCCCCCCACCCCCCCCCCCCCCCCCCCTTTCAATCGAATGGCACTATGCAGTGAAATGTTTGAGACATTTGATTTTAAATTAGAATGAGAAAATTTTGAAGACCATTTTACAATAATCAATTGCAGGAAAGAAAACATCAAAGTTTGCTATTTCTAAGGGTGAGTTTACTTTATCATAATAATGCTGTTTGTTCCAAGAGAATGCTCTGGCCAACAAAGTAGTTTAAACTGAGATATGCAAGTTGAATGTCAGAGATAAACGACATTGGTAATTTTAATAATGCCTCCAGTAAATATAAGTTATTGATCAGTCCACTTACTACAACAGCATTCCCTCTGTTCTGTCTTATAGTATCATTAATCTAATTGTCAGGAGCGAACATCAAATAATTATTTGCTTGTGTGGCTTCTCAATCCATCTGCTGTTACCCTTTATCATCGTAATAATAGAGAAATAACGACACGTTTTGTAAGCTGTAGTAGGGATCAAAGTATTCACACCCTCTGATGATTAGGAATCTGCACATCTAAAATGATTCTCAAATCCCTTCAGCATTTAATATGTGTCATTTCTCTGGCCATTTGTTCTGCATCATATCAAACCTCTGTTTAGTTTAAAGGAATTGACACTATGGTAATGTGACTGTATTGCAGATCATGACCTTTGCATGGGCCTTCAGAGAGTTTCCTTTCACTAAATAAATTGAGAGACATGGTGCTGAGAAAGGTAATTAAGGCTTCAGGGGTTTTCAGAATAACTAAAACTTGCAAAAATACAATAATAATTAAGAAATCATATGTGGTATTTTATATATATATATTGACAAAGAAAGAAACAACTGCAGATGCTGGTTTAAATCGAAGATAGACACAAAATGATGGAGTAACTCAGTGGGACAGGCAGCACCTCTGGAGAGAAGGAATGGGTGACGTTCAGTCGGAAGAAGGGTCTCGACCCAGAACATCACCCATTCCTTCTCTCCAGAGATGCTGCTTGTCCCACTGAGTTACTCCAGCATTTTGTGTCTTTCTTTGACAAAGTAGGAGGTAAGCTTCATAAACACTGCGCAGCAGTGACAGTGTATTCAAAATATTGGACAGTGCATCGGTGGCACTGTATTGTTAAGCTGATAGAGCAAGGTTCATGGAAATAAAATGTGCTGAAGAATCAAGAATGGGGATTAAATCCGGCAGAATTGTGCCTATCCAATTCTCTCCCTACCTTTTTTACAGTTCGCGTAAAACCTGTTGCCATTAGATCAAGTGTTGAAAAGAATAGTAAGATTAAACGAGAACTTACCAGTTTGAATTTTGATCTGTATTTTATGAGGAGTTACGATGAGGGATTACGTGAAGAAGCCCGCCAGGGTGCATGCGTGTCATTCTTCAAAGCAGTGGTGTGAAATCACAGATAACTGCAATGACTAAACATAGTAAGATTAGAGAAGAGATACCAGTTAAGTATATGATCAAGGGTGGGAGCGGAGGGCACGTAATCCCTCATCGTAACTCCTCATAAAATACAGATCAAACTTCAAACTGGTAAGTTCTCGTTTAATCTTACTATTTTACTTCGGAGTCACGTGAGTGACTACGTGAAGATTTTAAAGCTCTGTGATTTCATGCCGTGGAAACGAGTCCATGCATCACGTCTGCCTTGATGACTAGGAGGAATTGTGTTAACATAATTTGGACATGAATTCGACATTGAAATCATAAAATTTGTTAACACAAAATTATAACCCCTTTTTATGGGTTTAAATTAATTTACAGAACTTAAAATTGTTTCTGCAAACGTTCCAGGTTTCATTACTGGTTTGTTGTAAAATAATTGGAATATTTTTTCCCCAGACAATCCTGCTGCCTTGAGGATTTGGTCCATTGGTACATCCAACTGTATTGCTGCCGATGTAGCTGCAGCCCTGGTGGAATGAGATTTTAAAATATTAGTATCCACCCCAGCCTGTGTTAGCACCTGTTTCAGCCATCTTGAGATGGTCTGGACCGTCACTCTTTTGTGTGGTTGCTTGTGGCTGACCAAAAGTGCCTTCTCATTGCCTCTTAGGATTTTCGTTGTCTCCATGTATAACGGCAGATGTCTTACTATACAGAGACGGCCATCTGTTGGGTATGACCTAAATTGTATATTGAGGCCTGCTGATCCCTGTCTGTTCTGCTTTACTAACTCATAGATATGAAACGTAATATTTTCTGTTGAGGAAGTCATGTTGTCCAGTCTTAGTTTATGCAGTGACTGTACCCTCTGTGCCGTGACCAATGCCATTAGCATGACTGTTTTTAATGTCAGTCTGTGTAGGGACTGAGCTGTTGCTGGAGACCAATTCCTGAGCATCTTCAGGACAATACTTACATCCCATATTTGGGAGTACCTGGTTCTTGGGGATTTGTATTAAAAATTCCCCTCATAAGTTTTGTTACCAGTGGGTGAGTCCCAACAGAGTAACGCTCTGTCCCCTGCCATAGGTAAGTCGATAGGGCACTTCTGGCACAGTTGATGGCACTGTAACTGAGCCCCTCATCATAATGGAGGCCTGCCAGATATTCCAGAACAGACGGGATGTTCATGTCCCTGTAGGTGATGTTGTTTTTATGGCAGTACATTTCCCACTTCCTGATATAGACCAGATACTGTTTTTTGGTTGACTGTCTTTGGGCCGCCGAGATCATGTTCACTGTTCAGTCCGTCAGTCCCAGTTGTAGTAGAGGTGTTTTTAAACTCTACAAATTAATAAATTCAAATGTTTATGGCATGGGTGGCTATCCCTTGTTACGGGATGTAGCAATAAATCTGGTCTATGTGGGATGGTGATACATGGTTCTAATACCATGTTTAATACCACTGGGAACCATGGTTGAGTAGGCCAATCGGGTACTACCAAAATACCAAACGCAGAGTCTTGTTGTATTTTCCTTAATACCCGACTGATGAGGCAGAAAGGAGGGAATGCGTAAATAAACAATTTCCCCCCCATGCAGCGAAAATGCATCTGTCGCCGCTGCCCCAGGGTCTGGTTCCCATGAAACATAATTTGATTACTTGTGGTTAAGTCTGGATGCGAATAGATCGATATCTGGTGTTCCATATTTTGCTGTAATATCAGCAAATACTTTTTTATTCAACATCCATTCGGTGTTTTCATTAAATTTGCGTCACCTGGTGTCTGCCACTAAATTTAGTCTTCCTGGTAGGTAAGTGGCTGATATCCAAATATCTCTCTGGATACACCATTGCCAAATTGTATTAGCCAGATTGTCACATGATGTCGATTTGTTTCCACCCATGTGGTTAATGTATGCTACCACGGTGGTATTCTCTATCTGTAGTCTAACATGCTGGTGATATGACCCAGTACAATATGAATGAATGAAAACTTTATTGTCATTCAGATATACACCTAGACACAGTGCACCTTGAACGAAATTTCGTTGCATTTGACTCTCCAATCAGGTAAATAGTAAAAGTAAAAGTGCTAGGTGCGTCCATAAAAATGCCTCATGTGCATGGTTCTGTAAAATAAATATATATAAAAAGTTTTTTTTAAAAGTGTCGATATTTTAAAAGTTCTAGCCTCAGTTTTGTTGATTGTTCAGTAATCTTATGGCCTGGGGGATGAAGCTGTTGCAGAACCTGGTTGTCCCGCTCTTCATGCTGCGGTACCTCCTCCCAGAGTTAAGCAGTATAAACAGTCCGAATTGTGGGTGTGTAGGGGCTCTGGTAATGCCCTTAGCTCTAATCAGACAGCGCTTGTACCCCATGTCCATGATTGAAGGAAGAGAAGTCCCAATGATTTTTTCCGCTGTCCTCACCACTCTCTGAAGGCACTTCCAGTCCGCAGCTGTACAGCTGCCGCACCACGTAGAGATGCAGCTGGTCATGACCGACTCAATTGTGCTTCTGTAGAAGGTGGCGAGGATGGGAGGGTGGAGGTGTAAACTTCTCAACCTGCGGAGGAAGTACAACCGCTGCTGTGCCCGTTTTGCCAGAGATGTAATGTTTGTGGACCAGTTTAAGGTGTCCGTTATATGCACCCCCAGGAACTTGATCTTTTTCACCTGCTCCACTGCTGAGTTGTTGATGCAAAGTGGAGTGTGACTGGGCTGAATTTTCCTTCTGAAATCGACGACAATCTCCTTGGTTTTGTTCACATTTAGGAGAAGGTTGTTCCTGCTGCACCAGCTCACGAGCTGTTCCACCTCCTCTCTATATGCCTGGTCGTCGTTATTGCGGATGAGGCCCACTACTGTTGTGTCATCCGCGTATTTGATGATATGGTTAGTAGTGGACCTGGCGACACAGTCATGTGTCATCAATGTGAAGAGCAGCGGACTCAGGACACAGCCCTGAGGGGATCCGGTGCTCAGTGTGATGACCGAGGAGGTGTTCTTCCCCACCCGCACAGACTGGGGTCTTTCAGAAAGGAAATCCAAGATCCAGTTGCATAGTATGGTATTGAAACCTAGGGGTGCCAGTTTGCTCACCAGATGCTGGGGGATTATCGTGTTAAATGCTGAGCTGAAATCAACAAACAGCATCCGCACGTGGGTGTTCCTCTCCTCCAGGTGTTGTAGGCTCAGGTGGACTACAGAGGAAATAGCATCCTCTGTGGAGCGGTTCGGGCGATAAGCAAACTGGAACGGGTCAAAACTGGAGGGGAGTTTAGAGACCATGTGCTGCTTAATAAGCCTCTCAAAGCACTTCATTATTATTGGTGTGAGTGCTACGGGGCGGTAATCATTCAGGCAGGTTATTGTAGACTTTTTGGGAACTGGTATGATGGTGGCTGTCTTGAAACATGATGGAACAATGGCCTGGTTCAGGGAGATGTTAAAAATGTCTGTCAGAACCAGGGCCAGCTGGTCGGCACATCCCCTAAGCAGACGCCCCGGTATGTTATCCGGTCCGGCTGCCTTTCGCGGGTCAATACCCTCCAGGATTTTGCGGACTTCAGCAGTTTCAAAAGACAGTGTCTGTTCTCCTGGTTGAGGCTCTAATTTCCTCATTGTAGTGGTGTTCAGTGCCTCAAACCTGCCGAAATGATTATTTAGTTCATTTAGAAAGTCTGTGTCATCCTTACAAGACATCTGAGGTGCCTTGTAATTTGTTATGGCCCGGATGCCTTCCCACATGTTCCTATGACTTTAGGCCACAATATGACTTTAGGCCATGGAATGCACCCAACATTTCCAGGTAGTTTATGCCCAGTGTGAGTAATATTAATGCCTCCTGATCAGTCCATCTACCTCCACAGCTGATGATGGTATTGGTGGCTCCCCACCCAAGTGCACTGGCATCAGTTTGTAGTACTATGGAAGGGTTACTGACAATGATTGGATTGGAACAAAGCCAGATC
This sequence comes from Amblyraja radiata, assembly GCF_010909765.2. NCBI lineage: Eukaryota > Metazoa > Chordata > Chondrichthyes > Rajiformes > Rajidae > Amblyraja > Amblyraja radiata. The sequence continues at coordinate 33,590,058 of NC_045966.1, read as the reverse complement.
TATCCACCATTTTAGTTCCATTTTAGCTTTGATTGGTAGTTTCATAGGTCTGTCAAAGTGACCTGCATTAATTTTGAGTGCTTGTATTTTTGCTCTCTGTAAGTTTTGGTAATGTAGAGGTCCAAATTGTGTGGCTGGAAAGGCAGCCACCATTTTGCCAATTACTTTTGCTACCAATCTGATGGATGGTTTGCTGATGTCAATGAGGTTATTGCAAGCCTCTATTAAATCTCTAGCCTTTCCCTTAGGCAGAGTCACCGACATGTGAACTGAGTCAATGGTGAACCCCAAATAGTCCATAGTAGTGGAAGGCGTTAGTTTAGATTTAACTGGATGGATACTAAATCCCAGTTTTTCAAATAACTGTTTTGTGGCTGTTACAGTTTGTTTGGCCAATTCCAAAGTTTTGCCCACAATGAGTATGTCATCTAAATATGCCATGACCATGTGTTTACGTTTACGTAGAAACGCTAGGGCTGGTTTCAAAATTTTTGTGAACAGCCTGGGGGCTGATGATCAGCCATTTGGCAGTGCTTTATACTGTCAGTGTTGTCCCATCCAGTTGAATTTTAAGTAATTACGAACATTCGGTTCGGTATATGTTGAACTGGAGGGCTGTACTTGTGTATAAACTTTATTGTATATCCCTGGATACTGCTTAAGATGTAAGTATCGGTTGTTAACATGCTCCATGCATTCAGAAAGAGTGTAATCTCCCCCCAACCTCCATGCTCCCTGTATTTTGTAGGGAACCAGACCCACCTACCTCCATAGTTACCAGTGGCAGGTTTACTTCTTTTTTGTAGGTTCTTCGCTGCTGTTGTTGTGCTGGTGTCTGGATTTTCGGTTTGGTTGGCGTTGGAGGTCCCCGCATCTTCCAAGAAGGCCGGCCTGGGCCATGGCCTAAAAAGACTCATGTTTTGAGTACCGGCCTTCGAGCTTTCACCAGTTCTGTTGGTGGGTGCGTAGGGGTGCTGTCTTTGGCTGTAGTGGGTTTTTGTTGGAGTCCCTTTTATTAGTCCCAGGGTTTTTGCTTCCTCATCGAGCTCCTTGACTTGCTTCGATAGGTTGCCTCCAAACAATAGTATTGGTGGTTTTGTGGTCCCAGGTTTGCACAGTCCCTGCACCCCTTGCACACTTGTCTTTCCTTCTGTGGACCCCTCTTCCAGGTCAGCCCAGAATTGACCCGCAGTGCTCCCCTCTGATGAGGTAGAAGCACTGTGCAGCCCTTCAAGAGGTACTGCTGTGGGTTTATCATAGGGCCCACAGTGACCCGACTCCATCTCCCGGAGTCTGTCACGTTGGAGCAAATGCTCCACACATCGCTCCATCCGGCTCCAGCGCTCTCGGTCGCTGGCCGCCCGCGGTTGTTCAAAGTCGGACTCCTCTGAGTCCACGACCTTGTTTGTTTTGTGTCTAGCCTTACCGCCCGGCCGCGTGGATCTGGCCAGTGCAGAGGCGACATCGGGCACAGCTGATCCCACTATCGGTGATCCGAGTGCCGCTGGCTGCTGCTGGCTGCCCGCTGCTCCGCGGTCCTCCCTCACCAGCTTTGTCGCAGCCCGTTGGTTTCTCCACCTGTAATCAGCATGGGAAAACACAAAAAGACCGCAGCTCTTACCTGCAGGTCCTGGTTTAAATTGTCGCTACGGGGGAACGTCGTTCCACCCCGCCTCCTCCGTTTTCGACTTGTCTAAAGTCGACGGCCCCATTCTGAATAGTCTCCCGCCTGGCCGTGGTGTTCTGGCCGGCGCGGGACAAAAAGTCGGCACAGCTGATCCCTTACAGGGCTTGTGCCTTCAGCTGCTGCTGGCTCCCGCAACTTCGCGGTCCTCCCCAGCCAGCTTTACTCGCAGCACTTGTGGACACTATTTTGTCCAGCTTCCCCCCCTGTGTAAAAACAGCGCGGGGACAAAAACTACCGCAGAGTAAATCACTTACCTGCAGGTCGCGGTTTCAAACTTACCGCTGCGGGGGAACGCTCCACCCCGCCTGTCGTTTCACAAGCGTGAAAGCGATATGACACGCATGCGTCCTGGCGGGCTTCTTCACGTAGTCACTCACGTGACTCCGAAGTAAAATCAAGAGTTGAAAAGTTTGAGGAAAGCTAGAACTATCAACGCTGGCCAGCTTTTGTGAATGTGATCAAAACTAAAACAAATTGCTATTTATATTTTACATTGTTACTTTCAAGAATTTGCACACTGAATTATCATCACACAGTTAAGGTCTATGCTATATAGGCACACTAAACTGTTCTGTATTTATGCTTACTATATTCTGTTGTGCTGCAGCAAGCAAGAATGTCATTGTCCTATCTGGGACACATGACAATAAACTCTCTTGACTTGACGAACATGAAACCATTCAAGAATGTACCAATGTACAATTTAAAATTGAAATAATTTAACAAATGATGATAGAATATATTGTTCATATAGTCTTCATGCACAGCTAGTGTGGTAGCAACACAGAGGTATATATTGAACATTATTTTATTATTATCAGTTGATTTTATAACAGAACTTCTACAAATAAGAGATTACAATTTGTGGTTACTGTTTAACACTTGACCTTACTTTCCAAACAATGTAAGAAAATAGCACATTTCCTTTGTGCACGTTCAAAGTATTGCTGTTTAGGGCTTCGCTATTACATTAGAACAATGGCCTTCATTTGAATGGTGTTCTGAACGTATCCAAGTTTGGATTGCACATATTTAATAATTTCTCGGATACAGAAAAAAATAACAGGTCCAAATCCATAATTCTTCATAAATAACATTTTCCGTGATTTCAAGGACAGAGCGAATAAGCAAAAACTGAGACATTTGACAAAACCTACCAATAATCTCAATTATTATCAGTCAACTGATTATTTCAATTATGGCAGCACAGCCTCTTACAGTGTCAGAGACCTGGGTTCAATCCTGACTATGTGTGCTATCTGTATGGAGTTTGTATGTTCTCCCCGTGTGACCATGTGGATATTCTCTGGGTGCTCTGGTTTCCTCCCACATTCCAAATAAGTGCAGGTTTGTAGGTTAATTTGCTTCTGTAAATTGCCCCTAATGTGTAGGATGCAAATCTAGGGTAGCATAGAACTAGTGTACCGGTGATCATACTGGAGTCGGTACAGACTTGGGCCAAAGGGCCTGTTTCCACATTGTATCTCTAAAATACATTATTAATCATTCACTGAAATATTCATAATATCATCTTTGATGACACTCTATAAAATAATGATTCAATAAGATTGGCTGGAAGACAGTAATGAATAATTTTTGTTAATAGATTTTGCATGTTTTAAATCCACGCCTGTTGTGATTACTTCTATTTGTTTAATCTTTTAAAATATTGGATTCGTCTCCCCAAGCAAGTTATTTAAAGACTGGTGCAAGAATAAAGTCAAGCACTTCTCAATGCCAGCTGGTTTCACTCTATATGGGCATTACATTTGTACATTGTTGGAATTACAGGAAGTATCCTAGCTTCCAAAGTATCCCCTAGAGTATTAATAAGTGCTTCAACTCCTTGATCTCCATGAACTTGGATTCCATCAAGTACTATCACTAAGGGATGACATTCTTTGAACATATCCCTGTAATGGAATTATTTAGCACTTCAATAGAACTAGTATTTAATTGATTTTATCGAAGAAAGCAAAAAGATGATTTAGCAGTACTCAAAAAGATTACATTAATGATTTTTCAGTATTTGCTGCATCGTAAAATTCCCTTGGTCAGCTCAGCTTCCGCATTCCTACCACAGAGTTCTGCACGCTTCACCCATGGACAAGCTGATTCTTTATTTGCAGGGCTTTCTGCAGAATAATCTGCGACAACTTCCTCATCAATAAAATTAGCTAAAAAATGTCAGTTAAACAAACAAAACCGAAAACTCAAACTAGAGTTGAATCCCTTCAAACATTTGCTGATTAATCTTCAATGTAAGATTTTGCATAAACTGGTATATGTAATACATAAAATATTAGGGTTTTTTTACACAGAGGATGGTGGCTGTATGGAATGCACTGCTCGGGGTGATGGTGGAGGCAGATAGGATGGTGTTGTTTAAAAGACTAAATGGGCATGTAGTGGTGCAGTGAATGAGGGGGTATGTATCATGTGCAGGCAGATGAGATTAATTAGCTTGGCATCATATTTGGCACAGACATTGTGGGCCATAGGGGTGGGGTCTCTCTCTCTCTCGGTCTCTTTTTTTCCTTTTCAAAAACTTTATTCAGCACATACGCATGATACATCACATCAAAAACACAATCAGAAGTTACAATGTATCAAATAATCATTAGTACAATGATTCATTATTTACGATACTCTCAACCCCACGCGGTGACCAGCGCCCACAGAAGGCCTCCAGAGTCCCCGTGAACACCGCGTGTTCCCTCTCCAGGGACACGCGTGCTCGGATGTAGGCCCGGAAGAGATGGAGGCAGCCGACCCTAGCATGACCATTGACCGCCCGCTGCCTGGAACCGTAAATGGCCATTTTGGTCAGGCCCAGGAGCAAACTGACAGGGAGGTCAGTTTTTTTTGCATCCCGGAGAAACGTGGGACAATTCCGCAGGAGAACCAGTTACACAGTGGACACCCAAGGTTCCACCGGTACAAAGACCCCCTCCACTGTGAGTCCCCTCTCCAACACTAGGGTCGCATCCTCCCGGGACTTTAATATCAACCCAACCTTCCCTCCTGCAATCTCGGAAGAGACAATAACATCCCTCTTGAATAGGTCATGCAAGCCCTTCGCAATTGCACCACCGGAACCAGGTTTGGACCGAGATCCCATATATATCCCAATCCAATTCAACATAAGGCTCATCCTCAAATGACCCCGAAACCACCGCCGAAACCACAGCTGCATAACTCCGAGCCATCGGCCCAGCCCCCGCCATCTTGACAGTGGCACAAACCAGCTCCAGGAACACCAGCAACTCAGCTCAAAAGCGAATCTCAGAGACAGTCACAGTCTGGATAAGCAGCAGAAGCAGTTTCCTCCAGCCGAATGAAGGAAAGTCCCCTCGCTCAACTCCACAACCGTGAGCAGCTTTTGGGAGGCTCTTTAAAGCCCTTCCGAAGTTTCCGGTAACTGCCGGAAACGAAAAGTACCTTCTTCACATTAAGCCCAGGCAACTGCACTGTGCAAAATGGTATTGGGGCAGAGAATTGGTGCTAGAAACGTCAAAGATACCGAAATCTTTCCTCGATCTCCTCGATCTCCAGGCACTCTTGGCAATCGGCCAGCCACTGCCGCTTGCACGGCGGTGCAGAAGAACTCAGGAATTCCGCACTAAATGGAGAAATCTTTAAACAAAGAAAAGTTTTAGCTGTCCGCCATTGTCAAACTATGAAATCTCACTGCCTCTGTCCCTCTTCCATCGACAAGAACCGCTGGAGCTGAGACTGACTCTCTCTCTCTCTCTCTCTCTCTCTCTCTCTCTCTCTCTCTCTCTCTCTCTCTCATCTCTCTCTCTCTCCCTCTCCCTCTCCCTCTCCCTCTCCCTCTCCCTCTCCCTCTCCTCTCCCTCTCCCTCTCCCTCTCCCTCTCCCTCTCCCTCTCCCTCTCCCTCTCTACTCTCCCTCTCCCTCTCCCTCTCTCCTCTCCCTCTCTCCTCTCCCTCTCCCCTCCCCTCTCCCTCTCTCCTCTCCTCTCCCTCCTCCCTCTCTCTATCCCTCTCCCTCTCCCTCTACCTCTCCCTCTCCCTCTCCCTCTCCTCTCCCTCTCCCTCTCCCTCTCCCTCTCCTCTCTCTCCCTCTCCCTCTCCCTCTCCCTCTCCCTCTCCCTCTCCCTCTCCCTCTCCTCTCCCTCCGCCTCTCCCTCTCCCTCTCACCTCCCTCTCCTCTCTCCCTCTCCCTCCTCCCTCTCCCTCTCCCTCTCCCTCTCTCTCCCTGTCTCTCCCTCTCCCTCTACCTCCCTCTCCCTCTCTCTCTCCCTCTCTCTCTCTCACTCTCTCCCTCTCCCCCTCTCTCTCTCTCTCCTCTCCCCTCTCTCCTCCCGCTCTTTCCCTCCGCCCTCTCTCCCTCTCAGCCCCTCTCTCCCTCTCCCCCTCTCTCCCTCTCCCCCTCTCTCCCTCTCCCCCTCTCTCTCTCCAACTGTTCCTGAGTCTATTTGTCCTAGTTTTGATGCACCTATAGCGCTTTCCATCTTTCCTACAGCTATTGATGTTCCTTGTAAAAAATGCCAACTGTCGTTGGGAACGATACAGCTATTTAGGGTCACTTTGATGTGCAGCATACCGTCCCACCCTCCCCGTAGGCCATACTTTGCAATCAACAGCTTTATGTCAGATATTCACAGGAGGTTTCATTCACAAGGACAGCCTTTTGTTTTCAAGAATCGTTGCTGAGCTGCATGATGTGATCAGTGACCTTCAGCCCAGTTTGGCTTGGGCCTTTTAAAGGAGTTTGGATTGGTCCAGTTAGTCATATGGGGGAGATCCAGATGGGCTGGAAATTGCCTTATCTCCTCCCTCTCCTCAGTGGAAGTCTTTGACTGGGTCAGCAGTGAACTCTTCATTAAGGTTCCAAAGGAACCAACTTCAATGCATGAGTTGGTGTGTAAAATGCGACAGAATTACTTTTCATATATTTTTGCTTAATTTGGCACGTATTTTCAGGAAAATGGACAGAGCATTCATACTTAGGCTGCACTTGTTTAGTGCACTTTTTCTGGACATGCAAGGATCTTGCTGTGGTGTGTTTTTGATGAATATTTATTGCAGTTCATTAAAGTTCTGCCAACTCATGCAATACATAATGTTCTTATTCAATGCTTGGCGATTAATCAAGTAATTATGCTGCTCTATCCTCGTCACACAGTCAACGTGTTCTGTATCAAATGTCTGAATAATGCAACAATTCCATGAAAATAGATCCAATGAACATAGTTTAATACAGAAATTGATTGTGTAGTGCTTTTTGTTGCTAAGTAATTTAAAATTGCTTTTACTTAGAATAAATTGCATGAGTGAACATTTCTGGTGAAACTAGCAAGAAAACAAAGTGCTTGATGAATTCAACAGTCAGCCAGCATCTGTGGAGAAAATTGTACAGTATTCGTTTCCCGTTATCTGCCCTTTCCCTTCATAGATGCTGCCTGACCTGCTGCGTTCCTCCAGCAGTTTATTTCTTGTTCAAGATTCCAGCATCTACAGTCTTTGTGTCTTTATTTCTCGTGAAATTATGTCAAATGTGAAACTGGACAGATAACTTCCTATTACAATCTACACTGGCATGCTTGATATATTCCTGGCATAAGGCTCACAGCAAATCAATGAACTGTGTAAAAGTCAGCTCTCTCCCACATACATTAAAATACTAAGCTCTACAAAATGACCTCCCTTAAAAAAATCTAACCTTTGCACAGGTCAAACTGCACCCCCTCCACACATACACCTGGATCTCCTGCCATCAGGCAAGAGATACCGTAGCATCAAAGCTCGGACTACCAGACTGCTAAACAGCTTCCTGCCACAGGCTGTGAGGCTGCTAAACAGTCACTCTGTACTCACAGTCACCTGATTCTGCGGCTTTGCACTGACATTTTAATAACTCTGGCACTGGCCACTCAAATCAGCTGCCCTGGACATTTTAATGATTGTTTTTACTGTATTTTAATGTTGCTGTTTTACCTGCTTTTAACTATTTATACTGTTTCATCAGGGACTGGATTGTTTTTACTGTTATCATGTGTGAAATGTTTTAAGTTTCATGTGCGATGCTCCGGTATTCCCTGGGAAACGTCTTCTCATTTTGCACTGTACAACTGTTGCTTTGCAAGATGACAATAAAGATAGATAAAGGGTACAGTTTTCTCAGAGAATCTTCATTTTGCAGTTGTAAACAGTAGTTGAAAGCTTGAATGCATTGGAAGGTTAAACTCCAGCAGTGAGGCTCCAGAGAGGTACTTAACATATGCTGGAGTGCAAGATAGCACACCAGTGGTTGGAGTCTTGCCTGACACAAGGGAAGATGGTTCTGGGTGTCAATGGTTAATCTTTCCAGCCCCAGAACATTACTGCCGGAGTTTCTCAGGAAAGTGCCCTTGCCCCAGTCATGTTCAGCTTCTTCTTGAATGAGTTTCCTCAGCTCTCCCAGATGATTAAGGCCACTGACAATTATGATTGTTTGATATCATCATCCTAATTTACCAAAATAGGCAAGGATTACTGGTCATAATTACTACAGGCCTGTCACACTGACCTCTGTAGTCATGAAGACCCTTGTGCTGGGCTTGTGTTGGCCAAGCTGAAAAATATCACAAATCTGTGGATGACACAGTCAACCTGGGCCTGCAATTCATCTTCCAGCACCTAGACCGCCAGAGGACCTATGCAAGGATTTTGTTTGTTGATTTTAGCTCTGCATTCAACACCATTGTGCCAGAGCTACTATACTACAAACTCTCCGAGTTGACTGTGCCTGAACCCCTCTGCCCATTGATCACCAGCTTCCTGACAGGCAGGAAGCAGCATATGAGGCTGGGAAAGCACATCTCAGATCCGCAGACCCTCAGCATAGGAGCACCGCAAGGCTGCGTACTCTCCCCTCTCCTCTACTCTCTCTGCACCAATTACTGCACCTCCACTGATTCCTCTGTCAAGCTTCTCAAGTTTGCGGACAACATAACCCTGATTGGACTGATCCAGGATGGGGAGAAATCTGCCTACAGACTGGAAGTGACACAGCTGGCGTCCTGGTGCCATCGCAACAAATTGAAGCTCAATGCTCTTAAGACATCTCCTACTCCCCTCACCCCACTCACCATCAACAACACCACAGTCACATCTGTGGAATCTTTTAAGGTCCCGGGAACCATCATCTCCAAGGACCATAAATGGGGGGCCACCATTGACTCCAGTGTCATAAAGGCATAACAGAGGATGTACTTCCTGTGGCAGCTGAGGAAGCACAATCTGCCACAGGCAATGATGGTCCAATTCTATACGGCCATCGTAGAGTCTGTCCTCACATACTCTATCATGGTGTGGTTTGACTCAGCCACCAAGCACGACATCCGGAGGCTGCAGCGAATCATCCGATCAGCTGAGAAGGTTATTGGCCGCAACCTTCCCTCTATTGACGAATTGTACACTGTACACTGCAAGTCAACAAAATAGAGAGAGTACAGAGGAGATTTACTAGAATGTTGCCTGGGTTTCAGCAACTAAGTTACAGAGAAAGGTTGAACAAGTTAGGGCTTTATTCTTTGGAGCGCAGAAGGTTAAGGGGGGACTTGATAGAGGTTTTTAAAATGATGAGAGGGATAGACAGAGTTGACGTGGAAAAGCTTTTCCCACTGAGAGTAGGGAAGATTCAAACAAGGGGACATGACTTGAGAATTAAGGGACTGAAGTTTAGGGGTAACATGAGGGGGAACTTCTTTACTCAGAGAGTGGTAGCTGTGTGGAATGAGCTTCCAGTGAAGGTGGTGGAGGCAGGTTCGTTTTTATCATTTAAAAATAAATTGGATAGTTATATGGATGGGAAAGGAATGGAGGGTTATGGTCTGAGCGCAGGTATATGGGACTAGGGGAGATTATGTGTTCGGCACGGACTAGAAGGGTCGAGATGGCCTGTTTCCGTGCTGTAATTGTTATATGGTTATATGGTTATATGTTATAAGGGCCAGGGAGTGAGCGGGTAAGATCATCTCTGACCCCTCTCACCCTAGCCACAAACTCTTTGAATCACTTCCCCCTGGAAGGTGACTCCGGACTGTCAAAGCTGCCACAGCCATTCATAAAAACAGCTTTTTTTTCCATGAGTGGTAGCTCTACTCAATAACCAAAAATCTGTAGCCTCCTTTTGCTCTGGTATTTCATTGTATTCCTATGTTTAATCGATAATGTTTTATTATTGATGTTTAATGTTTTATGTGTCATTCCTGTAAAGAGTCTCGATAACACACTGTTGTCTTTACTACTATTTATTGGTAATACACAAACATTGCTGCCCTAGCTGTACGTGGTCTGTCACAGGAGCTAGAGAGAAATCAATGGGTGGGGAGGTTACATTTATACTTCTGATATGGGGAGTGGTTAGTAGTGGTGAGGTCACTATGTTAAAGGCACATGCACATGTCATCTACATCCGTCCCCTTGGAAACAAAGCAATACAGTAGTGACGGGGCGACCACGTCTCATGCGCTACGAGCAGGTAGGCAAACAGTTGAACAAACAGAGGAGCAAACAGCTAAGCAAATTCACCATGGCGGACAGGCGGCTTAACCAGTCGGCCGGATCGGGTACGCAGCTCGCCATCTCCCCCCTCTGCAGAAAGAGCAGGAGCCGGAGCGGTGGGTGGAACCGGGGAACCCGGAGGAGAAAGAGCCGGCGGAGCCAGAGGAGGGGATGCAGGCGCAGCAGCGGGTGGACGGGCAGGCGAGCCAGGGCTGGCAGGTGGCTGGTGAGGCTGGAAGAGCTGAGAGGGCAGGGACCGAGGCATGCGTGGGGCGGCAGGCAGCGTGGCGGACAAGGGAGGGGAGAAAGGGACGGCAGGCGGCGGTGGGGGCTCGTTGACAGATGTTGGCGGGTCCGGCGGTAGATGGTACCATCGTGGTCTACCAGGTAGGACCGTGGCGAGCCTGCATCACCGACAACGGTGGCAAGCTTGGAGGGACCGGAGGGGGACTGCATCCGGACGACTTGGCCGGGGAACAGACGCGGTAGGGGGCGGCAGGACTGGTCGTGGGAGCGCTTTTGCACTTCGTGCTTGGTGCAATGCGCTCCTGGACAGCAGCTGGCTGGAGCGCAGAGGGCACGAGGGACCGCTGGGTCACAGGGAGTGGAGGTCTCGTAGTGCGAGACATCAGCCGCTGTGCTGGCGAGCCCAGGGCAGTGTCGCGGGAGATGTTACGAAGCTTGAGGAGGGCCAGGTAAAAATCGGATTCGGACAGTCTGCAATGCTCCAGCAAGTCCTTGGCACTGCGGACAGCGCGCTCCGCCAGGCCGTTACTCTGCGGGTACTCTGGACTGCTGGTGTAATGTCGGAAGTTCCAGCAGGCAGCGAAACCCCGGAACTCGGCACTGGTGAACTGGCTGCCGTTGTCAGATTGGAGGGCCGCCGGGGAGCCGAAGGTTGCAAAGTGGCGGCGCAGCTTCCCGATGACGGCCGAAGAGGAGAGGGAGTGCAGCTAGTCGACCTCGAACCAGCTGGAATAAGAGTCAACAAGGACCAGGAAGTGCTTGCCACGCCACTCGAAAATGTCAGTGGCGACGGCCATCCAGGGCAGTTCAGGGGCATGCTGTTGCAGAAGCGGCTGGCGTTGCGGACGTGGAGCGAGGCTGTTGCAGGTAGTGCAGGCGGAGACCCTGTCCCGGATGTCTTGGGCCATGCCGGGCCAGTAGAATTGACTCTGGGCGTGTGACAGAGTGGCCTCGGCCCCAGGATGACCGCGGTGGGCGGACTGAAAATAGTGGTCGTGCAGCGCAGCAGGCACAACGACCTTGTGTCCCTTCACCACCACGCCGTCATGCAGGACAAGCTCGGCACGGACCAGGAAGTAGGGCTCGGCACCGGCTGGCAAGGATGAACGTCGGTCTGGCCAGCCCTGCCGGATGACGTCGGCAAGCTGCTGCAGGGCAGGATCCAGGGCAGTGTGCTTGACCAGGGACTGCATCTGCTGTGAAGGCACAATGTTAACGTTAAGCACCATCAGGTCAGACGACTCGTACGGGTGTTGGGCAATGGACGTCAGCGGTGCGCGGGACAGCATGTCAGCCACAAACATGTCCTTGCCCTTGCGGTACACAATTTGAAAGGTGAAACGCTGGAGCTGCAGCATCATACGCTGCAGGCGGGATGAGGCAACGTGTATCGGCTTATTCAGGATAGTGACCAGCGGCTGATGGTCGGTCTCAATAGTGAAGGTGTTACCCAGGATGTAATCCTTCAACTTCGAGCAGGCAAACACCACGGCAAGGAGCTCCTTCTCGATCTGAGCGTAACGCTGCTCAGCAGGGGTCATGGTGCGGGAAGCTTAGGAGACAGGCAGCTGCAGCCTGTCGTAGAGCTGCAGGCAGGCGGCACCGAGGCCGAACTTCGAGGCATCGCAGGTGAGGACGATGGGGCGCTTCAGGTCAAAAAATTTGAGAGTGGGGGCGCGGACCAACTGGGACTTCAGGGCTTCGAAAGCCGACTGATGGTGCGGGTACCAAACCCAGGCGGTGTCCTTCTTGGTCAGTTCCCTCAAGGGTGCACTCAGCTCGCTGAGGTCGGGGATGAACTTCCCCAGGTAGTTGACCATGCCCAGGAAACGCTGCAGGCTGGGCACGTCGGTGGGCGAGGACATCCCGGAGACAGCAGCCGTTTTTTGCGGGTCAGGCTTCAGACCCGATGCAGTAAAAACGTGGCCCACGTACGTGACCTCCGGGACGCGGAAACGGCACTTCTTGGGGTTGAGCTTGAGGTTTATATCACGGGCCCGGTCCAGGACTTGACGGAGGTGGAGGTCGTGCTCAGCTACGTCCTTCCCGTAGACCAGGATATCGTCCACGATGATGGCACACGGCAGACCGGCAAACAGCTGCTCCATGGTCCGCTGGAATACCTCGCTGGCAGAGTTGATCCCGAATGGATAGCGGAGGAATCGGAACCGTCCGAAGGGCGTGCTGAAGGTAGTCAGGTAGGAGGATCGTCGTCCAGCGGTATCTGCCAGAAAGAGCTTTTGGCGCCAAGGACCGAAAAGACAGTGGCCGGACCGACCTGTGCAGCGACGTCCTCTACTGTTCGCATAGGGTAGTGCGGGCGTTTGATCGCAAGGTTCAGGTCCTTGGGGTTGATGCAAATGCGAATTTCACTTTTGTCCTTTTTCGCGGCAACGACCATGGTGGAGACCCACCGGGTGGGATCGCTCACCTCTTTGAGGATGCCCAAGGTGACCATGTCACGCAGCGTCGATTCCACCTTGGCGAAGGAGACGCGGTGCGGCGGGCGGATCACAGGTTCGACATCGGGGTCGACAGCAATTTTGTAACAGCTGGGCAGCTTGCCCAGCTTATCGTCGAAACGGTCGGGGTATTCGCGCAGGGGGTCCATGAGGGTCCGCACCTGGCAGATATCATGGTGGAAGGAGACCAGGCCGAGGTCTTGGCACGCCTGGGCACCCAGCAAGGTAATGTTGTCAGAGTCTAGCAGGTAGAAAGTGAGGGGCCGAGAGGCCTGCAGAACCTTGCAGTGCAGGGTTGCCTTTCCCACGGGAGCGAGCACGCCTCCCCCGTAGGCATGTAGGCGGGAGTTGTCAACAGTCACTATTTCATCGGCTCTGATCTTTTTGAAAAGGCTTATTGACATTACATTGGTCACCGCCCCCGTGTCGAGTTTCGCGGAGAAGGTCGAACCATTGACAGTAACTCTAACCGAAGGGTCCGCTATCAGGGCATGTGCATCCAAGAGTGCAAAAATGCTGGCCTCCCCCTGGGAGGAACTGGTATCAGACAAAGGGAGTTTGTCAGGCTGGTGCTGGGAACCAAGCTCTCTATCAGCCTGAGCAATGTTGTTTAACATTCTCCGTGGAGCGGGTACTGGCTTCCCCTTGGAGCGGCAAGCTGCAGAGAAATGGTTTAACTTCCTGCAAAAATTACATGTTTTGCCCAAAGCTGGGCACACATTGAACTGATGGGAAGAAAAATTGCAGTTGGGGCAACGTCGTGGGCTGCCGACCCCGGGGGCAGGGGCTGCTGACCCCGGGGGCAGGGGAAACCTGTTGCCGTGGTGGACCTGCGTTTCGCCGGCGGCCAGCAGCACTGGCAAAGTTAATGTCATGATCAGCAGGCGACGTTGCCGAGGCGACAGCCTCAGCCATGCGAGAGGCGTGCAGAGCCTTGTCCAGAGACATGTCGGGCTTCCGCAGAAGTTCAGCCCTTAACTTGTAATCTAGAAGGCCATATACTAGGATGTCCCGGGTCACCTGGTCGGGTGTCAGAGCGTCCAGGCGACAACGCCTGGCCATGTGTCGCAACGCGGCGATGTAGTTGTCAATGGACTCTCCAAGGATCTGACGCCGATTGAACAATTTAACACGCTCTAAAATACAGTTAGTGGGGATGTCGCACATCGCGGTAAACTTAGCCAGAAGACATACCGGGTCTCGTGCATCTTCACCTGCACCATATATAAACGACTCAGATCGTTCCAGGGCATCGGGGCCAGCTAGGTTGAGGAGCAGGGAAGCCCGCATCTCAGCGGTGGCTGCAGGATGGGCATTCGTCACGTAGTGCTGGAAGTCGTGTCTAAAGACACCCCACCGGTGGGCAATGTCCGAGTCGAAGACAAGCACATCGGGCATACGGCACGAGGTAGCCATGGCACGAGAGATAGAAAAGGGATAGGTAACTGGGTCAAAAGCAAATAAAACCCGAAAAACAGGAGGCGCAGAGGCACGATTGTGACACCATGTAAAGAGTCTCGATAACACACTGTTGTCTTTACTACTATTTATTGGTAATACACAAACGTTGCTGCCCTAGCTGTACGTGGTCTGTCACAGGAGCTAGAGAGAGATCAATGGGTGGGGAGGTTACATTTATACTTCTGATATGGGGAGTGGTTAGTAGTGGTGAGGTCACTATGTTAAAGGCACATGCACATATCATCTACAATTCCTAACTGTCACTGTGTGTCATGCTCTCACCTGCGGGCAAATTCCTAGTGTGTGAGTATACTTGGCCAATAAGCTTATTCATTCATTCTGCTGAGCATAGGAGGCAGAAAGGGTTTTGTGAAATAGAGATGCTTATTCCAGGTAGTCTGCAAAATAATCTTTGCAAACAAAATAAGTGTGCCTCTTTAAACTCCAATCAGTACTACCACATGGAATGTTAATAATCTGTTGCAAGAGCCTGGTTGATATGTAAGTTCCCATCACGTTTGCTTTGCTGGATCAGCTGCACTGATTACAGCACATCACTGAATGAATCCTTAAATCATTTCAAGTTGCACAAAGAGGAAGAATTAATATAATATCAACAGCAGAAAGATTCAGCACACAACATTCGTATGTGATTAATGTAGTGTCATGTTATTTCACTAAATGCAAGGATATTTAATACCTTAGGTATATGGATACCCATAGCCCAATTTCAAAACATTTGTTTCAAATGCTTATAGATAAGGTGTAAAATATTCAACTGTTAATAAAGATGGAGTATTGCCGAATGATCAGTTAACATTATTAAATGATATTGCAATTCTAGTTAAGAAAACAAATCTTAACAATGAACATGGGGTCATAGAGTCACATAGCATGGAGTCACATACCCATGTTGCCAATCATGCACCCTATAAGGTCATAAGGATATAAGGTCATAAGTAATAGGAGTTGAATTAGATTAGATTAGATTAGATTAGATTAGATTATACCTTTAATAATCCTTTTCAGGAAATTACAGTGCCACGACAGCTTCAAGACAGACATAACACCACACATTTCCTCAAATGGCTTCCATACTTAACAAGTTAAAATACAAGTTAAAATACAAGTTAAATTACAATTAATTTAAAAAAAAGTGCAGTTATTTATGCGCATTATATAATCTTATAGCAGCTGGTAAACAGGACTTCCTATGTCTCTCAGTTTTGCACATTGGTGCAATCAGCCTCTGACTGAAGATGCTGCTCTTGATCACCTTCAGGGCATGGAGTGGGTGAGTGGGGTTGGTCATTATAGAACCTAGTTTGTTCAGAGTTCTGGCCTCTGCCACCTGCTGGACCGTTCGTTGCTCAGCCCCGACCACTGAGCCGGCCTTCCTGATTAGCTTGTCCAGTCTGTTTTTATCCGCTATACGGGCGCCATCTCCCCAACAGGCCACAGCAAAAAACAGAGCACTGGCCACCACTGAATGGTAGACACTGCACAGTAGGGGTTGGCAGATATTAAATGACCTCAGCCTCCTTAAAAAATACAGTCGGCTTTGTCCCTTCCTGTACACCGCCTCCATATGACACTTCCAGTTCAGCTCACTGTCAAGCTGCACCCCAAGGTACCTGTGATTAGCGACCACCTCCACCTCAGTGCCCTTAATGGTGATCGGCGTTGCTTGAATCCTCCTCCTCCCCCTCCTGAAGTCCACAACTATCTCCTTTGTTTTTTTGGTGTTAAGATGGAGGTTATTGTGTGCGCTCCACTCCACAAAGTTACTTATTATGTCTCTATACTCCTCCTCATTGCCCCCTTTAATGAGGCCGACAACAGCTGTATCATCCGAAAACTTCTGCAAAAAGCAGCTGTTGGTGTTACATTGGAGATCCGCTGTGTAGATGGTAAACAGGAACGGAGCCAGCACAGTTCCTTGTGGAGCCCCTGTGCTGCTCAAGATGGTGCCCGAGACACTGTTCTGTAGGCGCACGTACTGTGGTCTGAGGGAAAGGTAATCCAAACACCACAGTACCAGTGATGGATCCACTTTCATCTTCTCCATCTTCTCCCCTAGCAGTCGGGGCTGAATTGTGTTGAAGGCGCTTGAGAAGTCAAAAAAAGTAATCCTTACAGATGCATCAGTAGTGTCCAAATGTGTGTACACCCTCTGCAGCATGTAAATGAGGGCATCATCGACACTGATGTTAGGCTGATATGCAAACTGTAAAGGATCCATTTGATTTGACACACTAGTCCTGATGTAGGAAAGGACAAGTCTCTCAAATGTCTTCATTATATGTGAAGTGAGCGCTACTGGTCTGTAGTCATTGTGGAGAGTGGGATGGGTCTTCTTTGGGACAGGTACCAGGCAAGATGTTTTCCACAGCCTTGGAACCCTCTGTAGACGCAAGCTCAGGTTGAACAGGTGTGTTAGAATACCACACAGCTCTGAAGAGCAAGTCTTCAGTAGCCTTGGGCTGGTGTCATCAGGCCCCACTGCTTTCCCTGGCTTCAGTCTGTCCAGCATCACCTTGACCTGAGCAGTATGAAGAGTCATGGGTGGGGCTGCCAGTGGAGTGGGAGGTGGAAAGAGGGGACTCCGTACAGGTGACATCTCAGGAGTGATGGAGAGAGGGATGGGAGGTGGAGAGGAAGCAGCAATGGTCAGCAGACCAGGTGGGGGAGGCTGGGGTGGTGTGGAGCCGTCAAATCTGTTGAAGAATCTGTTCAGATCATCAGCCAGACTCTGTTCACCATCAGGCAGTGTACCACCATTCTGCTTCATGCCCATGATCTTTCGCATTCCAGCCCATACCTGCTTCACACCATCTTGCTGCAGCTGTCGTTCCAATTTGAACCTATAGGTTCGGCCCATCAAGTCTACTCCGCCATTCAAACATGGCTGATCTATCTCTCCCTCCTAACCCCATTCTCCTGCTTCTCCCCACCTGACACCTGTACTAATCAAGAATCTATCTCTATCTGCCTTAAAAATATTCACTGACGACCTCTACAGCCTGTGGCGAAGAATTCCACAGAATCCCCATTCTCTGACCAAATTAATTTCTCCTCATCTCCTTCCTAAAAGAATGTCCTTTAATTCTGAGGTTATGACCTCGAGTTCTAGACCCCCTCACTGATGGAAACATCCCCTCCACATCCACTCTATCCAAACCTTTCACTATTCTGTATGTTTCTGTGAGGTCCCCCCCCCTCCCTTAATTTTCTAAACTCCAGTGAGTACAGGCCCAGTGCTGACAAATGCTCATTATAGGTCAACCTACTAATTCCTGGGATCATTCTTGTAAACCTCCTCTGGACCATCTCCAGAGCCAGCACATCCTGCCTCAGATATGGTGCCCAATATTATATTAATATATAA
Organism: Amblyraja radiata; assembly: GCF_010909765.2. Taxonomy (NCBI): domain Eukaryota; kingdom Metazoa; phylum Chordata; class Chondrichthyes; order Rajiformes; family Rajidae; genus Amblyraja; species Amblyraja radiata. The sequence goes on along the minus strand of NC_045966.1, from coordinate 33,572,301 downwards.
TTATATTATATTATATTATATTATATTATATTATATTATATTATATTATATTATATTATATTATATTATATTATATTATATTATATTATATTATATTGCAGTGCGACAATCCCGAAATGAAGGCGAGGAGCCAGGTGCTTCGGGAGGTATTTTCAATAGGGGTCCTTCTCCTTACCAGAAGAGTCTGCTAAAGGAAGATGGCACCTAAACCCCTGCCCTTTATCCCTCTAGCTAACGGCCGCCTCCGAACTCATCCATTCCCGTGCCGAGGGGTTTGATAGTGGGAATGGCCCACCCCTTGGTAGCCGCGACAGGATCCCCCCCACCCAGAACCAGAGGCACGAAACGCATCGGCGGGCGTACAACCCGACCAAACCGCGTACGGAAGTCGGCCAACCGAGGGGCTGGTGGAGGCACAGGTGGAGGGACAGGCAGAAGGACAGGTGGAGTTACATGCGGAGGGAGCCGCGAAGGAGTGCGAGTTCGCAACCGAGGCTGGGCAACCAGCACCGGCTGGTCAATGTCCAAATGTGCCGGTTTTAACCAGTCAATCGACACGGCCTCCGGCCGGCCCCCCATGTCCAACACATAGGTCATCTGTCCGTGCTCCAGCACCCGGAACGGGCCCTCATACGGCCTCTGGAGTGGCGTCCGGTGCGCATTAGGGCACAGGAAAACGTAGGGGTAGTCCCGGAGGGCCGATGGCACGTGCGGGCGAAATGTCCCATGGCGGGACGTCGGCATGGGCGCCAGCCTGCCAACTCGCTCACGAAGGAGCTGTAGAGTGGATGTGGGCAGTCCCTGCAGCCCCGACGCCGACGGCACAAACTACCAGGGCACCGTGAGTGGTGACCCGTAAACGAGCTCCGCTGAGGATGAGGCCAAATCCTCCTTAGGAGCAGTTTGGATGCCCAGCAAGACCCACGGCAGTTCGTGCATCCAGTCCGGCCGGAGAGTCGTGCCTTCAGCGCCGTGTCGAGCTGCCGGTGGAACCTCTCCACCAGGCCGTTTGCTTGCGGATGATAGGCCGTGGCGTGGTGCAGCCGCACACCCAACAAGTGAGCCATGGCCAACCACAGCTCGGAGGTGAACTGTGGCCCCCGGTCCGAGGAGATCTCCACCGGCACCCCAAAACGAGCAATCCAGCGCGCGGACAATGCACGAGCGCACGTAGCTGTTGAAGTTTCGGCCAGCAGTCTGGCCTCCGGCCACCGCGTGATGCGGTCCACCATCCTGAGGAGGTGGGTGATGCCCCGGGACGGCGGGAGAGGCCCCACAATGTCCACGTGGAGATGGTCGAAACGCCGGCGAGGTAGACTGAACTCCTGGAGGGGCGCCCGGACATGACGCTGGATTTTTGCCATTTAGCACGGAATGCAGATGCGGGCCCAGTGGCCATCCTGCTTGCGTAGACCGTGCCACATGAAATGAGCGGCCACTAGTGCCGTCGTCGCCTGGATGGATGGGTGAGCCAGCCTGTGGATAATGTTGAAAACCCTCTGGCTTACGGTGATAAAACGCCACCATCCCGACAAACTCCTGCAGGCCGTGCACAGTGTATGGACGGGGAAACCTACAGATGGCGTCGACCATATCAGGCAGGGGAACCGCGCTTTGCGAAGTCACGCGGTGGCCGAGGAAGTCGATGGTGGTCATCCCAAAACGGCACTAGCGAGGTTGACAGCCAAGCCATGCTCACTGAGCCGCTGACAGTGCTGCCGGAGGTGGGCACAGTGCTCCTGCCGCGAGACAAAAGCAAACTCGAGGCCGCATCACCTCGTCCACCAACTGTTGGAATGCCTACGCAGCATTCTTATGGCCGAACGGCATCCGCACAAACTCGTACAGCCCGAATGGCGTGATGATTGTCGTCTTGGGTACATCCTTCGGGTGGACCGGGATCTGGTTATCCACTTTGATCCACAAAGATCCATTCCCATGCCGGGGTTTGATAGTGGGAATGGCCCGACCCTTTGGAGCCGCCACAATATTATATTATATTATATTATATTATATTATATTATATTATATTATATTATATTATATTATATTATATTATATTATATTATATTATATTATATTATATTATATTATATTATATTAATTCTGTAATAAACTCATTTTATTCTCCCCATTTTGCCATCAAACCCAGACTTTGCCCATTAGGGCAATTCACAATACCAATCAGTCTACACAATGTGCACATTTTTTGGAAGTGTAGGGGTTTTGCGTTTCCCTTTACTCCACAAAAAGGATTCCCCTGTGTTCTAGACCTCGGAATGATGGTGGGATATGATAAAAGGTTGAATTGACGAGAGTGTGCCGATGAGAGAAAACAGAAACCAAGATGGACTCAAAGCAAGTCTAAAATTTACAGGCTTTATTAAACAATGAGAAATCGAATCTCACCAACACTACACAATACGTGGCTAAACTTATGCTTTAAACTAAGACTATGGACAGAAGACTATCGGGCACGTCGTAAAACTTACTTTTAACACAATTTTACTCCCCCTCGACCTCTATCCTATTTCGGGAAGTTCACCAGGTCACCAGGATACTCACAGCTAAGTTGATGCAGGCCCACGAGCTGTCCAGCAGAGCAGAAAGAGCAGGAAGAGAGAGAGAGTTCTGGCTTGACTTCGGCTTTTATACCTGAGCTTCCTTTGAAACCCCTAGGTGGTCCCCTGGATAGAAGGGGTTCTTTTGATGTTTCCCAGTTTCGATCTGGCATGAACAATAGGCTTCCGATGATAAGGGGTTTGCTGATGTCATGATCCCTCAGCCTGATCGTTATCATCCCCGATGGTGATTGTGCTTGTGCTGGCCTGTTTACCAGCGTCTGCTGAGGCTTGGTTCCTTCCTTTGTGTATCCAAGAGAATCTCGTTATCTCCGTCTTAGCCTTTCCTGTTCACACCGTTGTGTGATGTCCAAGTCCACAGGCCAGACGGGTTTGAAACTTGAAATTGATCCTTTCTGTGGATTGGGGGGGGGGGGGGGGGGGGGGTTTCCCTTGCAGCCAGCAAATCTGTCTTTTAAAATATCCATGTCCTTATCCAAGTCCGGGTTTGCTCCAATAACTTACAGAAGTAGGAGGAAATTAGAGCATGCAACATAAATCTACATGGTCGCAAGGAGAAAGTGCAAACTCGATACAGATAGCACCCTGAGTCAGAATTAAACTTGGATCACTCTACCTATGAGGCAGTGTTTTTTTGTCTTAGTTTTGTTGTTTTTTTTATTTTTAATTATGCTTCATTATTGCCATTTTCAATTTTGCACACTTCTGGTTTGCCTGAATTTCCAAACACTGACTTATTTCTTCAAATCAATATTCTACCCACCTCCTCAGTAATATCAATATTTGAATGATTCAAACCCACACCTCTATCTGTAAAAAGTATAGCTATGAATCTATGGATAATTCAATTTTTCTATAATGTATAGAGTTTTTTTATGTCTGGTAATTCTTGGTCCACAATATTTATGGAAATTTCCATGATTACTTTATGCAGCTAACCAATACAAAGGAAATACAATACTAATCGGAACATTTTTTGCGAACTACTTGCACAGCCAAACTCTCTATTTATGGGAAAAATATAAAAGAAGCAAAGGCCAAGAGGCCTTTGTAAATTGAACACGTAATTTCATTGTATTTATCAGTGATCTTTCAGAATTATTAAAGAATCCTGTCACATTTCATAAACCTAATTTCTCCAAACTCAACCTAAGGTCATAGTCTGATAACCAGCTTAAGTGTAGAAGAGCTCAGTATTGACAGTACTTTTCAAAATAAAAACTTCACTTTTAACATTTGGCTAACATGAAGGAACTTAAAGATCCATTTTTGTAAATCAAATTTTAATTCACACAAGTCCTGTTTAACATGTAGAGGTCAATAATAAAGATAATTCTCACTGAATTGAGAAAACATTGGAAATAACCAAGAATAGTCCTTGCACATATTAATTGAAAATGGGGAATTGTTATTTATTATTTGATTAAAAAATTCCATTCACACAAATGTAAGATGCTGCAATTTTCAGCCAATTAATTTCAGCTGTGAAATAGGATAGATAATACCAGTAGGAGGAGCCATTTTACATGTCAAGTCACTTTGCGAACCTAGCCAATTGAGATCTAGTTGAGGTCTGTATAATTATTTTGAAAGATTTAATAGGTGGCTGCAATAGGAGGAGCTTAACCACTTCTATGGCCGCTTCGACAGGGACAATCTAGAGACAGCCATCAAGGCTGTGCTACCTGCCGATCACCAACCCCTCACACTCACCCCCTACGACGTATTCGTGGCACTGAGTAGGACTAATGCACGTAAAGCTGCTGGCCCTGACGGCATCCCCGGGCGCGTGCTCAGGGCCTGTGCTGCGCAGCTGACAGACGTCTGGACTGACATCTTCAACCTGTCACTTGCCCAAGCAGTTGTCCCCACGTGCCTTAAATCCACCTCCATCGTGCCAGTGCCAAAACACTCCACTGCGGCAAGCCTCAACGACTTCCGCCCAGTTGCACTTACCCCCATCATCACCAAGTGCTTCGAGAGGCTGGTCCTGGCACACCTCAAAAGCTGCCTACCCCCCACACTGGATCCCTATCAGTTTGCCTACCGCAAGAACAGGAGTACGGAGGATGCCATCTCAACGGCACTTCACTCCGCCCTCTCCCACCTCGACAACAGAGACACTTACGTAAGAATGCTGTTCATCGATTACAGCTCAGCATTCAACACCATTATACCATCAAAACTGATCACCAAACTCGGTAACCTGGGCATCGACCCCTCCCTCTGCAACTGGATACTGGACTTTCTAACCAACAGACCCCAGTCTGTTAGGTTAGACAAGCACACCTCTTCAACCCTCACCCTGAACACCGGCGTTCCACAGGGCTGTGTGCTGAGCCCCCTCCTCTACTCCCTCTTCACCTATGACTGCACACCTGTACATGGTACTAACACCATCATCAAGTATGCAGATGATACAACGGTGATTGGCCTCATCAGCAACAACGATGAGTCGGCCTACAGGGAGGAGGTCCAGCACTTAGCAGCATGGTGCGCTGACAACAACCTGGCCCTTAACTCCAAGAAGACCAAGGAGCTCATTGTAGACTTCAGGAAGTCCAGGGGCGGCACGCACACCCCCATCCACATTAACGGGACGGAGGTGGAACGTGTTTCTAGCTTCAGGTTCCTGGGAGTCAACATCTCCGATGACCTCTCTTGGACCCACAATACCTCAACTCTGATCAAGAAGGCTCACCAGCGTCTCTTCTTCCTGAGGAGACTGAAGAAGGTCCATCTGTCTCCTCAGATCCTGGTGAACTTCTACCGCTGCACCATCGAGAGCATCCTTACCAACTGCATCACAGTATGGTATGGCAACTGCTCTGTCTCCGACCGGAAGGCATTGCAGAGGGTGGTGAAAATTGCCCAACGCATCACCGGTTCCTCGCTCCCCTCCATTGAGTCTGTCCAAAGCAAGCGTTATCTGCGGAGGGCGCTCAGCATCGCCAAGGACTGCTCTCACCCCAACCATGGACTGTTTACCCTCCTACCATCCGGGAGGCGCTACAGGTCTCTCCGTTGCCGAACCAGCAGGTCCAGGAACAGCTTCTTCCCGGCGGCTGTCACTCTACTCAACAACGTACCTCGGTGACTGCCAATCACCCCCCCACCCCCCGGACACTTATTATCACTTATTATTATTTATTTAAATCATTTGCTATGTCGCTCTTCCAGGGAGATGCTAAATGCATTTCGTTGTCTCTGTACTGTACACTGACAATGACAATTAAAATTGAATCTGAATCTGAATCTGAATCTGAATCTGAATTATATTAGATTTGTGGTACCAAATATTAAGCATGGTGCTAGATTAGTTAAATAATTTGATAGTTAGAGGCTTCAAGGATGAGTGGCTCAGAGGAAACCTATTTTTTCACTAGTGATCTATTTGGAGCATGCGACACATTCCAAGTCATTATTTGTAATATTCAGCAGATTCAGCTTCATAGTTATACATTTCTTGGACATGCAACTTCTCTTTGCGCTGTCTCTGTAACAAGAGACATGGATATTTCCACTACCTTTAACATGATCCCACCACCAGTCTCATCTTCCTGTACCCTACCCTTTTCCTTTTCCAACCTCGTCTATTGCATTTGGTGCTCCCAACATGGCAAAATCAATTTTAGCTTAGTCATAGAGTAATACATTGTGGAACCAGGCCCTTTGGCCCAACTCGCCCACACTGGCCAACATTGTCCCAACTACCCTAGTCCCACTTTCTTGTGCTTGGTCCATAACCCTCCAAACCTGTCCTGTCCATGTACCTGTCCAACTGTTTCTTAAACAATGGGATAGTCCCAGCTTCAACTACCTCCTCTGCAACTTGTTCCATACACGCACCACCCTCTGTGTGAAAAAGTTACCCCTCAGATTCATATTAAATCTTTTCCCCTTCACCTTGAACCTATGTCCTCTGGACATCGAATCCCCTACTCTGGGTAAAAGGCTGTGCGTCTACCTGATCTATTCCTCTCATGATTTTGTATACCTCTATAAGATCTCCCCTCATCCTCCTATACTCCATGGAATAGAGACCCAGCCTATTCAACCTCTTCCTATCAGTTCACACCCTCTAGTCCTGGCAACATCCTCGCAAATCTTTTCTGAACCCTTTCAAGCTTGATAATATATTTTCTATAACATGGTGCCCAGAACTGAACACAATATTCTAAATGCGGCCTCACCAACGCCTTATACAACTGTAATATGACCTCCCAACTTTTATACTCAATACCCTGACTGATGAAGGTCAAAGTGCCAAAAGTATTTTTGACCACTTTATCTATCTGCGACTCGACCTTCATGAAACCATGCACTTGTACTCCTAGCTTAGCCGAACATTTTGCCAAACACTTGCACACTGTCTATCAAAGATCCCTGGAGCTCCCCGTTGTGAACCATTTTAACTCCTCTTCCCATTCCCATATGAATCTTACTGCCTTTGGAATCCTCCATTGCCTGATTGAGGCCACATGCGAACTAGGTGAATAGCACCTCATATTCTGCCTGGGAAGTTTACATTCCAACATTGAACATTGATTTCCCCATTTTCAATTAATACCCTCCTACTCCACCTCTTTCCCCTGCACCACCTTAGTGTGCATACATTTCTCCCACCATCTAGAATCACCTGAATCACCCTGCTCCTTTCCCCTACTCCATATGCTCATCTCCAATGCCTAAGTCCTATTTTTCCCTTTAACCTCAGCTCTTGCAAATTCCCCCTGTCCACTTCTATCTGTATCCCTCCCTCTAGCTTTACATTTCATTTCTCCTCCTCTTTCCTTATCTGACACCCTTTGATCCCCTTTTCACCTCTAGCCTTTGATACTATCACTTGCCAAGCTTTGCCCCACCTTAGACTTGGAAAAAGTGAGTGGAGTTAAATAAGTTGTGCCATTCGAGAATAAAGGTACCCTGGTAAAGGAGGGTAATGATGGAGCAGAACACATATAGCTTGTAATTAATGGAAGAAAGGAAGAAACATTGTGTGGTGGGATGAAGGTGTAGCAGGACTGGATGTTCATGGCAAAGGTGGCCTAGTTTAGAACAGTTGGGAACTACCAAAGTAGGAGATGATACCAGGAGTGTCATGGACACATGTAAGAAAAGATTAACTATTGGAGGGAAAGAATAAAGTCAAGGTAGGAAAAAATAGGTGTAGTGGGGCAAGAACTTACCAAATCAATAGGTCACCAAGACAGGCCAGCTAATAATAAGTGTGTGTGATTGAGCTAGCTTGAAGCTGGTGGCATTGGTGTTAAGTGCTACAGTAGGTATGGACTTCCCATTGTCAGCATGTCACAGTGTAGCCAGAGTTTAAAGGGAAAAACGGAAATCATTCCATCACGCAAACCAACATCTCAAAAATCAAAGGCCCCTGGAAACCAAACAAATCAGCAACTTCTGAAGAGTTAATACATTGCAATCTTTTTCCTCTTTTCATCACCTTATCATGAACACTCTTTGGTTCATGGTATTCTTTATTACCTGGGCAACAAACCATGTACAGATATTTAATAAATATTGGGCTGATCAGCATTAATGGAAGTGAAGCACCTCAACACGTTGTTAGTTTTCTCTTCCCGCTGCCCCACTTGAGATTAGTTACCTCACTGCAAACTGCTGAGTCATTCGTACAGACTTTATTTTGCAAATTGTTTTAAACAATCTTTGTCAAAGCCTCTTAATCATTATGACAGTTTGCCACAACTGATGTAGGTGACCTGGGGCGGAGGTGGACAATCTTGGTGACCAAGCCTATATTATAATTACCAAGTTCCCAAGGATTCAGCTCAGGTCAGGGATAAAGGGAAAATCTTATCCCACTGAAAATTGTTTACCACCACAGCAGACACTGGGCAATTTTTGATTGATTACTCTTCTTCTCCTTCTTGCGTATGGTGTGCACAGCCTAAAGTTGTCGGACAACTTGTTCTATTTGATCTTATTTGATTGTGCACGCCGGGTTGATTGCATTTGTCAAAACAGGGCGGACCACGTGAAGGTTGCAATCTCCCACCCCATTAATTACTCTGATCCATCTTGAAAATTTAATGAAAAGAGAAAAATGACAATAGCTTATTTAACGTAGATATATTAACAATCACATTCTTGTTAAGATTGGAATTTTATGTAGTTATAATTTTACCAATAATTGTACAAAAGTGCAAGACATATTTAAATGAAGAATGATTCAATGTGATTTCATTGAGAGCAAATAATATTTAATAGAATTGGGATTGATAATATTCACTTAGAATTCAGGATCATATTTCAATGTCTCACATTATTTCCAAAGGGATGCCTTTGTCACTGGTCAGTGTGAGAATCACACAACCACATTAATTAGGCTCAATCCTTTTGAGCTTTCTGTTTGCAATGCTGATTTGGTCAATGCTCTGTAAATAGCAATGGAGGAACAGCTTTAAATAGCAATGAACAACCTCCCAGCACCCACATTGACGACACTGCTCACAGCCTCCCATTTCTGGCCCAATCAGCAAAATTTTACCTTTAAATTCATGCAATTTTGACCAATAGTTCCAAAGTACAACATTTAAGCCTAACACAGATTTAATCCATGACCATTTACTGTGGTTTAAGATGGTGGTTAATAATCCACGACTATGCAGCCTTCAGAGAAGGTTGCCAGTCCTTAAAGGAGCACTTCCTATGACAGCCACACAACAGCTGCGCAAACTTAAAAAAGGGCATACACTTCAGTTGCTCTGTGGCACAAAGCAAATGCAGGAGAGAAGAAGACAGTTTCTACATTCCATCACATTACATGCAAATCATGGTCAGTCATACATAAGCCAGGTGGAATCTTCTGTGTACCAAGGAGAGTGTGGAGCTCTGCAAGGCCAATCTAGAGAAGATCCTGACAGGAGGTGGCTGCAGCAGTCTCCCCCTGGAGTGAGAATCCTTGCACAATGGAGTAACGTTTATAGAAATCTCATAACCCCATTAAAAATGACATTGATGATCTGTGCATAACTGTTTATTGAGACATAGAGCTCATAGCTCATGGCTTATAGACGAATACAGCACAGGAACAGGCCCTTCAGCCCACAATGTCTCTGCCAGCATCCTACCTACTTAAAATAGTCCCTTCTGGCCTGACATTTCCCATATCCCTCCATTCTCTCACAGGAATCAAATGATACAGTTCAAACATATATTATAGCAAGCCATTAAAGTAGTTGGACCAGGGAGACGTTAATTAACATGTTCTATTCTGTGCAGGTAAACCTGCAGTACAGAATGTGAACCATCGGGTGGTGCCAGCAATGGCTGCCTTGCCAACAGTCTGTCTCATCCATTCCTTCTTTGTTGTTTTTATAGTATGTGTTAAATGTATGTTTTAATGTTCTTTAGATTGTTTTATGTAGTGGGGGAAACTTTTTTTAAATTTCTGACCTCAACAGAGATGAGATTTTCTTTCCGTATCGTATCTCCGTCAGCACTGCAGCCTAACATCGACGAGCTGGCATATAAATATTTAAAAGATCGAAAAATGGAGGATTATAGGGAACGCGCAGAAGAGAAATTGAAACCAGCATAGATCAGCCATGATCATACTGAATGGTGGGGCAGGCTTGAGGGGTCTGACGGTCTACTTCTATTTTTGTGTTCAGTTGACAACGGTGTGCGGCATTGTGTAGGTAACAAAAAAGTCTGAACTTGGACTGATTGTGGGATTGAATTCTTATCCCCAGCTATCTCCACCTATGATGTTTTCCACTCCGATCATTATATAATAGGCAGATGTCTCTCCAATTCTAGCACGGCTACTCATTGGTAACACAAGCAATGGTGTAACTTAGTGCAGACTTAGAATGGAATCAAAATAAGTCCTGGATAAACAAAATAATTTTAATTTTTCAACTATTAGCTGCTTGGTGTTTACTTTCCATAGGCCAAACATCTGTACACATGAAACAGATTAATAGTTAGAATTAAATATGCATCGAGCCATGCCGGTAATCAAAGCATAAATGGTTAAAATTGACCAGTCTGTGTGGCTCACTTGTAATGGATCCAATAAGGAAAGAAGAGGAAGATTTTGGTTTAAATAATATGTTGATAATATTGTTGAGACAATTTATTCATGATGCAAGTAAGATATTTAATATACCAGTCAAATAACTGAAGAGATCTGCATGATGGCGCCGGTGTGTGTGGCTGCTCGTCTGTCGCTCTGTCTGTGTTTGGTGTTTTTCCTTGGCACTATACAGGTAAAGTCTCTGCTGGTGTACGACCGTCAATCTCTCCAAGATCTACGACATAATGTCGGTGCGTTTGTCGGTGCGTTTGAATATAATACCCTGCCACCGTTCTTATCCGGAATCTCGACTCACCTGGACTGGGCCTTGCCTCGAAGGAAGCGTCGCCGTCGCCGTGGAAAGCGCGGCGGTCGACTGGTGAGTTTTAGACTGGGTGCGCCCGGGCGCAGCCATCAGCAGCTCCCTTGTCAGCGACTTCTTCGTGGGCCTCGCCTTCGGGGTCTCCAGCCCGGTGCTTTTCAGCTGCCACCGGACCACCTCCTCCCAGAGGGTACAGAGCGCTGCCTGCCTGCTGCGGCCTGGAGAGCTGCCCGGACACGCCGCCTCGGAGGGGAGGGGGGCAGCCACCAGGTGAGCCCGCTCTTCCGGGGTCTCCAGCCCAGTGCTTCTCAGCTGCCACCGGACCAACTCCTCCCGGAAGGTGTAGAGGGCTGCCCGCCTGCTACGGCCCGGAAAACTGGCCGGACACGCCGCCTCGGAGGGGACGGGGGCGGTTGCTGGGTGTGCCGGCTGCTTCAGGTTGCTCCTTTCTCCCCCCCTCCCCCCCTACCCTCTTACGATCGGAGGCTGCAGCGGGACCAGCTCCGCTCCCCCTGCTCTCCTCGGCCCCGCCATCGTGGGGTGAATATCCGGAACCTGCGGACACTGCCCCGGGCTCCCGATCTGCAGACCTAAAGAGTTCATCCCCTTCCCGGGTTGGCCTGGTGAACGCCAGATCGCTGGCAAACAAAACTTTTATTTTGAGGGACTTCTTCTGTTCCCGGGCCCTGGACTTCCTCTATGTGACAGAGACTTGGATCGGTCCTGGTGAGTGCAGCGCTTTTACTGAACATTTGCCGGCGGGCTGCTCTTATTTCAACTCGCCACGGATGTCGGGCCGTGGAGGTGGAATTGCAGTCATTTATAAAAGCAATTTTAAATGCAAACAGTGCACTACATTATCAACGTTCTCCAGCTTTGAAGCTACTTTATTTGAGGTGGGTCGCTCCGACACGGTGCTTTGTGCTGTCATCTACCGACCCCCCAAATACCACAAGGACTTTGTGTCTGACTTTTCTGAGTTTCTGGCTGGGATTATGCCCAACTATGACCGTGTCCTCATGGTTGGGGATTTTAACATACACGTGTGCTGTCCTGATAAGCCGTTGGCGAAGGACTTTTTAAGTCTTATTGATTCTTTTAATTTTGTGCAGTGTGTGTCTGGTCCCACACACGAACATGGACATACATTGGACCTTGTTCTCTCCTATGGCTTGCCTGTATTAAACTTGGAGGTCTGTGATAGTGTGTTTTCTGATCACATGCCTGTACTGTTTGATGTTGGTTTTTCCAGTGCTGCAGTTAGACCTGTAGCGTCTGCTCGGCGCTGTCGGTCCTTTAACCCTTCTGCTGCTGGCCAATTCTCTGCTGCTTTTGATCAGCTCTGTGCCCCCTCTGCGTCCACTCCCCTTGGTACGGAGGAGATTAGTTCTTGGTTCCACTCCTCCTGCACAACTATACTGGACTCTATGGCTCCTTTAAAAACTTTGCAGCCCAGAGCTAAACCCGAGCCCTGGTTCAGTGACGCAACTCGTACAGCTCGACGGGAGTGTCGCAGAGCTGAACGAAAGTGGAAGAAGGACAGGCTGCAGGTTTCATCGCAAATCCTAAAGGACAGCTGGCGAAATTACCAAAATACTGTTAAAGAGGCCAAAAGATATTACCTGTCTAATATAATAGTGTCTAAGCGTCACGACCCACGTGTGTTATTCAAAACTATTGATTCTGTTTTAAATGCCCCACAGCCTGTTTGCTTGGAAGCATCGTCCGAATTGTGCAATGACTTCCTGCACTTCTTTATTAATAAGGTCGTTTCTATAAGGGCTCTCATCTCAGCTCCTGCCTCTGACCCCTCTGTTCCGGCCCCATGCCTGGTGGCATTTGATAAGTTTGTGCCTCTGACATTGTCGGGGCTAGAGGATGTGGTTAGGCATATTAAGCCGTCGGGTTCCCCTTGTGATGCTGTCCCTCCCCTTCTTTTTAAAGAGGTTTTCCCGAGTATAGGGCAGTCGGTTCTCGCCATTATAATCAGTAGCTTGTGTTCTGGGGTTGTCCCTATAAATTTTAAACATGCTGTAGTGCAACCACTACTTAAGAAACCAGGCCTGGATCAAACTGATCTGGCCAATTTTAGGCCGATCTCCAAGTTGCCTTTTATCTCTAAGATCATGGAGAAAGTAGTTTATGCTCAGCTGAAACTCTTCCTGGATGAGCACAATATTCGGGAGGTGTTCCAGTCTGGATTCAAGGCTATGCATAGCACAGAGTCGGCTCTGCTAAGGGTCTTCAACGACATCCTCCTGGCAAATGACTCTGGTAATTATGTGGTTCTTGTCTTGCTGGACCTATCTGCCGCCTTCGATACAGTGGACCATGGAATTTTAATTTCCCGATTACAGCACCAAGTGGGCATTTGTGGCAGTGCCCTGGGATGGTTCAGGTCCTATCTGGCAGACAGAACCATGCGTGTAATCCTTGCTGGCTTTGAATCCTCCTCCACTCCCTTGGTATATGGGGTTCCACAGGGCTCAATTTTAGGGCCCCTGCTCTTCTCTTTATACCCACTTCCGCTGGGCTCAATTTTAAGAAGGCATGGCATCTCCTTTCACTTTTATGCAGATGATAGCCAGTTATATATGCCACTCAGGAAAGAAGACGACTATTCTCTAAAATCACTTCTGTCTTGTCTTGAGGACATTAAGTCCTGGATGGCCTTAAACTTTCTGGAACTTAATGAAGAGAAGACAGAGGTGATTTTGTTTGGCCCCAATGGCTGCCGTGAACCTCCCTTTGTTGACTTGGGTCCACTGGCATTGTCTGTAAAGCCAACCGTTTTGAACCTGGGTTTTAGGTTGGACGGTGATTTTAAACTAGATAAACAAATAGGCGCGGTGGTTAAGTCCAGCTTCTTTCACCTAAGGAAGCTGGCAAAGGTGAAGCCCATTCTCGAGCGGCAGCATTTTGAAACAGTAATCCATGCCTTTATTACATCTAGGCTGGATTACTGTAACGCACTCTACTCTGGAGTCGCACGAGCTTCATTGGCTCATCTCCAGCTTGTTCAAAATGCTGCCGCTCGCCTTTTGACCGGAACTCGAAAGAGGGAGCACATTACGCCAATTTTGGCCTCCCTTCACTGGCTCCCAGTGCACTTTCGAGTTCATTTCAAAATTATTTTATTTGTTTTTAAATCGTTGAATGGGCTCGCCCCGCCTTACCTCTCTGAGCTGCTCCACCAATATGCTCCTGCCCGGTGCCTCAGGTCAGCTGATCAGCTGCTCCTTGAGGTACCAAGGTCTAAGCGGAAGCTCAGAGGGGATAGAGCCTTTTCTGTTGCTGCTCCGGCACTCTGGAACACCTTGCCACTGCACATCAGACAGGCCCCCTCACTGTCCATCTTCAAATCCTCCCTAAAAACACATTTTTATTCTTTGGCTTTCGACACTGGCTGAGGCATTGCTCCTGTTCTTAGTGCTTTTAATGTCTTTTAATTTTTAGTGTGTTTTTTATAGTCCTTCGTTTTACGGTTTTTAATGGTTTTTAATTGTTTGTAATAGCTTTTTGTCCATGAGTTCTCATGTACAGCACTTTGTGGCAACTGCAGTTGTTTAAAGTGCTTTATAAATAAAGTTATTATTATTATTATTATGAAGGTACATGGTCAAAATCAAATTTAGACAAAAATCACCAAATATCTGTACAGGTTCATCTTTTCAGATATTTTTTTCTTATGTGGACATCTGATGAGAGATTATTTATTCGACACAAGGTAGAATAAACCATAAACTAATGTATATGTACCTTGAAATTCATTCACCATTGGTAGTTGTATGCAGTATATGCTGTACTGTACCTACAAAATGCAGAACTGATATAAATTCTCAGGCAGAGTACAAAAAGATGTTGCTGTAATATAGTGCATTAACAATAGCTTAGTGACAAAGTAGCATGCACAGTCGTGATTAATAGTGCATTTAGCTGCGTCAATGGGATAACCTTCTATCAGAGACAGGCATTAGAGTCTGTAAAATCCTGTTTCAATTTAAAATACTCGTAAACAAGACAATTTAGGTCTTAAAACTGAGCTGTTGCCATTGACATAAACGATTTTTCTTGGTTCCCGGGCATTATATACTAAGCATAATTTTTTTCCATCACTAAATTGGATGATCAAAAATAACTTTTTGTCTTAAATTTTACATCAAAGCAGATATACTTTCATTTCAGCAGCTCTCTGCTCATGTAATCAAATACACTCTTAAAATAACCATTGATTTAACTTGCGTCATTATTTCAAGAAGTTTTGGTACCTTTTGCTTAGAACATGTAACAAACACTGAGACCTAGAGTAAATCTATCTCTAGTAGAAGTTTTCTTTGTAGTCTGGTTTGATTTTTCTGCTTTGAGCAACCATTGAGCGATTCCATTCTGCCTGAAATTTTGAGTGATCACAAAAGCCTTCAAATTTGCAGAACCGCGTTAAAGTAGGGAGCTCTGAAAACAAAAATGGAAAAACATGAAAGATGATAATAAGACGCATCAATAACATTTCACAACATATAGTTATTCATCTTGAAATAGAAACCAGCTTTGATGATGCTGACGTGTTTAATTTGATCATTGTGAATCAAGGGAATTGGTAATGGAACTCCAAGGCAATAATCCAATCAAAAACCCATGGACGATGGCATATATTGCAAGAGGGAAACTTGATTACAATCTGTTTTTGTCTGAACCGAGGATTAAATTGCTGCCTGAAATTCACAACTGGCTATTAGTTATCACTTGTACGTCTAGTCCCGTAATCTCCTTCCTTCTGTAGCAACAGACATTTTGTGAGAGAGATTTTCAGATCTAATCAGAACTTCAATTTTTTGAGTGTTGTACATTGTAGGAAAATGTTCAACTAATGGCAATGCTGTACAGGTAAAGTATACCAAACCCACAGTAGGATGCTCGTTTACCCTGTGAAAAGAAAAAAACATCAGATTGCAAATATAAGAATAATTACACTAGATGTTCATGATTGAAATTTGACCAAATCTTGACTCCATTTCCAGAAATCTAAATCATTCCAAAGTACATTATACATCTTTTAAAACATGGATTATTAAATATGTATTTTCCCAATATTACAAATAATATATTATTAAATTAATTAAATTATGAATTTATTTGAGGGGGCACCAAATTTAAAATAAAACTGTATGATTCCCCAACAGTTTTAACTTTCCCAAATATGAAGTTTCTGACCTAACACAAAAAAACCTTATAAAATGCCAAAAAGGTTATGGGAAAGGTTATTACGGCCTGTTATTGCCATCTATTTTGTTTGCTTCTGTCGACTCATTTTTTTTCAATTTGGAACAGCAGCATTGTGTTCTCTCCCCAGTTCACGGCCAATGTGTGCATCTTTACAGATGTGAACTCTAACCTCTACACCATTGGTATGTTGAAAGTGACCACATGCATTTAAATATTTTCATTTTATCAGAATGATTCACAGCAACATATCTCTTTCCTTAAAACACATTTTTAAACAAAGAATTAAAGGAAGTCACCATATTCTTTATTGGTCTTTAGATTGTGATTTGTGGGTTGTGGCTTGTTCATTTGTGTACTTGAATTGATGCCTACATACTGAAATGTCTAATTGAGGAACTGGATGCATTTCTGTATTGTAAAAAAATGATGTGATCACCTGGGTAAGCATGGATTAAATCCTTAGATGAGTTCTGTGTGTGAGAACGAGGAAGTGGGAGAACAGAAGGGTCTGAGGCAGTCATCTGGAAATTTCAGAAATAAGTATATCTTATTCTCGGTGGAGTGGCTCCAAGTAAAAGGGGCAGTTTTCAATGAAAAATGCATTAACACCATACCATACTCCCAGCATATTTTATTACAAAGTTTTAAGAGCAGCCTAAATAAAACTGCTTGCCTTTCATTGTCGTCCTGCCTCACATGTGATATTTTTCCAATGATGAACAGGGACTAAAAAAAATAGAATCTTAATGCCACATGACTAGTCTGAAGAAAAAAAATGTATTCATTTATTAAACACTGTTGCTCATTATAATCTGGTGCCTTTTGTGATATATCTTTAAGCACGGATCATACTATCTTTTGTGCCTCTATATGTGTTTGTAATGTGACAGTATCAGAAGAGATTCTCAGTGTGGATCAGGCAGGTTTCCGCAAGGACCGCAGCACAGGAGAACAAGTTCTGGCCCTAACCACCTGCATTGAAAACGGCTTCGAGAACAAACTGAAGACCGGGGCAGTGTTCCTTGATCTCACTGCAGCCTATGACACTGTGTGGCACAAAGGCCTCCACCTAAAACTCACCAAAGCACTCCCTGCCTGGGCATCAGAAACCATCAAATCTCTGCTCTCCAACCGCAGGTTCAGAGTTCACCTTGGACAGAACAAGAGTGCATGGAGAATACAGAAGAATGGGCTCCCGCAAGGGTCAGTTTTAGCCCCAACCTTGTTCAACCTTTACACAAATGACCTACCCACCACCAAATCCCACAAATTCATCTATGCAGATGACATCTGTTTGGCCTTCCAAGCACCAGATTTTGGTACATTGGAACAGGTGCTCAATGAAGACCTTGCTAAACTGGACGAGTACTGCAAAACCTGGCGCCTAAAACCAAGCCCAGCAAAAACGGTCTCTAGTGTGTTCCACCTCCATAATGCAGAAGCCACAAGAGAACCAAACATCTATCTGAGCAGGACCAAACTGAAGTATGCCCCCACTCCAACCTACCTCGGAGTGACCCTTGACAGGACCCTATCCTTCAAGGAACATCTTAAAAGAACAGCAGCTAAGGTGAAGTCCAGAAACAATCTCCTCAATAAGCTTGCTGGCTCAAAGTGGGGGGCAGCAGCCCCCACACTGCGCATTTCAGCACTAGCCCTTGCATTTTCTTCAGCCGAATATTGTGCCCCTGTTTGGTCCAGGTCATCCCACACACACCATGTGGATACCCAATTGAACTCAACAATGAGGATCATCACAGGAACAATCCGCTCAACACCACTCCCCTGGCTCCCTGTCCTATCCAACATAGCCCCTCCACACATCCGGTGAGTAGTCCTCACTCAAAGGATGCTCCAAAAGACCAAAAACTCCCCTCATCTGCCAATTCACATGGACATCTTCAACCCACCCACTGCTCGACTTCCATCTAGACGACCAATTTGGAAGAACCCACCACCAGCTGATTTCACCATCCAATCAGCTTGGAAAAGGGAATGGGAGTCCAAGGACGTCCCAAATAAACATCTGGTGTCAGACCCCACCCTACCGGTCCCTGGCACCAATCTCCCAAGGAAGCAATGGACGACGCTGAATAGATTCAGGACTGGACATGGCCCCTGCTTGGGGCCAAATGGGGCAGCAGTCCAACCCCATGGTGTGCTTGTGGAGAGCAGCAAACAAAGCAACACATCATTGAAGCATGCTCTCAACAAAGACTCAAAGGAGGACTTGTCACCCTTCATACAGCAGATCAAGAGGCAACTGCTTGGCTAAAGGACTTTGCATTCGCTAAATAAATTAGATAGCAGAATCATATGCTGTGCCTAATTCTCAAAAAATGAAACAATTTCACATGCATTCAAGTTTTCATATGTTCAAATATGTTGCCCTGCAATATGATTTATGTTCGGAGAATCAGAACTGATTTCCTGGGTGGAATCTTGTTTGTCAAAGGTCTCCAAGTGACAAAACCGTATGCCACAGTAAGCCAAGGTGGTAAGAGCCAGTGCTGTTGACATCACTAATCTGTCACACGCAAGTATTTAGCTGCGCCACTGCTGAATAGAAATGATACGACATGGCAACCCGGCTACTTATATTAACAATCTTGGCATGTATGCCCAAGCAAACAATATCTGAAAGTTTGAAGGTGAAGATAGTATCATAAAAACACAAAACTATGCAACATGTGACTTTAATAAAGTAATATTCTTGATGGAGATTAGTATGGAAGCAGATTTTTTTTTCAGCGAGGTGAAATGTGTTTTGCTTAAAGAAGTTTGTGCAACTGGAAGAATTTTTTTTCCAAAGCCTTTAGGAATTTCTAAAAGCTAGGGGTCAAAGAGCCAGAACCAGAAGGCCATCAGCTCCTTCCAGAGCTTTAACGATGGTTGCTGTACAGGTCGCGCCTGTCAGCATCTCCGAGCCCGATGCACCTGTGAATAAAAACCTTACCTCACCGTTAATCCAACGGAGCATTTCCGCATGCATCCGTATTTCGCGCCATGCGAGGACGTATTGATGCGCATGCGGGCTGGCGGGTTCTTCACGTAGTCTCGTCACGAGAATTCGAAATAAAATGACTAGTTTTATAGCTGAGTGAAACTTACACAACATTTTTACTTTGGTCAGTTGTTTCTGTATGGATGAAAGTATTAACACTGTAACTGACAAGTCCATGCAGGATGACTAATGTTATGAGCTGGGAGTAAATAGCCTTCTGACTTCAAGCATTGGTGAAATCCATTGAATTGAACTATTTCTTAAATTAAGGGAAACTGGAGGATAATTTAATCGACACAGACAGCACATAATCCATTTTTGCACTTCATGTTTTCGTGATGGAGTAGCTAAAGGTGGAATATCTTCAAAATGTCCAACATAATCTTGTGGTACAATTATTTGACACCCTGATGTTTCCTTTCTCTTCGATCACTTATAACAATAAGGCAGCAAAGGGAATTCCCAGCAGATCAGGCAGGATCTGTGGAGACTGCATGCTGGAATATGGTACAAAAAACAAGCTGCTAGAGGAACTCAGTGGGACAGGCAGCAGCTGTAGAGGCAAAGGGATAGTCGATGTTTTCAGATCTGTGAATCAAAATATGAATTCTGGTTACTGACTTTTCATAAAACCTTGCAGCTTTTAGTTTGCTTTTATTTCAGATATCCAGGCTTTTGTTTTGGCATTCGAATTGGTGTTAACAGGCAATTATGAGTTGGCAAACATTTTTGCATCCAGTCTGAATCAGGCAAACTATAAGACAGCTACTGAATTGTGTGGTGAAAAGTAAATAAAGTTAATCTAACACATGAGCCCAAGAATCTGGGAGAAATAAAACTCAGGTTGACATCTAAGATCCAGACCATTTTATAGAACATAGAACATATATATGTAAAGCACAGGAACAGCCCTTCAGCCTACAATGTCTGTGCTGAATATAATGCCAAGATAAACAAATCACATTTGCCTGCACATGATCTATATCCCTCCATATCTAAAAGCTTCATACATGCAACTATTGTATCTGCCTCCACCACCACCCCTGGCAACCCAGTCCAAGCATCCAACTGTGTAAAAAAAGTTGTTCTGCACATCTCTTTTAAACTTTGCCCCCTCACCTTAACGTTGTGCCCTCAAGTCATTGATATTTCAACCCTGGGGAAAAGGTTCCGCCTATCTACCATATCTATGTATCTCATAATTTTAGATGCTTCTATCAGGTTTTAGAGATTAGTTTAGAGATACAGTGTGGAAACAGGCCCTTTGGCCCACCGGGTCCGCACCAACCAACAATCACCCTGTACACTAGTTCTATCCTACAATCTAGGGACAATTTACAGAAGCCAATTAACTTACAAACCCGCGTGTCTTTGGAATGTGGGAGAAAACTGGAGCACGCAGAGAAAACTTACACTGTCACAGGGAGAACGTGCAAATTCCATACAGAGAACACCCATTGTCAGGATCAAACCCGGGTCTCTGACACTGTAAGGCAACAACTATACCGCTGCACCACTGTGCTGCCCTCAACCTCCAACACTGCAGAAAAAACAATCTTTGTCTGTCCAAAGATAGACACAAACATCTGGAGTAAATCAGCAGGACAAGCAGCATTTCTGGAGAGAAGGAATGGGTGACGTTTGGGGTCGTAACCCTTCTTCAGACTGGACACATTGAAGAAAGATCTCCATCCAAAACGTCACCCGTTCCTTCTCTTGAGAGATGCTGCTTGTCCCGCTGAGTTAATCCAGCTTTTTGAGTCTATCTTCAGTTTAAACCAGCATCTGCAGTTCCTTCCTACACACCATGTCTGTCCAATCTCTCCTTGTAGCTAATGCCCTCTAATCATTCTCATAAACCTCTTCTATACCCTCTCCAACCCCTCTGCAAGCTTCCAATAATGGGGTAACGAGAACTGCACACAATACTCCAAATGTCCTTAAACATGCAATATGACTTGTTTACCACTCCATCTACTTGTGTTGCCACATTCAGGGAGCTGTGGACATGGACCCCAAGATCAGTATATCAACACATCAGTGCTGTTAAAGGTCTTGCCATTAATAGTATACTTTCCTCTTACATTTGACCTCACAAAGTGCAACACATCACACTTGTTTGGATTAAATTCCATCTGCCATTTCTCCACCCATTTCTAAGATGATCTATATCCTGCTGTATATATTGACAGCCTTCTTCATAGTCTGCAACTCCAGCAATTTGGAGTATCATCTGCAAATTTAATAACTAACCCCGCTCTACTAATGCCTTCACAATCTCTAAGGCTACCTCTTTCAGAACATTGGGATGTAGTCCATCTGGTCCAGGTGACTTATCCACCTTCAGACCTTTCAGCTTAGTGAGTAATAGCAACTCCACTAATTTCTGCCCTCTGACTCTTTTGAATTTCTGGCACATAGCTGTGGCCTTCCGCTGTGAAGACTGATGCAAAAAACATATTTAATGAATCTGCTATTTCTTTATTCCCCATTACTACTTCTTCAGCATTATTTTCAAGCAATCCAATGTCCACTCTTGTTTCTTTTACATTCTCTATATATCTGAAGACACTTTTGTTTTTTAATTTTTTATTATTGGCTAGTTTACCTTCATATTTCATCTTTTCTCCCATTATTGCCTTTCTAGTTGCCTGTTGGTTTGTAAAAGCTTCCCAATTCTCTATCTTCCCACCAATCTTTGCAATATTATATGCCTTCTCAAAAAAATGAAACAATTTCACATGCATTCAAGTTTTCATATGTTCAAATATGTTGCCCTGCAATATGATTTATGTTCGGAGAATCAGAACTGATTTCCTGGGTGGAATCTTGTTTGTCAAAGGTCTCCAAGTGACAAAACCGTATGCCACAGTAAGCCAAGGTGGTAAGAGCCAGTGCTGTTGACATCACTAATCTGTCACACGCAAGTATTTAGCTGCGCCACTGCTGAATAGAAATGATACGACATGGCAACCCGTCTACTTATATTAACAATCTTGGCATGTATGCCCAAGCAAACAATATCTGAAAGTTTGAAGGTGAAGATAGTATCATAAAAACACAAAACTATGCAACATGTGACTTTAATAAAGTAATATTCTTGATGGAGATTAGTATGGAAGCAGATTTTTTTTTCAGCGAGGTGAAATGTGTTTTGCTTAAAGAAGTTTGTGCAACTGGAAGATTTTTTTTTCCAAAGCCTCTAGGAATTTCTAAAAGCTAGGGGTCAAAGAGCCAGAAGCTGTGTGAGATGATTATTTCATTAAAATGCTTTGGAAATTGTGTGAAAGAATGCAAGAGCATCTTGTCATTCACAGGCAACTGGTAAAGCAGCAATCCACAGTCAGAGCAGGAATAAAGTCCAAGATGAGGAAAATGAGCCGGAATCATATTGGTGACATTAGTATGGTCACTTACTATCATTGCAAAGGACATTATTCCACTTTAGTCTTCAGCTGTTCCAAATTGACAAATGCTTCAGTTGTAGAAAAACAGCTCAAAATTTCGAAGCAATTTCACTGGCAACTGAAAAAGATAAAAGAAAACTGGACTTTGGCAGTTCATTCAGGCAAAGAGGAATTGGGATAGTACACAATCAATGCCAAAAGATATAACTGCGGTATGTAGGTTTTTTTGGGAGTAAAGATGCCATGAATAGTCAGCTTACGAAACAATACTGTTGGATATTGTCTGATAATGTTATCAAAGTGCTTACACAGGTATCTGTCAGTCAGGTAACACAGACAGGTAGCATGGCTGAATTGAAAACCAATGCTGGTGAGGTTTTGAGGACACCGGAGCAGAGTGAAGCAACAATGACCCATCATTATAACACATTTTGAAATCAATCCAACTTGATGCAGGATACTCTGACACTACTCAAGCTGAATGAGATAATTTTTGTCAGTATTCACACTTCCAAATATGCAAGTGTTAAAAATATTGAACACTATTGGTGAAGCAAGAAGGCATATTTATTGTCACATGCACAAGTACAGTGAGTAACAGGTACAATGAAAATTATTACTGACAGCAGCATCACAGGCACATAGATTTAGACAGGCACTCAAAAACAAATAATACAGAAATTATACAGAAAATACACGCAGAAGTTTTAAAATTTAAAAAAAATCCTTAGTGCAAAAACACCAAGAAGTCAAAAAAAAAAGTCCATGGCAGTGCAAGTGCTGGACTATTATGTTCCTTGTTAAGGTAGGATTAGGGTTGCGTGTTTTGGTTCAAGTACTTGAGAGTTGTAGGAGACTAGCTGTTCCTGATCCTGTGGTGTGAGTCTTCGGCGACTGTACTTCCTGCGACTTCCTTTGGCGACTGTTGTGGTGAGAAGAGGCCAAGGTCGACATGGTAAGGATCCTTGATGATCGATGCCACCTTCTTGAGGCAGTGCCTCATGTAGACCCTTTACACGGAGGGAAAGGCTGAGCCCATGATGGAATAGGCTCAGTCTGCCACTCTCTTTACTGCTCTACCTACTTGTGTTGCTACCTTCAGGCAGTTATGGACTTGGATCCCATGATCCTTCTGTACAACAATGCAGTTAAGGGTCTTCAATCCTCCACAATCAGTTCCCTCACACCAATGTGAGACTTACTGGTCTATAATTTCCTGGATTATCTTTATTCTCCTTTTTAAAAGCTTTGCTGCAAACTGTAGAATTCACTTAGTTGCAAAATAATTTGACAAAAGTAATTTTTATGACAGAATTACATTATTTATGAAACAGAAGACATTTCCATCCCCCTTAATAATAAATGCATATAAACAAAGCAATAAAATACAGTTTAAAGATCTCCAGGGATTTTGAAACAATGGGGGTAGGTCTTTATTCTCTCTAGTCATTTATTCCTCATAGGAGTCCACCGGAAACAACACAGAGTGCACTTTAATTATTCATTCCTGTCGACAGATGACCCATAGGAAACAAGAGTCTTTCAAACAAAAACAAACAAAACCGGTCCCATTGACTTAAACTGTAAGTTCTCACAGGACTGTGCTGTTGACTTCTTTTAAAACTCTCCCTTTTCTTATTCATGTTGTGATTTCAGGGGTTACATTTCTTTCTGCGTCTTTCATGAAATACAGCTGAGATGTCTAGCTTAAGTTACCTTAAGAATCCTGACCTAGGGACACGGAAGGACTTTATAAATCAGGTGAGATTGATGAATTTATTAACAGAGTTTTCAGAAATACTAATATTGGAAACAACCACCTCAAACAAATAAATGTATACATTTGAGAATATGCCAATCCTACTCCAAGTTCCAATACTAAGATAGTTTGGATATTTTGAAATTGTGCTCATGAAAAATTGATGCTAAGCTATGGGAAAAAGTTATGGAAAATTCATCATGTTTCATCCACTTCTTTTCCCATTTTTGTTTTTTTTTTCATTTTGGTTTGAGATACAGCGAGGAAACAAGCCCTTCAGCCCACTGAGTCCGCAGTGACCAGCGATCCGCACATTAACAATATCCTACACACACTAGGGACAGTTTACACTTATACCAAGTCAATTAACCTACAAACCTGTACGTCTTTGGAGTGTGGGAGGAAACCGAAGATCTCAGAGGAAACCCATGTGGTCACGGGGAGAACGTACAACCTCCATCCAGACAGCACCCATAATTAGGATCGAACCAGGGTCCACTGGTGTGGTCAGGCAGCAACTTTACTGCTGCACAAACATGTTTTGCTTTCAGTTTTGCCCTTGGCTTTTAACATTTTATGTCTTGATAGTAGTGTTATCATTTTTCTACCCCTGGGTTTACTCTTTGAAATTCTATATTTACAGTGATTGGAAGAAGTTGAGGATGCTGGACAGAGACATTTCATGTTCAGTTCCCACATCCATTGGCAGAGAGGTTACAATGCTTTGTTGTACAAAACAGTAATTCTATTATAATTTAATTATATTATCTTCACAAGTGAAGTTGTGGCAGCAGAGCAAGTGAAGCCTTAAGATATTTGAATGTTTTAGTGAACTGAGTTGTTTAATGCTACACATGTAGAATACAATCACATTCAACATCATCCTTCCAGTTGGCACTCCCTGAATGGTAATGTGCCAGGATGTTAAAGATTGAGTCAAGGTCTGAATTAAGGTCAATAATGCAGAGAATGTGAGGTCGCCGAAAAAACAAGAAGGACGTGCTGCCTGCACTGGTGAGAACTCGGAGGGTGTGCCGTGAGTGCAGTGATCTCTGTGTTTGCGGCGACATCGCTCCATGAGGACATCCCAGAGTCAAGTGCAAGTTTGGATGTCTTTCTGACTGTTCGAGCGGACAGGGACTGCAGAGAGAGTGGCAGCGGTATGTACAACTCTGGTCACATCATGGTGAAGGAGCATGTGTGTGGCCCGGACATTGAACTGTTGGCTGTGGGTCTCCGCTTATGCTGTGTGCCTTGGGGATTCTCACACACCGCTGTGGTGGCTGTTTAAGTCTATGTTTAATCTTTATGTAGTTATGTATCTTGTTGCTTTTTTTTGTATGACTATATGCTAAATCAAATTTCACTGTACCTCGGTACATGTGACAATAAAGGACAATCGAACCATTGAACAAGTTCAAGTTCAAGTTCAAGTGAGTTTATTGTCATGTGTCCCTGTATAGGACAATGAAATTCTTGCTTTGCTTAAGCACACAGAAAATAGTAGGCATTTACTACAAAACAGATAAATGTGTCCATATACCATGATATAAATATATACACACATGAATAAATAAACTGATAGTGCAAATAACAGAAAGTGGTTGGTAATAATCAGAGTTTTGTCCGAGCCAGGTTTAATAGCCTGATGGCTGAGGGGAAGTAACTATTCCTGAACCTGGTTGTTGCAGTCTTCAGGCTCCTGTACCTTCTACCTGAAGGTAGCAGGGAGATGAGTGTGTGGCCAGGATGGTGTGGGTCTTTGATGATACTGCCAGCCTTTTTGAGGCAGCGACTGCGATAAATCCCCTCGATGAAAGGAAGGTCAGAGCCGATGATGGACTGGGCAGTGTTTACTACTTTTTGTAGTCTTTTCCTTTCCAGGGCGCTCAAATTGCCGAACCAAGCCACGATGCAACCGGTCAGCATGCTCTCGACTGTGCACCTGTAGAAGTTAGAGAGAGTCTTCCTTGACAATCCGACTCTCCGTAATCTTCTCAGGAAGTAGAGGCGCTGATGTGCTTTTTTGATGATTGCATTAGTGTTCTCGGACCAGGAAAGATCTTCAGAGATGTGCACGCCCAGGAATTTGAAGCTCTTGACCCTTTCAACCATCGACCCGTTGATATAAATGGGGCTGTGGGTCCCCCTCCTACTCCTTCCAAAGTCCACAATCAGTTCCTTGGTTTTGCTGGTGTTGAGGGCCAGGTTATTGCGCTGGCACCATATGGACAGTTGCTCGATCTCTCTTCTGTACTCTGACTCATCCCCATCAGTGATACGCCCCACAATAGTGGTGTCGTCAGCGAACTTGATGATGGAGTTCGCACTGTGGTTCGCTACGCAGTCATGGGTATAGAGTGAGTACAGCAGGGGGCTGAGCACGCAGCCTTGAGGTGCTCCCGTGCTGATTGTTATTGAGGCTGACACATTTCCACCAATACGAACAGACTGTGGTCTGTGGACGATTGAATTCCCACAGTATCAGCCCCACTACATCATTTGTGTTCCTCTGCTCTACACATCCCTGCTTTCTAAGTAAATACAGCACAGATTTTACATATTATAGGTAATAACAATATTTGATACAAGCTATTGAATATGAGATATTAACTTGAGCATTTGTCAGGTAATTTGAATTTTCGTTTTATGATTAATATAATTCATTCAATGTGATTTAAGAAATCCAGACCAATTTGCCTTCAATGGTCCGAATCTGATCGGCAACAGCATATCATACTTTTCTCTACCATAACATGTCTGACAACATTTTAATAAATTTTCTGTTTAATTGTTATTTGAAATTATTTTTTTAACTTCAAATTGGTCATCATAAATAACCAAAAGTAAAAAAATAGATTTGATTGATTGAAATGTAATGAAAATAATATATTTATCTAGCAATCTAAGTAATAATATTGATTCAACATTATTAATGTTGATTACCCCAGCTGCGGAAGTTTTGATTGGCCTGACGGGGAGAAAAGGAGGAAAGAAGGTATAAAAGGGGGAAAGAAGGTTGATTCAACATTATGCATGCATATGCACTATGCACTAAAATAGAAAGATTAAACAAGAACTTACCGTTTGAAGTTTGATCTTGATTTTATGAGAAGTTGGTGAGAGACTACATGAAGAAACCGCCAGCCCGCGTGTGCATCAATCTTCAGAGCCATTGTATGAAACCACAGTCCACTTAAACCAGAAGCAAGCTATAGAAAGGTTAATAACCCTTGACTTACCGAATGAAATTTATGAGATTCAGGGTTGGGAGTGGAGGGCACGTAGTCTCTCACTCCAACTTCTCATCAAATCAAGATCAAACTTCAAACGGTAAGTTCTCGTTTAATCTTTTTATTTTATTTCGAAGTCTCGTGACGAGACTACGTGAAGCCTTTGAAGCTCTGTGGTTTCATACAGTAAACCAATCTGTATGTGAACACACAACACAGATAAACCATAAATGGTAAAAAAGACATGGGCCATTAACAACATGATGCTAACTTTACATACATGTACATCGCCCTCAAAGTCCAATTTGTCTTTGAGTAGCACTGTCCAGAATTCTATCTGCAATCGTCCAGAAATGTTCAATGATATTTTATAACTTCCGAAAGTGCGTTCATCTGAGCCTCCTGCTGTTGCAAGAATGTGATCAAGAGGAACAACCATTCTATTGGCTGCTGACGTGCCAGCAGCCCTGGTAGAGTGTCACTTTAAATTATCTGTATTCACTCCCGCTTTCTGCTACTTACACTATATCCATCTTGAAATAGTCTGCACCAACACTCTCTTGTGAGACTATTTTATAACTATGAAGAAACTTTTTCTTCATCCCATAAGTTCTTAGTAACATCAATGTACCTTTTCACATAATAAATACCCACAATCTGTGATCTGGTGGGTATGCTATCAACTCCAATTTGTACCAAACCGTGCCTGCTCTGCTTTATGAGTTCATTCACATAAAATGCTACCCTCTTGTCAGATATGACCGAGTTATCCTGATGGAGATTGCGTAAAGACTGATCTCTTCGTGCTGAAATAAGTGTCATAAGCTTGACTAACTTAAGAGTAACTGCTCCAATGTCAGGGATGCAGCTGATGTCAATTTGCGTAAAATGTTTTGATGCTGATTACACATTCCATACTACTTTGTATCTAGGCTTTAGAGGGTTCGTATTAAAGACACCCTTTGTCACCAGTGGGTGAGAGCCAATTGTTTATTGTCCCACTTCTATTTCTAGATACGATGACAAGCACTATGAGCAATGTTAATTGCACTATAACTTAGTTGCTTCTCATAAACCAAACTAAAAGAAACCCCCAAACCTCTGCTACTTCTGTTTAAAAGTAGCTCACACGTGTCTCTTCACAAAACTTCTCTCCTGTTTTACATAGGTAGCATACATCTTTCTTGTGCCATCTCGCCAAGTTGCAGAGATCACGTCAATTGTCCTGGTGGAAAATCCTATAAGCTCGAAGGGTCTCTTTAAATCCTGCAAATTAATAAATCAATACGATCATGCAGTGGATGCGGTGCATGAGTGATAGGTTGAAATAACCATTGTTCGTGTCCGTGAGCATATACAGGAGCTTCTTTCAGCAGAACAATTTACAATGGAAACCATGGTTAAGTAGGCCAATTTGGCACTACTTTAATTCATGTTGCCTCGTCTTGAATTATCTTTTGGAGGCATCTTCCGATATTTATACCCAGCGCATGCCTCTACAATATTATGTTTCTTATCTGTGGGTAGAGTCACAGACATATCTGCAGAGTTTATGACAAAACCTAGAAATCTAATAGATTTTGTCGGCTCCAGTATGGACTTTCCTGGATGATAACAATCCCTAGATATTCTAGGAGTGCCTTGGTTGCTGAAACAGCTAACTCTGTGACACATGATCTCTTCCCTACAATGAGCATGTCATCTATAAACCCCATGACAATATGCCCTTCAGATCTGAGTAGGGCAACATTGGCTTTAGAATCTTGTAAATATTCTACCCATTAGGTAGAGCCTGAAATTGCCACAAATTGCCTTGCCAGATAAACTTCAGATATATCCTGTGACTCCCGTGTATTGGCACTGAATAGTATTCATCTTCGAGATCGATTGAGGCCATAAAGCAATCCTCTGTAATTAGCTATTTTGCTGAATGAAAAATATCCACCTTAAAATGGTTATGTTCCAAGCACGTGCTCAGACTAGCCAAATCCTAGAATTATTCGGTATCCTCCACTTATCTTCAACCTTATGAAGATAATTAGAAATATACCCCTCGTGTTCAACTTGGATAGTCATAGAGTCCTCCTTAGACCGTATGTACGGGAGTCTTGGCTTCTCTTGCGCAGTGGAAATTGGTCAGCCAGAAACTCAATCTTATAACCATTTATGATTTGTAAAATGAAAGGATCAGAGGTTATCTGTCCCCACCTGTTTATGAACAGTGTCAATCTACCTCTGACTTGAATATCATCAGTACATCTCATGCGATTGATGGAATAATATTCACATACCTCAACAGACTAGACGGTTGATCAATAGAGTCAACTGACCCTAAATATTGCTCTGTCCCTTTGGCTCTGGCATCGTGGCATGCTGGGGAACGATACTGAGTATGTGGAGTGCGCTGCCTCCATGGTGAGTGCTGTGAACCTGCGCATAAAAAAGGCCTCTGGCTTGGTTTTAATTGTGTAGGCCTGGTGCTCCAACCACCCTCAGTGTAGCGGTTTCTACCACTAGCTTGGTAGGGATGATATGCATGCCGGCAGACGGGAGTCATACCCACAAAGGGTGTCTTTACCACACCCACAGCAGCCTTGAATTCCTTTTGCAAGTTTATTACTTGCTTGCCCAAATCTTCTCCAAAGAGATGCTTTGCAGACTGCACATTACTTGCCTTGCACAAATGAGTATATATTGGGTTGCTCTCAGGCCTTAAACCATCCTTGCAAACATAATTGAGCTCAAACTGTGCATTACACAGAAGTGCTAAGGCGTCTACTGCAAATCAGACAGCTGAGTTCCCTCCACCGACCTTGCAAAGTCCGTAATCCCTCTTGTGAGAAATCTCTGAACTCGCTGGAGTTTTAAGTCTTTTGACTTTGTTTTGCCATTCCGCTTGCCCCAAATGGTGGTATTAACCTTCA
Organism: Amblyraja radiata; assembly: GCF_010909765.2. Classification (NCBI taxonomy): domain Eukaryota; kingdom Metazoa; phylum Chordata; class Chondrichthyes; order Rajiformes; family Rajidae; genus Amblyraja; species Amblyraja radiata. The sequence continues at coordinate 33,541,791 of NC_045966.1, read as the reverse complement.
GAACCTCTAGTGTCTGTCAGTATCAGGACTAGCATACTTCCCCACAGTGTCCTGCATGTTCTTCTCATTCAACTGCTGAGAAGTCAAGTAACCAATGCAACTTGCCAGTTCTTCCTCTAATGGTTCTCCTATACCCGAGGGGATGGCAAATTTAGTCACAAGTGCCGGCAGCTCCATATTAGACTTGAGTTGAAGGATATCTTCCAATTGTTGAGGGAATTCGAGTTCACTGTCGACTTTCCCACAGTCAGACTACCACATAATAATCCTCAAAGTATCCCTCCTCTGTGCGGGAGATATCATAATGCAGCCCTGAACCAGGTATTGCTGCCGCCGACATCTGTTTCGGTTGCCAGTGTGTGGAGCACATTCCCTTCGACCAGTCTCTCAATCATGTTTTCCAGTTTAGAGCCAACAGATGATATCCTCAATGGATGTTGAGGCAGTACCTTCCTGCCCAATATTGCCCTTTTGGACATTTTTTGCCATTTTGGCCTTAGCCTTCCCTGAACTCGGGGTCGCCAAACTGCTCCCTTCCAGAGCTTTTGCTTTTTTTTTTACATCACGAGCCTGCCAGTTATCAGGATTAACATACTTGCAGCATTGTTCTCCTGCAAGTTCTCCTCTTTCAGCTGGTGTGAAGTCAGGTATATAATGCTACTTGCCAGATCGGCCTCTACTGGTTTACCTATCCCCGAGAGGATAGCAAATTATGTTCCAGAGTGCTGGCAGCTCTTTTTTAGTCGTGAGCTGAAAGTATTATGCATGTGTTGAGGGAATCCTCAAACTCCCTGCCTCTGAGCAGGAGATATCCTCAAATATCTGAATTTAACCGCCTTTATCAGTGCTGTGCACTTCCCATCACCAGCCTCTTACTCAGTTATCCGGACTCTTGTGAGTAGCCTGATAACCTCAATCTTAGATGTTGAGGCAGTGCTTCCCTGGCCAATATGGTCCTTTTGGACAGCCAGTTCCGAGTTGGTCTTTCCTGAACCGGGTAGACAAGCTGCTCCTTTTCGGAGCTTTCACAGAGGTTGTTGTGCAGGCCACCCTGCCAGCGTCTCTGAGTCCAGGTCACCAAGCTGCTCTTTTTGAGAGCTAGCGGAGGTTACTGTACAGGCTATACTGCCAGTGTCTCCGAGCCCGGGTCACCAAGCTGCTCCATTTCGGAGCTTTCGTGGAGGTTTGTATGCAGACCTTACCAGCCAGCGTCTCCGAGCCCGCTCGACCAGCTGCCCCGTAGTTAATGGTGCAGGCCACGCCTGTTCTCATCTTCGAGCCCGGCTTGACAAGCTGCTCCCTTTCGGAGCTTAAAAGAATGTCGCTGTGCAGATCGCGCCTGCCAGCGTCTCCGAGAACGGGCCGGGCCATCAGCTCCCTTCTAGAGCTTTAACGATGGTTGCTGTACAGGTCGCACCTGTCAGCATCTCCGAGCCCGATGCACCTGTGAATAAAAACCTTACCTCACCGTTAATCCAACGGAGCATTTCCGCATGCATCCGTATTTCGCGCCATGCGAGGACGTATTGATGCGCATGCGGGCTGGTGGGTTCTTCACGTAGTCTCGTCACGAGACTTCGAAATAAAATGACTAGTTTTATAGCTGAGTGAAACTTACACAACATTTTTACTTTGGTCAGTTGTTTCTGTATGGATGAAAGTATTAACACTGTAACTGACAAGTCCATGCAGGATGACTAATGTTATGAGCTTGGAGTAAATAGCCTTCTGACTTCAAGCATTGGTGAAATCCATTGAATTAAACTATTTCTTAAATTAAGGGAAACTGGAGGATAATTTAATCGACACAGACAGCACATAATCCATTTTTGCACTTCATGTTTTCGTGATGGAATAGCTAAAGGTGGAATATCTTCAAAACGCCCAACATAATCTTGTGGTACAATTATTTGACACCCTGATGTTTCCTTTCTCTTCGATCACTTATAACAATAAGGCAGCAAAGGGAATTCCCAGCAGATCAGGCAGGATCTGTGGAGACTGCATGCTGGAATATGGTACAAAAAACAAGCTGCTAGAGGAACTTAGTGGGACAGGCAGCAGCTGTAGAGGCAAAGGGATAGTCGACGTTTTCAGATCTGTGAATCAAAATATGAATTCTGGTTACTGACTTTTCATAAAACCTTGCAGCTTTTAGTTTGCTTTTATTTCAGATATCCAGGCTTTTGTTTTGACATTCAAATTGGTGTTAACAGGCAATTATGAGTTGGCAAACATTTTTGCATCCAGTCTGAATCAGGCAAACTATAAGACAGCTGCTGAATTGTGTGCTGAAAAGTAAATAAAGTTAATCTGACACATGAGCCTCCACCAGCCCAAGAATCTGAGAGAAATAAAACTCAGGTTGACATCTAAGATCCAGACCATTTTATAGAACATAGAACATATATATGTAAAGCACAGGAACAGCCCTTCAACCTACAATGTCTGTGCTGAATATAATGCCAAGATAAATAAATCACATTTGCCTGCACATGATCTATATCCCTCCATATCTAAAAGCTTCATACATGCAACTATTGTATCTGCCTCCACCACCACCCCTGGCAACCCAGTCCAAGCACCCAAGCACTGTGTAAAAAAAGTTGTTCTGCACATCTCTTTTAAACTTTGCCCCCCTCACCTTAACGTTGTGCCCTCAAGTCATTGATATTTCAACCCTGGGGAAAAGGTTTCGCCTATCTACCATATCTATGTATCTCATAATTTTAGATGCTTCTATCAGGTTTTAGAGATTAGTTTAGAGATACAGTGTGGAAACAGGCCCTTTGGCCCACCGGGTCCGCACCAACCAACAATCACCCTGTACACTAATTCTATCCTACAATCTAGGGACAATTTACAGAAGCCAATTAACTTACAAACCCGTGTGTCTTTGAAATGTGGGAGAAAACTGGAGCACGCAGAGAAAACCTACACTGTCACAGGGAGAACGTGCAAATTCCATACAGAGAACACCCATTGTCAGGATCAAACCCGGGTCTCTGACACTGTAAGGCAACAACTCTACCGCTGCACCACTGAGCTGCCCTCAACCTCCAACACTGCAGAAAAAACAATCTTTGTCTGTCCAAAGATAGACACAAACATCTGGAGTAAATCAGCAGGACAAGCAGCATTTCTGGAGAGAAGGAATGGGTGACGTTTGGGGTCGTGACCCTTCTTCAGACTGGACACACTGAAGAAAGATCTCCATCCAAAACGTCACCCGTTCCTTCTCTTGAGAGATGCTGCTTGTCCCACTGAGTTACTCCAGCTTTTTGAGTATCTTCAGTTTAAACCAGCATCTGCAGTTCCTTCCTGCACACCATGTCTGTCCAATCTCTCCTTGTAGCTAATACCCTCTAATCATTCTCATAAACCTCTTCTATACCCTCTCCAACCCCTCTGCAAGCTTCCAATAATGGGGTAACCAGAACTGCACACAATACTCCAAATGTCCTTAAACATGCATCATGACTTGTTTACCACTCCATCTACTTGTGTTGCCACATTCAGGGAGCTGTGGACATGGACCCCAAGATCAGTATATCAATACATCAGTGCTGTTAAAGGTCTTGCCATTAATTGTATACTTTCCTCTTACATATGACCTCACAAAGTGCAACACATCACACTTGTTTGGATTAAATTCCATCTGCCATTTCTCCACCCATTTCTAAGCTGATCTATATCCTGCTGTATATATTGACAGCCTTCTTCATAGTCTGCAACTCCAGCAATTTGGAGTATTATCTGCAAATGTATTAACTAACCCCGCTCTACTAATGCCTTCACAATCTCTAAGGCTACCTCTTTCAGAACATTGGGATGTAGTCCATCTGGTCCAGGTGACTTATCCACCTTCAGACCTTCCAGCTTCTCAAACACCCTCTCCTGAGTAATAGCAACTCCATTAATTTCTGCCCTCTCACTCTTTTGAATTTCTGGCACATAGCTGTGGCCTTCCGCTGTGAAGACTGATGCAAAAAACATATTTAATGAATCTGCTATTTCTTTATTCCCCATTACTACTTCTACAGCATTATTTTCAAGCAATCCAATGGCCACTTGTTTCTTTTACATTCTCTATATATCTGAAGACACTTTTGTTTTTTTATTTTTTATTATTGGCTAGTTTACCTTCATATTTCATCTTTTCTCCCATTATTGCCTTTCTAGTTGCCTGTTGGTTTGTAAAAGCTTCCCAATTCTCTATCTTCCCACCAATCTTTGCAATATTATATGCCTTCACTTTTACTTTCATGCTATCTTTGACTTCCATTGTCAGCCACAGTCACCGCATTCTCCCCTTAGGATATTTCTGCCTCTCATGGGGGACTTTATCAAAAGCCTTGATAAGATCCATATCAACAAAATTCACCACCTCATTTTTGTCGATCACCTTCCCGACTTCCCAAAAAACTTGATCAAGTTACTAAGACATGACCTGCCACCTACAAAGTCTTGCTGACTGTCACTAATTCGCACATTCTCTTCCAAATGGGAGTAAAACTTACCCTAAAAAATCCTCTCCATTAGCTTCCCTAAAAAACAATTTGAAACTCACTGGCCTATAGTTCCCTAGATTTTCTCTACTTCCCTTCTTAAATAAAGAAACAACATTTGTTATTCTCCAGTCTTCCAGGACCTCCCCTGTGGCTTAAGAAGATGCAAAGATCTTCGTTAATGCTCCTGCATCTTCTCTCTTTCCTTTCTTGATAACCTGGGATAGATCCCATCAGTCCCTGGGGATTTATCCACCTTAATGCTCTTTAAGAGTCCCAATACCACCTCCTTCTTGAATTCAAACTGGTTTGAATTTTAGTTTTTACCCCACTGATTTCAATGCCCTGCATGTCCTTCATCTTGGTGAATAAAGATGCAAAATATTAATTTAGTACCTTGACTACATTGTCTGATTCCATGCACAAATCCCCTTCTTGAGAAGTCCTATTTTCTCCCTTTTTGTTTTTGACTTGTTTTGTTTTACCCTTCCTGTTGTTAATATATGTACAAAACCCCTTGGAAATTTCTTTAATCCAACATGCCAAACCAATTTCATGCCCCCTTTTAGGCCTTTGCCCCTTTGAGTTATTTCCTTTGTTTATTTTCTTCAAATGCCCTGTCTGATTTTATCATTTTAAACCTTACATATGCTTCCTTTCCCTTTGTGACCACATTTGCAATCTCCTTGGACATCCAAGGTTCCATCACCTTGTCATTATTAGCCCATTTTCACTTAACACTGCTTGGTCTGCACTGCTGTGATCAATGCCAGACGTTTTATCTAAAATCAGAAAATGTAAAATTAAAATTCCATTAAAATTGGAAGCTTTGCATTTTAATAAATATTCTGTTGGTTTGGGTGGCTGCAATTTTGCTTGCAGTAGAAAGTGAAGTTTAATATAATTTAAAAAGTATGTTATAACTAAAAATTATACGATCCATATATTTTAAAAAATACTAAACTGGGAGCCAGGACCAAATACGCAGTAAAATTAAAACACAGTTTATCCAAATATCTTGCAAGCATGTATTAATTAATCACAATGAATCATTATAAGGGGAAACTAACATAGAGGTTTGTCCATATTTGGCTGGTGCTAATTTTGCTTTCACTCAAGGTGAATATAAATTTATCCACATCTAAAACTATCTCTGCAGGGGTCTTTGAGAAGCATTTTCTTTTTTCATCATCATCTTCCTTGTTACCTTTTACATATGTTTATGATTTGAGAAACATAAATTGTGCACAACTGTACAAAGACATACATGATGATGGATGAGAATGTCACGTTAGTAGAGTGAAGCACTAACTTTACTGTTAAAAATGGACAAGGGAACAACTAAAGAAATTAAGCTTTTTCCAGATTGCACACCAGATTGTTTTCATTCATCCCTAGGTTGTAAGTTGCAAGCAGGCTGTTCTCATTCATCCCCAGATTGTAAAAAAAGTAGTGTTTGCAGAGGGTTATAAGGTCTCCAATATTCTTAATGCCAAAAGTAGTGTGTAATGAATAGAGTGGAGGGGAACATTTAGTGATCATCAGAAGGTCATAAAGTTATTTTTCCAAATGTTCACATAACTATTCCTTTCATGAGATCCAGCTGTATTTTACATTAATACAATACGAGATTTAGTTAACAAAATGTGAAGTGTTGACTGGTTTATACATCTTGACAACAAAATCAATGGTAAGAAAGAGATGGGAAGTGATAGTGAAGCGAGAGGCATGCAGAAGTGATTGGATAATAAGATTCTTGGGCTGACAACATGCATCAAGAGAATGATATATTAAGGGCCTGTCCCACTTGCATGCGATTGCGTGCGTTTGGCGCAACCAAACGGAAGCGGCGTTCACGCCAAGTTTGCGCTAAGTACACGCTAAGTACGCGCTAAGTATGCGCTATGTTCACGCTAAGTTCGCGCGTGGCGTCATTTGCATGATGCTTACCAATCAGCTGGGCAGGAGGCGGGCCGACTGAATTTGGGCGTCGCACAGCATCGGCCGGTGACATCATCACGCAACGCCGCACCGGGCGGTGACATCACCGCGCAACGCCACGCGCTAGGTATATGCCGTCAAGACACTGCATACGCCGTCAAGACGCTGTGTACGACGTCAAGACACTGCGTATGACCGCAATGCGCCTTCGGCCACTGCAAGAATTTCGGAGCCCCGCGCGATGTCGGGACCAGCCCCACACAACTCTAAGTGGGACCGGCCCCGCGGGGCCACACTGTGCCCGTAATCCTCAAGCGACCACGAGGTCGCGTGATTTGCAAGCCAAGGTCGCGTAAGTGGGACAGGCCCTTTATTGCAAAGGAATTCTTCTTTGTTTCATAGAGAAGCATTCTCCATAGTTGCATGAGAGTGTTTCAAATTCCTCCAAAACTATTTCCATTTAAGTCAAGGGAGCATTGTGCATGATAAATGGCTAGGCAGGCCAAATTTATACTTCTTGCTCCACACCTCATCAGAGGATTAAAATGAATGTCAATTAACAACGCTCCTCTCAAACAAATAACCAGGAACCATCCCTTTTGCATACAATTAAATCTTGCCATCAAAACAGCTTCCCACTGTTTTGAATTGCCCTTTAATGCACATGCAAATTATTCTGTAAATTCACTGTCAGTTTTGTTGAACAAAATAGATTTAGTTTAGAGATACAGCTCGGAAACAGGCCCTTCGGCCCACCGAGTCTGCACCTACCAGTGATCCCTGCACACCAATTCTCTCCCACACACACTAGGGACATTTTTATTTTATTTTTATTACCAAGCCAATTAACCTACAAATGTGTATGTCTTTGGAGTGTGGGAGGAAACCAAAGATTTTGGAGAAAACCGACGCAGGTCACGGGTAGAACGTACACACTCTGTACAGACAAGCACCCGTAGTCAGGATCTGACTCGGTCTCTGGCTCTGTAAGGCAGTAGCTCTACCGCTACTCCACTGTGCCACCCTAAGAAATAAGTCAAAAAGTCAAGAGTCAAGATATTCATCTATCAATGATAATAAAGAATTGTTCAAAGTTAATGAGGTCAGTTACATTCTTAAGCAGACATAGGGAAATTTGCTATGAGGCGTTCAATCTGAAAATCAATATGGCATTTGAGAATAGCCAAGAAGTTGAATTCAAGGTGTTTTTGGTGCATTTGGTGCTCTGTGTAGTGCTTATGCCAAATTGGTTGTCGTAAATCACAACAACAAAAGTGCGACAGTTTTGCTTTAAGAAGCCATGATAGTGGTTTGCTCTGCTTGAGGAGCTTCATAACCTGACCTATACTTTTGACAGATGGGAGTTGGTGCTAGACATGCTACTGCCATGTGCACCAGTGCTTTTAAAGTGAGGTGAGAGGGGGTATTGCCACTTGAGTCTCTTGGTAAGGCTGTACCAAGTAGGGAGCTGGACTGATGGCACCCAACAATTGCTGTGATCCCAAGTCCAGCTGTCAGTGGCAGCCATTGACTTCACAGATCAAGGGAGCTAGGAACATGTTTGGTACTTCACAGAAGCCTTGATGCTTGTAGACCCTGCTGGCACTTGTTTTTTTCAAACAAATGTTTTGTCCGATGATTGTTTGAATTGCAAAAATGAGAGAGTTAGATATAGCTCTTAGGGCTAACGGAATCAAGGGATATGGGGAAAAAGCAGGAACAGGGCACTGATTCTGGATGATCAGCCATGATCATATTGAATGGTGATGCTGGCTCGAAGGGCTGAATGGCCTACTCCTGCACCTACTTTCTATGTTTCTATGTTTCTATTTCCAAAGGGCATCAAATCATGTATTCACTCCTTTCAGTAGCACTCAGAATCACATTATTATGAACTAAATACTATTTAGCTTCGAAGGTAGACACAAAATGCTGGAGTAACTCAGCAGGACAGACAGCATCTCTGGAGAGAAGGAATGGGTGATGTTTCAGGTCAAGACCCTTCTTCAGACTACTATTTAGCTTCTGTTGGTGAGTGATTAAAATTGACCTCCCAATTGATAATGCATGTGAAACGTGACAGGCAAACGTGTCGCCGGGTGGATAAGTAATGCCTATGGTTGTGTTCAATTCTCCAATGAGCAGGACTTCCAATGGAAATGAGTACAAACACCATAAACTATGAGTATTGTGATTTTTACATGCATGATAAGCAGGCACAAATGGATTCCATTTCTTGGCAGATAAATGCAGCTTGAAATGCAACAATTTGAAATACAGTTTTATTACGAAATCCTAACACTGCACATCATTCCTGGCCAATTCCAACATGACAGCTCAGTCTTTTTGGAAAATATTCTGTTCTGGATTTGTTAGAATAACCCTAGCATACTTACAATGCCCTTGAGATTACACGAGTAATTGTTGAATATTTTCTAATGATATATTTGTTACAAAGGCTAAGCTGCAATAAACCAAGCTTAATATGAAAAGGGCAATTTAAACAGAGAGTTAGAGTTGCAGGCTCTTTGATTCATCATAATTATAACTTCAATCCTTGTCCAATTATTTACTAATAATCCAATTCCCTTACCCTCTGTTCAACATGTTGGTCCACCAAAAATACTTAAAATAATTTATGTTCCATTATCTGCCAATCATGGTAAAATAAAAATTATTATTATTATTATTATTATTATTATTATTATTATTATTATTATTATTATTATTATTATTATTATTATTATTATTATTATTATTATTATTATTATTATTATTATTATTAAATGCATCATGTTCTGACAATTCTCCACATGAAGAAAGATCTTCCAAGTTTCCCTTCACTCTTGTCACAATGTAGTGATAACATTCACTGCAACACTTATCTATTCAAACAATGTTAAGCCCTATCTTCTCTTCCATTAATACTTTAAAGGTCTTCTTCCAAATTGTATTGGTATATGCAACAACATAAAATGACAGGGTTATCATTGTTTGTAACTGTTATAACTGAAGAGAACTAACTACAACATCCAACATCCATATATGTGCAGTAAAGCTTGGTTATCCTAGTCTTCTATAGATTGTACTGCTGACAATTGCATTATTGGAATTAACTCGAAACCAACAAAGTATTTATAGATCTTATCGTATCTATTAACATGCTATTCTCCTAATAAGAGCATATAAAAAGATAACTGTTGTTCCAAAAGAAACAACTGAATTTCTTTTTCACAGTTTGCTAATTCATAATGACACTTGAATAACCTATTTAGTCCTGGGAAACAAAATGTATGTGAAGAATCTCATTTTTTTAAAAGAACATTTTAAAGCTGCACATTTTTGAAGTTTTTAAAAAGAAGCCATATATTGATGATTCCCCCTTTACCTCTAGCTCAAAACTTCATGATGCTTTCTGCACAATCATTTACATGAACATTATTGCAGCAGAAGCAAAAAAATCAAGCTGCTGGAGCAACTCAGAGAGCCAGGCAGCATTCATAAAGGTAAAGGGATAGCCAGGGCTGGATTTTCCTATAGGCTTCATAGGCTGAAGTCTGCGGCGCGGAGTTGGAGCCTCGTTGTGTGGGAGGGAGAGAGAGGGGGGATGTGAGAGGGGGAAAGGGGGGGTTGAGACAGAGGGGGGAGAGAGGAAGGGAGGGGTGTAGAGATCAGGAGAGCAAGGAGGGGAGAGAGAGAGGGAGGGGGTGTGTTAGTAGAAGAGATAGAGGGAAGAGAGAGTAGAGAGAGCAGAGATAAGAGAGAGATAGAGGGAGAAGAGAGAGAGAAGAGAGAGATAGAGATAGAGAGACATAGAGAATCTATCCTCCTCTCCTCCTCTACTGCTCTCCCTCTCTCTCTCTCTCTCTCTCTCTCTCTTTCCACCTCCCTCTCTCTCTCTCTCTCTCTCTTTCCACCTCTCTCTCTCTCTCTCTCTTTCCACCTCTCTCTCTCTCTCTCTTTCCACCTCTCTCTCTTTCCACCCCTCTCTCTCTCTCTCTCTCTTTCCATCTCACTGTTTGTCTATAATTTATTTGTTATTTGCAATTCTGATTATGTTTTTGATGTGATGTATCATATGATTGTGTCAATAAGTTTTTGAACAGGAACAAAGGGGAGGGGTTGTGGGGGGACAAGCTGGTGTGGCGATAGCGGGTGGGGCCGGGGGAAGGAGGAGGGGGGAGATTGAAACGATTATCTTTAGTGAGATTGCAAAATTAAGGTAGGCTTTAGCGCAATTATATTTTCTCCTCCATATAAATAAAACAAACAATTGGAACTGCTTTCTTTTCCTTGATAAAAAAACTGAAAAATATGTATTCTATCATTTGCGACTTTCATTTTGCATCATATTTTTAATGTGCACACACTAACACAGTTGAACAGTAACAGGCAATCAAATCAACACACAAACATTTTCTATAAAAAGGTTTTATTTACTGCAAAAACTTACAGTATTTTATTTGCAGTGTTTGCATACCTCCTTTATAACAATTTACATAACATTTTACAGTACAACTTGATTATTAAAACAAGCTTCAATTCTTGATTTTAAAAAAAGTATAAAACAATGACCCCAATCATCTCATTCCAATGACTCATTACTCAACCAAAATTATTTCTGAAATATTGGTCATAAATGTGGTGCAAAAAATGCTCCAAAATAAGGCTCAGAATGCACCAGAGAGCATCTAAAACCCCAGAGCTTCCAGGGCCCGCTTAAGGGCCCTGGACCCCGGCCGCAAGGGTATTTGAGCTTTGCGCTTATGATATGCGCTGTGTGCACTTATTTCACATAACATTTTCCATGCCAACCCCTTTTTGAAAAGCTTCGTATTGTCCTGGTGTATAATATTTTTGACATTGTCATAGGCCTTTCTAACATATGCTGTCACAATGCACTGTAGTCTCTAAACAACAGCTGAGAAAAAAGAGGGACAGGGCATAGGGGGCTGCTGAGAGAACAAAGAGGGACCCAGCAGGGGGGGTGCCAAGAACAAAGAGGGACCCAGCAGGGGGGGATTGGGAGGGTGAGAAGGAAGAGGGACCATTGGGACTTGAATACTTTTGTAACTTTGACGGTACCCTTTACATAGCGACTCTTTGCATACGTAGTGTTTGTATTGAGCGCAAAATAAAGAGTTTCACTGAACCAAGTACATGTGACAATAAGGTATCAATCAATCAACCAATCAATAAAGAATCAATCAACAACATTCCACAGACTCGGGACAATTTCCAATTGTACCCAAGCCAACAACCTACAATCTAACGTGTTTGGACTGTGGGAGGAAACCCGGAGCACCCAGAGAAAATCCACACGGTCACAGGTAGAACGTGCAAACTGTGTATAGACAGCACCCGTAATCAAGATCGAAACTGGGTCTCTGGCGCTGTAAGGCAGCAGCTCTATCGCTGTGCCAATACGCCATTTATAAATGTGCTGTAAAGTTTTTTGTTTAATAATTTGAAATACCAGGTCCTGGAACGATTGCCACATTACTGCAGCTGGAAGCCATCATTGAGCATGTCTGCATGTTCACGAATGATGAACTCTCTACTGGCAAATACAGCTTAGTTCACAGCTAGATGCAATATGTGAGACAAATATGGTCTTGTCAGCTGTGCTTATCAGTCTGATATATATCATGTAACCTAATTACAAACCTAAACTTGTAAATTTGTCTTCATTAATTAAATCCAATTTGTTGTTCAGTATATATGTTTCAGGAGAAATAAAATTCACTTTACTCTCTTCATTAACTTGTTGGATTTTGATAAATTGCAGTACTCAAACTAATTTAAAGTTGAACTTGTGAAAATTACTTTATTCCTACTGGATTCAACTAAATTCATTGGTTAGATTATCAGATACCCAATACTAAGATCTGCTGATTGTTCAATACATATATTCAATGTGTGATATGGCTTCATCTATATAGAGGTATATAGAGGTACAAGTAATCTGTGGAAGGTAGGAATTGACATGTTTTCTAGGGTTTGGGTGAGGGACCTCATTGAAACTTACAGAATAATGAAAGGCATAGATAGAGAGGATGTGGAAAGGATGTTTCCACTGGTGGGAGAGGAAGTAGATGAGGGGGAACTTCTTCAGTCAGACGATAGTCAATCTGCAGAACTCATTGCCACAGAGGGCTGTGGAAGCCAAGTCAGTGGATATTTTCAAGGCAGAGATAGACAACTTCTTGATTAGAATGGGTGTTAAGGGCAGAAGGGAGAAGGCAGGAAAATGGGATTTGGATGCAGAGCTCTGCCATATTAATTGAATGGCAGTGTAGACTGATGGACCGAATTACTTAATTCTACTCCTATAACTTGTGAACTTGTAAGAATCAAGAATTCATGTTGCAGCTTTATAGAACTTTAGTTAGGCTGCATTTGGAGTATTGTGTGCAGTTCTGGATACCCCATTACAGAAAAGATGTGGAGGCTTTGGAAAGGAAACAGAAGAGGCTCACCAAAATGCTGCCTGGATAGCAAGGTATTAACTATAAGGAGAGGTTGGACAAACATGGATTATTTTCTCTGGAGTGTTGGAGGCTGAGGGGAGACCTAATATAAGTATATAACATTATGAGAGGCATAGATAGGATGGACAGTTGCAATTTAAATGTCAAAGACTGGAGGCCATAGCACTAAGGTGAGAGGGGCAAAGTTTAAAGGAGTGTGCGGTGCAAGTTTTTAGACAGAAAGTGATGTGTGCCTGCAATGCGCTGGCAGGGGTCGTGGTGGAGGCTGATGTGATAATGGTATCTAATAGGCTTTTAGATAGGCACATGAATATGGAAGGAATGGATATGGGCCACATGCAGGCAGAAATGATTTGTTTAATTTGGCATCATATTCAGCATGGATATTGTGCTCCAAATGGCCTATTATTGTTCTGGACTGTGCTATGATCTATGTTCAATAGCTTTGATCCATCGTCTTTACAAAATATGGCAATCTTCTGTTTTTAATTGAAACTTATCTTTTTATTAATTTTGTGCTCAAGTTGAGGCATAGCATTGCTGAGATATGGTATCCTTTTCTTTTCTTTACATTCCAGTTTCAGCAAAAAATACTCAAATGCTCATTATAGCAGTGGTTAAGTGCAAAAGTAAACTTTTGCAAGCTGTCTCATCAAAATGCTTCATGCCCAAACTCCAGCTTTATCAATGTTCTTCAATTCCTATACCTGATATCTCTGGGTTCTTCAAGGACTGGCAAATAGTGGCAGTATAGCGAGACACGTGTTGTGAAACAAAGTAATCTTTATTGTGTTATACAGAGAACAGCTCACACACGACTGGGGAGGGTTCACCCAAAGCTCTATATATATATATATATATCAGGGCACACTCCTAAACCATGTGATGACTTCCTCCTGCCAAACACACTGCCTGCCAGTCCTAGTGCAGAAGGTTCGCCCAGTAAGTGGACGAACCACCAGGTGAAACCACATGACCCCCACCCCCCCCCCCCCAGAACCAGAGGCACGGAAACGAAATAGCAAACGAACGAGGCACTGCTCCCTCACATCCACCAACAGGGATTGAGCTCGGCTGGGAGACGGCGGCAACCGTAAAAGTCCAGGTAACATGACCTGAGCCAAAGATGAGTGGGACCGTGCGAACCCCATACGTACATATGGAGCTGCCATTTACTGCGGGTAGAGAGGGCCCCTGTTTTCCGGAACGAGTGTCAACCCCCAATAGGGACAAAACCCTAACCTCCGCCCCCGTGTCAACGAGGAACCGTCATCTCGAATGTCGGTCGAGGCGTAGAGGCAATGTATCTGGCCGACCATCGCAGCGATTACTTGTGGCCAGCCCCGGCGTTTCCCGGATACGAGCAGGCCGGGCGGCACTGATGGTCTGTGGAACCCTAGCGCTGATGATAGTAACACCACTTCCCTTTACCGGCTTCGCTCGGGACCAGCGGCGCAGCCGAACTCCCGGTGGATACAGGGCCCGGTCGCTGGACCTTCCAAGGCACTGCCGACACCCAATCGATCGAACCACCTGCTTGGACTGCCACAGCTCGTCCGCATGCTCTGCTAGTTGCAGGGGGTCTTCAAAATTCTCACCCGCAAGGAGCAGGCAGACCACATAATAGTACCTCGTGTCATCAGCAGTGATGCGTCAAACATGGAACTGGGCCTCGGCCTGCTGAAACCACACTTGCGATGTCCAGAACATGGGCAGCTTAAGAACGACAGCATTCTGCTGGGTTGGATTGATGCAACTTCGGCTTGCTGGGGTTGATCATTGGCTGCATCCATTATTCAAATCCAAAATAACCATTTTGGATCGTCGGGGTCACCAACATAGCGAGACACTTGCTGTAAAACAAAGTGATCTTTATTGTGTTATACAGAGAACTGCTCACATGCAACTGCGGAGGGTTCACCCAGAGCTCTATACATATATCCGGCACACCCCTAAATATATTCCCGCCAAACACTGTCCCGTGACCCTGCCAGTCCTGGTGCCGAGGGTTCACCCAGTAAGTGGCCTCACCACCAGGTGGTGCCACAGGAATCTGAATGTAGTTTTATGCTTTTGCTTCAAGTGCAGAATCAGTTATACTGGAAGAGTGTATGTTCACAATCAAAGAATCAAAGGGTGGTGATGTGATAGAGAATAAATTGCAGGGCTGCAGGGAAGAAGTAAGAGTGGAAATGGGATAAAGGATTGCTCCTCTGGGCGTCTTGATTAACAGGATGAAATGAATGCCCATTATTATAAATATACAAAATGGCATACAGTTTGCAGCAGCAGTAATCCCTCGGTATAACTGGTTTATATTTGCAGCAAAATGGTATTTCACTATGAAATTATGAGCTAGGTATTAATTCATTCAAGTTCAATGTTACAACCTGAGATTTGGTCATTTTTGCACTTATTTCTTGTGGATAGTAGAAAGCAAAATATGCTGTTGAACCTAACTCTTTATAAACAACTTAATTTATGTAAACTGAAATGTTTTTCTTTCTTTCAAGCTACAGTGATTCTCTGCACCATTTAAATGTATTTTCACCGAAGACTGTATTAATTCAGGTGGGAATTAAAAGTATTATGAAATATTTTTTTAAAAAGGAAGTGCAAAAATGTTTTCAGTTTTGCACCAACTTTCATGGATTACCAGCATCATGCAATAGCACTTCATTAATAATGAAATGTCTGGAGAGTTACAGTCTCAGCTGGTTCACATTTAGGAACCACGTAGAGTCTGGTATTTATGCTGTCACTCTGTGGGGATGTTGGAAGTTAATTCTACACATCTTATTCCATACTGACTGAGAAAATATGTGGATATTATTCCAATGGTGCAACAACCTGCTAAAAAATAGGATTGTTTTCCAATCCTTTAATTTATTGAATGCCCCCAGAGGAGCTATCATGATGGAAGGATGACCTTTTCGATGTGATTGAATTTTTTATTCCCCTATTCCTTATGCTTTCCCTTAATGAACAGAACACTCTAGTTTCTGGGCATGTTTTTATTTCAGCCTCGAAAAATGTCAGCCGATCCTGTGAAAAGTTAGCTCTGTACATTTTGATCATGTATTAAGAGTTGCAGTGCTTTACCTGGTATTGTGACTCTCAGCTTCTTTGAAAGCTATTTAGTTTGGCTGGTGAGTTCAAAACTAATTACAGGAGTCACAAGTTTCAAGTAAGATCCGTATTTAGGATCCCTACGAGGTAGTGATATGTGGAGCCATAACTAAGAAAATCGTTAATTCTGAATCAATTGTTATTTTAAATGGATCGATACATCATAAAGAAAATGAAACTGATAATTCCAGAAACATAACAAGGTCATCTAGAGGCCAGGAGGAGAGCATAGAGATCTTGAAAACGATGAGTATACAAAAACAAATGCATATGAGTACATCTTTTCAGAGTTTCTCCTGCACAATCTTCACAATTGTGTTGGGTAAAACAGGATATCTGCTAAACCTCTGACATGTCAGAAGCAGACTGTTATATTCTTGCCATCATGGAGATCAAGTGGCCACATAGTGATCGTGGGATCAACCAGATATAAGCAAAAATGGGATTTTCTCATTCCAAGATTTGTTACTTGTGACTGGTGAGATCATATGACAAATAATGCAAGGTGAAGAGTGCAACAAAATAAAGTTTATTCCAAAAGACAATTGGCAAAAAGTTCTGTATTTGACTTATTATAATTGCTGTAAATGGAACATTTGACAGATATTTTAAATCAATTCCAAACCTGGGCTTCTATTCAAAATAGATGTAGAAAACAAATACAGCCAGAATTTTTATTTTTTTGGGAGGTTGTTCTTATATTTACTCTAAATAAACTAAATTCAAGGTCTTTATTTTAATACAAGCCCCAATGGAGTTACTTGGGGAAATTCCACTGGCAAAAGATACTGATGGGTTGGCCACAAATTGCTGCTCTGAAAATGCATTGTGTTCTTGCCCTTGGAAAATAGTTTTTTTAACATGTTTTGTAACTGACAAATTCTCCTCTTGCAGCATTTGTATGTCATATTAACCCTTTTCCTGCTTTGAGGTAAGAAACAAACTAGGTATTTTTATTAGGTAATAAAATGACCGAGTAATGAGACTAAAATGGTTATTACAGAATAAAATGGATATCCTCAAGTCTAATTTAGTTGGCCAGTGTTCTGTTACAATGATGGATGCATGGTATAACATAATCAATGATGTTCCTGAAAATTGGGTGTCATCACAGCTCCATTCCATGTCTCTGCTTTTAGGCTTTGTCTGTCACCGCATTTGCACAATTCATATCTCTATTTACTCGTTATTAGCCCTCACTAGGCACCTAAGTAGCAATATTTTTTTAACTAAGGCAGACCATTTTAATTTCACCCTCCAAATCAGGCTATTCCAAAACCAAGGCTTGCATTATTTGTCAAGTCAAGAGAGTTTATTGTCATGTGTCCCAGATAGGACAATGAAATTCTTGCTTGCTGCAGCACAACAGAATATTGTAGGCATAAATACAGATCAGATCAGATCAGTGTGACCATATACCATGGAATCTATATATATACACACATAAATAAACAGATAAAGTGCAATAGGCTGTTATAGTTCATAGTTTGTTTGAAGTTTAATAGTCTGATGGCTGTGGGAAAGAAGCTGTTCCTAAACCTGGATGTTGCAGATTTCAGGCTCCTGTACCTTCTGCCTGATAACAGCAGAGAGATGAGTTTGTGGCCAGGATAGTGTGGGTCCTTGATGAAGCTGGCAGCCTTTTTGAGGCAGCGCCTGCGATAGATCCCCTCGATGGTAGGGAGGTCAGAGCTGTTGATGGACTTGGCAATGTTTACAACTTTTTGCAGCCTTTTCCGCTCCTGGAAGCTCAGGTTGCCGTACCAAGCCACGATGTAATTGGTCAGCATGCTCTCTACTGTGCACCTGTAGATGTTCGAGAGAGTCCTCCTTGACATACCGACTTTACGTAATCCTCTCAGGAAGTAGAGGCACTGATGTGCTTTCATTGTGATTGCATCAGTGTTCTGGGACCAGGAGAGATCTTCGGAAATATGCACACCCAGGAATTTGAAGTTATTGACCCTTTTCACCATCGACCCGTTGATATAAACGGGACTGTGGGTCCCCATCCTACCCCTTCAGAAGTCCACAATCAGTTCCTTGGTTTTGCTGGTGTTGAGAACCAGGTTATTGTGTTGGCACCACTTGGTCAATCGGTCGATCTCACTTCTATACTCTGACTCATTCCCATCAGTGATACATCCCACAACAGTGGTGTCGTTGGTGAACTTGATGATGGAGTTGACACTATGTTCGGCTACGCAGTCATGAGTATAGAGTGAATACAGCAGGGGGCTGAGCACGCAGACCTGAGTTGCTCCCATGCTGATTGTTATCGAGGATGACACATTTCCACCAATACGGACAGGCTGTGGTTTGTGAATGAGGAAGTCGAGGATCCAATTGCAGAGGGATGCACAGAGACCCAGATCTGAGAGCTTGGTAACCAGCTTGGAGGGGATGATGGTATTAAATGCTGAGCTTTAGTCAATGAATAACAGCCTGACATATGCGTTTTTGTTGTCCAAGTGGTCCAGAGCGGAGTGGAGAGGCAGTGAGATCGCATCCACTGTTGATCTGTTGTGGCGATAAGCGAACTGCAGTGGGTGCAGGTTTTGTCGAGGTATGAGTTGATTTGCGCCATGATCAGCTTCTCAAAGCATTTAATCACCACGGACATTAGTGCCACTGGTCGATTGTCATTGAGGCACGTCACCTTGCTCTTCTTGGGCACCGGTATTATTGATGCCCTTTTAAAGCAGGTGGGAACCTTAGACCTCAGAAGTGAGAGGTCGAAAATGTCCGTAAAAACTTCAGCCAGTTGGTCCGCACAGGTTTTTTAAAACACGCCCGGGTATACCATCAGGTCCAGGCGCTTTCTGAGGGTTCACCCCTCTGAAGGATCTTCTGACGTCGGCCTCTGTGACTGTGACCGAATTACCATCATGGCGAACGGGGGATTGGGAAGGCACACCAGTGTTCTCCCTATCAAAGCGTGCATAAAACGCATTGAGCTCGTCAGGGAATGATGCTTCGCTGACATTTGAGCTGCCTCCTGATTTCGCTTTGTAGGAGGTGATTGCATTCAAGCCCCGCCACAGTTGCCGAACATCCGTCTCATCCTCCAGATTGGAGCAGAAGTCCCTTTTGGCCTTTTTCATGGCCTTACCAAGGTCGTATCTGGACTTCTTGTAAACCTCTATAATCATCAGACCTGAATGCCCGGGATCTGGTCTTCAGAAGAATGCGGATCTCATGGTTCATACAAGGCTTCTGGTTAGGAAACAATCGGAAGGTTTTTGTTGGGATGCAGTCCTCCACACATTTCTTTATGAAGTGTGTAACGAATATTCCCATTGGAAAATTGACAGTGACATTAACTGAGCAATTTATTCCAAATTACGTCATGGTCAGCTTCATTTTTCCAGCTGGAATTAGCACCAAGTTATTTTGTTGTTTTTTTTATATTTCCAAAACTGTCAATAACTAGATAAGAGTGGAATGTACAAATTAGATAATTTGAGAGATCTAATTTTGCTCTTTGTGTTGGTTTCCCTATTAGTTGAGTTTCACGTTTTGCTCCCACAGTAATGCACCCGTTCAGTAAACAAAATTACACACATGAATGACCTTGATTCAGACTGTAGATGTTGGTCACAGGCAGGGTGGGTGGGCAGGAATGTTTCACATTTCTGGTATCTTGTTTAAGTGTTGAGTCGCGGTTAAGTAATATCAAACTACATTCTAATGAATCTGCCACGAACAATTTACAATCTCTTAGTATCTGGTTTATTTCATACATTTATTATAATCTAGAATACAATCAATGGTTAAGCATCTAACAGTCACCGACAAAGGAAAAATAATATAAAACCAGGTTTGTTCCACCTTAGATATTGACAAGTACTTGCTGGATGAAGGAGTTGCTTTGAATAGACATCAAGATTGTAACAACAATTGTAGTAGCTCTTGTTTACCTGGTTTGGTTTCCAAGCAGTTTGTCTGACCTTTGTAAAATAATAGAAAGATTTGCATATACACATTGTCTTTCACATGCTTTTCATGGTGTTTCAAACCACTTTACCTATTTTGAAGTCGGGTCGCAAAAGTGATGAAGGAAATATAAGCGCACTCCTAGTTCCCATTAAGACCAAAAAACTACAGATGTTTGAAATCTGAAATCTGTTAATGAAAGATCATTGAGTTGAAATGATAAATCTGTTTCCCTCCCCACAGACACTGCCAAGCTCTTTCAGCTCTTTTTGTTTTTATTTTCCATAAATAATCACGTATTAATTACTAAATAATTGAATTGTTCCTTTTGTAATTGCTGCAATATATTCCCATGGTCTCCACTTTATACATCCATGTTCACAGCACTCATCACTGCCAGAGCATGGGTTCCTTGAGAGGCTTTGCAGGACTCTTTGGATGCAGTTGCAGAAACACAATAGTAAACCAGGGATATAGTAATTAGTTGAGCAAATTGTTAATATTTCCCACTGATTAAAATGGATGATAGGTTTAATAGCAAGTCAGCAAAATATTTATGCTAAAGACTTTAATGGATTTTAACTATCTAATTAAATCCATGGAGGCATATGTTTGGAATTTGAAGCGATTATTTTTCTATCAAGAAAAATGCTATTTCATATGTGGAAGCGTAATTAATATGGAAGAACCATTATGCATTCCCATGATTAAAATTTTTTTAAATATGTGACCAGATGGAAAATGTCATTGTATGGTATTTATATTAATATCTTCTGAGCTCCAGCTGCTGTCAGAAAAAGCTTACAAGAGAAATAAAACAGAAAATGTTAGAAATACTCATCAGATTTGGCAGAACTATAATAAGGGAAGCAGAGGCCGTGTTAACAGATGAGGTCTGTTGAATGGACTTCAACTGGAAGTGTTGATCATGTTTTTCTCTCCCTATAGATGCTGCCTGATCAGTCGAGAACATTCAGCATGGGCTGTATTAGGATCAGCTTTCCAATAGGAGTGTCTGTCTTATGTTACAAAGTCAGTCCCCAGTCATATTGCAAATATTATGAAGGAATGTTTAGATTTGTTTTATCATTTTATCAGGATGCTGTGAAAATGTGTATGTGCTATAAATATATTTAAAAAAACATCCTGACCTTGGGTGCTATCTGTGTGGAGTTTGCATGCTCACCAGGCTGTGTGGGTTTCCTCCGAGTGTTCCAGTTTCCTCCCACATCCCAAAGATGTGCAGGTTTGTAGGTTAAATGCCCTCTGTAAATTGCCCCTTGTGTGTAGGGCATGGATGCAAATGTGAGATTATTGTGAATGGATTAGGTGGTCAAAGGGCCTGTTTCCATGCTGTATTAATCAAAAAAATAGCCAGCTCTAAAGTGTCAATATTTCATCTGCTAGTAGGTTTTTGTGGGTGATTGGCCAAGTAGGAACACAGTTCTTTTCATTCGCTGAATTTGTGTAGTTCATGACTTCTTAATCTACATTTAAATTGGTTAGTGAGAAAGTTTAATAGGTTGTTTATTTTTTCACTTTATATCCTCTGAGAATTAACCAGTCTTAAATTAATTTTACATTATTAACAGATCATTGGCTGATAACAAGACCAAAATTCACGTATAACATTTTTAGACTGCACTGCACAATTGAAGCTTTATATGTGATAGGCCCGGAATTGAGATTGCACTACAACATGAGAAATAAAACAGAAAATGCTAAAACTACTCATCAGATTTGGCAGAAATATAATGAGAGAAGCAGAGGCAGTGCTATCAGATAAGGTTAAACAATATTTAAATACTAACTCTAATTATTCTTTATTTATTACATTTATTCTCTAGAAGTATGTTTTTTCTTTACCATTGTTTAACACCACCAAGTGATTAATTTTATTCCCTTAATTATGACCTCACAAAGTTCTGCTTAATCAAGTAATTAAGAGGACAGGCTGCACATATGTAGTCATGTTTAGAGATACAGCATTGAAAGAGGTCCTTCAGCCCACCGTGTCCACGGCGGAGATCAGCGATCCCCGTGCACCAAAAATATCCAACGCACTGGGAACAATTTACAATTTTTACCAAAGCCAATTAACCTACAAACCTGCACATCTTTGGAAAGTGGGAGGAAACCAGAACTCCTGGAGTAAAAACCCACGTGGTCACGGGGAGAAGGTAGAAACTCTATACAGACAGCCCCCTTAGTCAGGATCGCTGGTGCTGTAAGGCAAGCAACTCCACTGCTGTGCCACCATGCTATCCTGCAAGAGTTCCATATTGTACCTTACAATCAATCGAAAACAACATGCCAGCTCTAAGATAACAACATTTCACATGTGCGATTAGGTTTTTGTCATTAAAGTAGGAACATAGATCCTTTCTTAAACTTAAATTCATGGTTTTGTAATCTACATCTAAACTGGCTAGTTCGCTCATGTGTCAGACAACGCGTAGCTCGCTGTTGGCTTCCTTCATCGACAAACATGTGGACAGATGTGGTTGCCCGACTCGTCACAGAGTGCATCGTATCATCGTGTCCGGGGATCGCCACAAGGAGGCTTCTGTCATGATCCTCAACTGGCTAGTGACAAAATTAAATAAGTTGTTTATTTTTTTACTTCATATCATCTGAGAATTCCAAGACCCTCGTCAACTCATCTTTACCACGGATGTTCATTCCTTTTATACCTCCATTCCACAAGTCCAACCAGCTCTTCGTTGAGCAGAGACCAAAACAGTTTCCCTCTACTAACACTTTCCTCTGCCTGACAGACTTGTCTTTACCCTGAACAGCGTCTCCTTTGACTAATTTTACTTACTTCAAATCAAAGATATAGTCATGAGCACTTAATGGGCCCCAGCTAGCCCTACCTTTTGGTTGGTTATATTGACCAGTCCTTGTTCCAAATGAACACTGGCGCCATCCCCCAACTCATTCTCTGTTGATTCGATGACTGCATCGGGGCTGTCTCCTGTGCAGAACTCGTTAATTTCATCAATTTTACTATGGACCTCCACCCTGCCCTCAAATTCACTTGGACTTTCTCAATCACTCTCCCCTTTCTCAATCACTCTGTCTCTATCACAGGGGACAGGCTATCAATTGACATCCACAACAAACTCACTGACTCCCGCAGTTATCTATATTTTAGTAAATCATGTAAAAATCTTTTCTTTAATAAAGGTAATTTTCCTTCTACTGCTGTGGATGAACCCCTCACTCACATCTCCACTGTGTCTTACAGTTCTGCTCTCGCTCCTCCTCTTGCCAAATAGAACAAGGATAGAGTTCCCTTGGTCCTCATCCCACCAAACTTCACATCAACATTTCTGCCACCTTCAATGTGATCCCATCGCTACCCCTTCCCACTTTTCTGAGAGACAACTCCCAATGCAACTCTTTAGTTTACTCATCCATTCCCCCCAAACCAGGTACTTTCCCCAGCAACTGCAGGAGATATATCACCTGTCCCTACATCTCCTCACTCATTTCCATCCAGGCATCCCAGCAGCACTTTCAGGTGAGGTAGAAGCTCACGCACACCTCCACCAACCTCATCTACTACATTCAGTGTTCCCAATGTGGCCTCCTTTACACCAGTGAGACCAAGCATTGACTAGGCAGCCATTTTGTCGAACACTTGCATTTGGCCAGCCAAGGCCTGCTAGATCTCTCAGTTGCAGTTTCAACTTCCTTTCCCATTCCCATACCAATCTTTCTGTCCTGAGCCTCTTCCATTGCCAGAGTTAGGCCACACGCAAACTGGAGGAACAGCACCTCATGTTCCGTTTGGATAGCTTACAACCCAACAGTATGAACATTGAATTCACAAATTTTAGATAATCATGCCCACCTTTCCCCCCTCTCCTTTGAGTGCACCCACCCCGATTTTCGGTAGTGACACCCCCCGCATACCCACTTCTCCCACTATCCTGCACCCTTCCCTTCCATACATGAATGTTTGCTGGAATTATGCAGAACAGACAGGTCAGAAAGTCAAGCATCATATAATGTTGATTAGATGTCAGCTCTGCCTTTTGAACCATGGTGCTTCATCCAATGGATTTTCTGAACCACGCAACATTCAGCAGCTAGAAAGATTCCTCTTAAAATGCTATTTAAATTGGTCATCAGCATCTTACATGTTCATTGTTGCTTGATTCTACAAATGTTTCATATTTTCCCTAATTGTTCCCAGTTGCAAAAGTCTGCAGTGAATCTTGTGGCAGGAGCTGAAGGACATTTTGCTGATTTCATGCCGTAGACATTCAGCCTTGGTCATTTTGCCAAGCATGGCCATGCATTATAAGTGGCATCTGCATTGGACATAAATGGGTAATTAGCTTACATAAACCCTCAGTAATAATTCCCTTAGTATTCAATCTGTATTGTTTCATCATTCCAATGTATGAACCTCCATCGTTTCTATGCTCACCTGGATAAGCTGGGAAGCACTGTGCGAGTCATGTTTTTTACTTACAGTGCTTTTAAAATGCACTGCCAGGGAGCAAACTGATGAAGATGCGGGTGGATGCTCTGTTGGTGTCCTGGATCACCAACTACCTGACTGGATGACCACAATATGTCAGACTACAGAACTGTGTCTCGGTAGTGAGCAACACAGGAGCCTCACAGGGGACAGTCCTCTCTCCCTTCCTGTTCACAATCTACACCTCGGATTTCAGAAACAACTCGGACTCCTGCTACATGCAGAAGTTTTCAGATGACTCTGCAATTGTAGACTGCATCAGTGAGGGGAGGGATGCTGGATACAGAGGTGTAGTCAACGACTTTGTTGAGTGGTATGGGCTGAATCACCTGCAGCTCAACACCAACAAGGCTAAGGAGTGAGTGGTGGACTTTAGGAGGAGAGGAACACCCCTATCCTCTGTCTCCATCAAGGGTGTGGATGTGCAGTTTATCAAGGACTACAAGTACCTTGGAGTTTACCTGGGCAGTACTCTGGACTGGTCCAGGAATGCTGAGGCATTGGAGAAGAAGGGACGGAGCCATCTGTACTTTCTGAGGAGGCTCTGCTCTTTCAATGTCTGCAGTAAAGATGCTGCAGATGTTCTATCAATCAGTGGTGGCCAGTTCTATCTTCTACACTGTCATGTGCTGGGCGAAGGCCACGGACGCCAACAGAATCAACAAGTTCATCCATTCTGGGAGTGGAGTTGGATTCAATGGAGGTGGTGTTGGAGGGGAGGATGCTACTCAAACTGCCTAGCATCTTGGACAATACAGCTCACCCCCTCCATGACACATTGGTCAAACTGAGGAGCACCTCCAGCAATCGTGGACGAATTGGTGATCATTTTCCAATGTTCTACAGATTCAGGATCAGTTCCTGTGGATTAGAGGGTAGCTAATGTTATCCCACTTTTTAAGAAAGGCGGGAGAGAAAAACAGGGAATTATAGACCAGTTAGCCTGACCGGTGGTGGGGAAGATGCTGGAGTCAATTATAAAAGATGAGATAGCCGCAAATAGCAGCACATTTGGATAGCAGTAGCAGGATCAATGCGAGTCAGCATGGATTTACGAAGGGGAAATCATGCTTGACTAATCTTCTGGAAGTTTTTGAGGTTGTAACTAGGAAAATGGACAAGGGAGAGCCAGTGGATTTAGTGTACCTAGACTTTCAGAAAGCATTTGATAAGGTCCCACATAGGAGATTAGTGTGCAAGATTAGAGCACATGGTATTGGGTGTAGGGTACTGACATGGATAGAAAATTGGTTGGAATACAGGAAACAAAGAGTAGGGATTAACGGGTCCCTTTCAGAATGGCAGGCAGTGACTAGTGGGGTACCGCAAGGCTCGGTGCAGGGACCGCAGCTATTTACAATATACATTCATGATTTAGATGAAGGGATTAAAAGTAACATTAGCAAATTTCCAGATGACACAAAGCTGGGTGGCAGTGTGAACTGTGAGGGGAATGCTATGAGGATGCAGGGTGACTTGGAAAGGTTGGGCGAGTGGACAGATACATGGCAGATGCAGTTTAATGTGATAAATGTGAGGTTATCCACTTTGGTGGCAAAAATAGGAAGGCAGATTATTATCTGAATGGTGTCAAGTTGTGAAAAGGGGAAGTACAACGAGATCTGGGGGTCCACATTCACCAGCCAATGCAAGTAAGCATGCAGGTACAGCAGGCAATGAAGAAAGCGAATGGCATGTTGGCCTTTATAGCACAAGAACTTGAGTATAGGAACAAAGAGGTCCTTTTGCAGTTGTCTAGGACCCTAGTGAGATCACCTGGAGTATTGTGTGCAGCTTTGGTCCCCTAATTTGAGAAAGGACATTTTTGTTATTGAGGGAGTACAGCATAGGTTTAATTTATATAATATCTCCATTGGTGACATTGCCTTCATTTATTAACATTATCATATAGAATCAGAATCAGAATCAGATTTTATTCACCAAGTATGTTTTGCAACATACGAGGAATTACACTGGCCAGGTCAGTCATACAATTAAAAGCAACAGACTCAAAAACACATTTAACATGAACATCCACCACAGTGACTCCTACACATTCCTCACTGTGATTGAAGGCAAAATAAAGTTCAAGTCTCTTCCTTTGTTCTTCTTTGGTCGGGGGCCTCGAGCCCTCCGTTGACGGGATGGTCTTAACTCCCGTAGCCGGTGGCGTTCGGGCCCTCCGCGTCGAGGCGTTCAGCTCCTGCATCGGGGGGTTATCAGCTACCCCGCGCCGGGCGATCGAACCTCGCGTCGAGGCTGGACGAACCTTCTGCGGCGTTGGAGCTTCCGACTCAGCCTCTCCCGAGACTGCGAGCCCGTGTTGGTAAGTCCACGGTGGTCACGGTGGGAGCGATCCCAGGCAAGGGATCCGCTCCGATGTGGGGCTCAAGACAGTCCGAAGCAGCTCCCAGCTCCAGCGTTGGTAGGCCGCAGAGCCCGGAGAATGTGATCCGAAAAATGATCACATCTCTGGGAAGGTAAGGACTTGAAAAAAAGATTACCCGATCCCCTCCCCCCCCCCCCTCCCCCCCCCTCCGCCCCTCCGCCCCTCACATTAAACAAACCGAAGAATATAAAAACAAACTTTAAACAGACGCTGAAAATAACAAAACGTTGAAAAAACGAACAGACTGCCGGTAGGGCTGGCCATCTCCCTGGTGCCCCTGGTGGTATATGAAGGTAGATGTAATTTTTAGGCAGACTTTTTTGATAAATACAATGAACATAAATACAAATATAGCTCAGGATCTGTGGAATTAATGTCTCTAAGAACTACATACCAGTAAATGGTAGCAGTTTTCTTATTTCATTTATGTTAATGTCAAACATGTCAGTACAGGAGGCTGATTTTTATGGTGTGTCCTTGCATTCAAGCAGTTTCTCCTGTTTTGCTCGACTCATGGTGAATAATAAAAATTAAAATATTTTATTTTATTGTTATTTTAATGTTTTTCCCATGGGTGTTTTTGATGGTTCTTTTCTTTATTCTAATTTGTATCAGATGAAAACAAATACGATTTTAACGTGTCTTCCCACACTATTGATAACTAGTCACTTTTTTTGAAATCAATTTAAGCTTTAAAGACACTTTATAAATATGCTGAAAAATCAAAACTAAAACTTACAGAAGCTGGAAATCTTAAATAGAGCCAGAAAATGCTCAGCATTTATGGAAAAAGAAAATGATTTAATATTTCAGGACTTGTTTGTTTACAGTATGCTCCTATTGATGACCATTCTCTGTCCTCTGCCATTCTCCCCTTTTATCATGTAAATACAATTCCCCATATGCTATCATTCTTCATTTTTCATGTCATTAATGAATGTAGCCAATGTGAATGTTGGCAGAGCCAGATTTATCTTGTTCAAAGCCAGAAACTATCCACCATGCACTCTTCAGTTGAAGTGATAGGGACTTCATCTGTCTGAGATGTAGGTCTGACTGTCGGATTTTTACTGCAATGCTGTACAGATTTGACCAACTCAGTATCTTTGGAACCACATGCGAAACATTCTGGTCACGTTCTGGTCTTGATCCCCCAATCTACCTCGTGGCAGCCCTTGCACTCTTTCGTGTATCTGCACAATCTTTTTAGCTGCAACACTATATTCTGCAAAGTTTGGTGGTATTCATATATCGATGTTTAACCTGGATAGCATGCAAACAAAGTTTTTTTATTGTAAGTCACTACATATGACAATAACAAACCAATACCAAAACCAATATCATCATGGCTCAATGACACGACAGGTATTATATTCATTATGTTCCTGATCTTTCAGGCCAGTGAGCAGTCTTAATATGCAGTTTAAAATTAAAACTGACCTTCTCTAAAAATGTGTTCATTCTTACTAAAAATTATAGCTAGCATTTTCAATTGAAACAAGCTTATTGATTTAAAATTATTAATGTTTATAGTGAAAAAATGAATTTAATAGCAATTCATTAGTTATATGTATATTAGTATTGCTGCTTCAGTCTTTGTAAATTAAGACACAGGGCAAATACATTTCTTATAATATTGAACTTCATTTCAGTGTGGTGTAACTTTTAATACTGTAAATTAGTAAGAATTTATGTCCTAGCCAGAATGTTTTAATGTTTACTTTTGGTTGATCTTATTCCAGACAGTAACCATATTGGACACAACTGCCCATTGTATCCAATGGGAAATTACAAATGTTTGTATTCCTTGTTAATCCAATTCACAGTATTAGCTTCTACCGGGTGGCGCCGACAGTGATGGCAGCCTCGCCAACCGTTTGTCTGTCTTTTCGTCTTTATTGTTATTTTTAGTGTATTTTAAAAAGTATGTGTTAATGTTCTCTGGTTTGTTTTATGTGGGGGGGATGGGGTCGGGGGTCAGGAGAAACTTTTTTCAATCTCTTACCTTGCCTGAGAGGTGATTGTTTTCCGGATCATATCTCCGGTCGCTCTGCGGCCTAACATCATGGAGCTGGAGGCCTTGCTCGAGACTGACTTTGAGCCCTACCGCAGGGCCATGGACTTACCATCGGAGCCTGCGATCCCTTGCCTGTGGATTTCAACATCGAGGAGCTCGCAGTCTCGGGTAGAGACAGTCAGGAAACTTTAAAGTCGCAGAAGGTTCAACTAGCCCCGACCCAGCGTCTGATCGCTCGGCGCGGGAAGCTGAGATCCCCCTGATGCGGGAGCTTCATCGCCCTGAAGCGGAGGGCCTGACCGCCGGCTGCGGGAGCCAAGGTCGACCCGACAACAGAAGGTTCGAGTGCCCTGACCGCGGGAGAACAAAGAAGGGAAGAAGTTTGAACTTTTTTTGCCTTCCATCACAGTGAGGAATGTGGGAGTCGCTGTGGTGGATATTCATGTTAAAAATGTATTTGAGTGTCTTGTTGCTCTTTATTGGTATGACTGTATGGCAAATCAAATTCCTCGTATGTTGCAAAACATACTTGGCTAATAAAGTATTATTATGATTATTATGATTGGAATTCTCAGTATCTTAAGAATTATACTTCTGATTTGCAGTAATTGTCGTTTCCTACATAAAATTGGTAGTTCATGGGAGGTAAGAATAACATTAGGACTAGATCATGCTGACCCAGTGCCCTTGTATTTCTAATATTTTTTCCCATTTTTTAGTCTCTTTTCTGCATTAACTCTTCACCTGTGCCAGAATTTTCTGTGGCCACTTGGTGCTGCAACAATGGTGGTCTCTGATCGTAACCTCCATTTTAAAATGAGTGGAGGGTAAATTGGTTTATTGAAACAAATTTGCTTGACCATTTGGGGTTTTTAATGCCAGATCACACTGTTATGCAATGCTGATTGTGCTGTTGCTCATTGTACTGATATCTGTTGACAAAGTCGACCCTTTAATAAGACTCAAGGAACTGTAAGATTAACCAACTATTGCGACAAGTGATGGTTCCCACTGATTGTCGCCGGAAACTTGCGTCCTTTTCAGGACAGACGATGACAGCAACGTCAACATTTGTAGCAAGATTAATTCTCCCCATTAGCTCTTCATGCACATCCTCAATTCGTTTTTGTATAATGCCAATGCAGTCAATAACTTTTTGATTACCAGTATTAATGTTCGACATATTTTCCATCAATTTAACATTAATATTTTCCATCATTTTTGAGTTTCCAGCCTCAATATCTTTTCTCAGTTCTCTTACCGAGTTCTTTATCTCCTCCATTTCATTTTTCTCCTTAGTGGCCATCTCAGTCTTGGCCCTTGTAGCCATTCCAGAATCCACTTCAGAGGTCTGTTCTTCAGTTTTCTGTGTTTTCAGCAGTTTTGAGATTGTTCTCTGAGGGCTCTGAGCTGAAGACGTTTTTTTCATTTAAAATCCTTTATCCTCCGTTTTAAATCGCAGCACTTACTGATGACGTCATCAGCGCGACGTCCCGGGGCTCCAGTGAGTTTTTGAATTGGTCCCGACCTCCAGACCCGGTTTTAACGCGAAAAATCGCGATTTTACAGCAGCGGAGCTAAAAGTTGCGACTGCTAGTCCAGCATGGCGCCACCGGAAGTGTGCATGTAATTGTTTCTTCACAAGTAACTGCAATGAAAGACATGGAAACAGTTGTTGATCAAATGGCTGAAGATATGCAGGGAATGAAGCTAGAACTAGACAGCCTCAAGAGTCAACTGGCGAAAGTCTCAGATAAATGTCTTGATCTCGAAGCTCGCTCAAGGCGCCAAAATTTACGAATACTGGGAGTAACTGAAGGAGCAGAGGGAAATAATGCCCGTGAGTTCACTGCCAACTTAATCAAAAAGGTACTCAATTTACCTGTGGAACTGGAAATTGAAGTGGCACATCGAATACCTAGATTTAAGCCAAGATCACAAGCAGATCCAGCCCACCCACGACAGATCATAGTCAAACTTCGGGACATTTCAGCACTGGAAGAGCTGTTGCCCAAGGACGACAGATGGCACAATGGGCTAAGTGTTCGGCTGGCAACCGGAAGGTAGCTGGTTCGAATCCCGCTTGGAGTGCATACTGTCGTTGTGTCCTTGGGCAAGACACTTCACCCACCTTTGCCTGTGTGTGTGAATGTAATTATGTGAAGCACTTAGGGGTCAATGCAAGTTGACTAAAAATGTGCTAAATAAAGAAATTTAATTTAAATTTAATTTAATGAAAAAAATCAAATATGGAGTGAAGATGACCTTTGGAAACAACACTATCAAACTCATCCGGGATTATCCCTATGAGATCGTGCAAAAGAGAAGAAAGTTCGCACAGACAAGACAGATTCTCCAGGGAGTTAAAGATGTCAGATGTGGCGTTTTTTATCCGGCCAGGATGCGCATTACTTTCAAGGGAAAAGAGAAAACTTTCACTAATTCGGACGCATTTTATAAATATGCCCAAGAGATTGTGGCAGAAACAGAAGATTAATCAAGGCAGCGGGACGATATGGACAATTTCTTTCCTTTTATTACTTCACAGAGAACACCTGAAGATAAGGGAAGAAACACTATTCTCTAAAAGTTTTAAATGGAAGAGCATTTCCACGTGCGCCGGTCTAGACACCTTATCTCCTTTGGACGCTTTGGAATTCAACTCAAGGACATTCTTTGTTCAAAATGAAGGAAAGACTGATAAGCAACGCAGAGACGAACAGCAGAGCCAAATGTGGAAAACATCACAAGGACAAATGGCGGTTTAAGATGTTAAAACAGCTTTACAAAATATAGAGAATTAACAATAATTAACAATACTAATATAGAAATATAAATGGAAACTAACCTGAACTATATAATGGGCAAAATGTAATAATGTGCTAAAAAGACTGACTAGCGCGTATATAGAGATAACAAATTTTAGAATTAAAGTAGATAATACTGAATGTTTAAGTGTTATGTAGTTTGTGTGGGGAAGGGAGGAGACTCAGGCACCTGGCATAATTCCAGGAGCCTGTTTCTGGTAAACCCTTACAGCTAACAGCTTACTATTATCAAAAGTATAACTAATTATAAATAATTAGTAGATGAAAGTGTTAGATAAATAAATTTCACAGTAGCTGAACACAGATTTGATAAGTCTGAATGAAATATATATATATATATATATATATAGTGTAATTGGGGGAAATGTAATTGATTTTGAAATGGTACCGCCCTCCTAGGTTTAGAGTAATAAAAGGAGCGGAGCTAATTGTACAACATCAACTTCGGAAGTCGAATAGATGTTGAATCCCACAGACGCGTGGGACATGCACTACAGTGTCGAATACTTCAGACACTGTAATTTTACTTGTTCAATTTTTTATTTAATCACAATATGTCACTACTATGTGTTTTTTTTTCAAGGAAAATCGCAAAAGGGATCTACCAAGGAAGTTAATAATATAAACGCCCCCCAAATATCCAGAGTCCTGAGGTATGGATGCACCGTAATAAATAAGGGTATTAAAATAAGAGAAAATGCAAGATGATAAACAAAAGAAAATGGGAGGAATCACATTGTGTAGCTGGAATATAAGGGGTATTAATGAACCAATTAAAAGGGGCAAAATACTAGCTCAGTTGAAATCATATAACACGGACATTACTTTTCTACAAGAAACGCACCTTAAACATCAAGATCAGATGAGATTGAGGGCGAATTGGATAGGCCAAACATTTCACTCCTCATATACTTCGAAATCCAGAGGCACCGCAATCATTATTCGCAAAGGAATACCATTCAAATCAAAGAACATTATATCAGATAAGGAAGGGAGATATCTTATAGTTACAGGAGAGATCCATGCTACGCCAATCACCTTGGTAAACATATATGCGCCCAATTTTGATAATCCTCAATTTTTTAATAAAATCCTGAATACAATCGCAGAATTTAACTACCAAAATGTTATAATTGGAGGAGACTTCAACTGTGTTTTAGATCCGTACTTAGATAAATCGATGCAAAAACAAAGAGGTAATATGAAATCTAAAACTAGTGAACTCTTAAATACATATATAAAAAATACAAATATAGCAGACGTCTGGAGGATCGCGAATCCGACTGGAAGGGAATACTCATTTTATTCAATGGTACACAAAACATACTCACGTATAGACTACTTCCTAGTGGATACAAAACTAATCCCTTATACTATGAACCCTAAATATCACACCAATACGATTTCAGATCACTCCCCGCTAACTTTCGTTCTAAAATTAGAAGGAATGTCTACGAACAAATCGTTCTGGAGGTTTAACTCGCAAATTTTGAAAGACCCACAAGGGAGTATATATCTAAAAAAACAGATGGACCTATTTTTTGAGACAAACGATACACCAGATATATCGCCCACTTTATTATGGGAATCCTTCAAAGCATTTATTAGAGGAGTCATTATCTCGTATCAAGCTTTTCAAAACAAAAAGAATAAGATTGAACAAAGACATTTAGAAAAACAAATCAGACAACTAGATATAGATAATGCTAAAGATCCATCTATGGATAAACATAATAAAATTTTAATACTGAAATTTAAGCTAAATAAATTATTATCAGAGAAGGTTATAAGATTATTCCAAATTACAAAACAAGAACATTTCGAATTTGGGGATAAACCCCATAAACCTTTGGCACGCCAACTGAAAAAACGGGAAAAAGATCATGCAATTTTAAAGATTAAATCAGATAGAGGGGAATTATTAACTACCTAATGATATCAATAAAAGATTTGCACAATTTTACAAGAATTTATACACATCAAAAACGCTAATAGACAATAATAAAATTTCAGAATTTTTGGACAATTGTAACCTTCCAAAACTAGAGCTGAAGGAACAAGAGGAACTGGGAGCACAAAGTACATCTAAGGAAATAGAAGACACAATAAACACACTTAAGAATGGAAAAACACCAGGACCAGACGGATTCAGTAATGAATTTTATAAATGTTTTTACGACACAGTTACACCACGTCTACAGAAAATGTATACATACGCTTTTAAAGAACAAATCTTACCTGAAACACTAGCAGAATCAACGATCACATTAATACTTAAAAAAGATAAAGATATAGAAGAACCAGGCTCATATAGAGCTATTGCTTTGTTAAATACGGATCAAAAAATATTAGCGAAAACACTAGCTAGAAGACTAAGTCAATATGTTAGTAAATTAATAAATGAGGATCAAACGGGATTTATACCTAAGAGACATTCATTTAATAACCTGAGACGTCTGCTTAACATAATGCACTCTCACAAACCTCAAGAACAAGAGTTATCTATCATTTCATTGGACGCAGAAAAAGCATTTGATCAAGTAGGATGGGATTATATGATTAAAGTATTGCAAAAATTTCAAATGGGAGAGAACTTCATTGCATGGATAAAATTATTATATAACAAACCCACGGCTAGAATATTAACTAATAATATACTATCTACGAAATTCCAATTAACAAGGGGCAATAGACAAGGATGTTCATTATCACTGCTGTTATTCGCTCTGGTAATTGAACCTTTAGCTGAAAAAATTAGAACACACCCGGATATTTACGGTTATAATACAAAATATTCAAATAACAAAATATCCTTATATGCAGACGATGTATTACCAAATCAGTATACCAAACATATTAAATCTAATTGAGGACTTTGGATCTTTCTCAGGATACAGAATAAACTGGAACAAAAGTGAAATTATGTCGATAAAACCGAAATTCCCCTTTAAAATAGTCACAGAAAAATTTAAATATTTAGGAATTGAAATCACTAGAAACTATCACGCTATGTTTAACGCCAATTATAGCCCTTTACTTAAGAAACTAAATAATCTAATCAAATTCTGGAAAACGCTCCCAATGTCTTTAATAGGTCGAATAAATGCTATAAAAATGATCTTTTTAACCACAAATCCTATATTTATTTCAATCAATTCCAATATATCTTCCAAAAAAGTTTTTCAAAAAACTAGACTCAGACATTACAAATTTTATATGGGATTATAAACCCCACAGAATACAAAGAGCACACCTTAGTAAACCAAAAGAGATGGGTGGTCTAGTGCTCCCTAACTTTATGTACTATAATTGGGCAGTAAATATTAAAAATATGATTCACCTGCTGGACAACTCTGACCAGCAGGTGGACTGGATTGTAATGGAGAGAGAGGACTGCTCTCCGTGTAATACAGGAGCGACTCTCTTCTCACCAATGAATCTGAATAACAAAAATTATAATAAAAATCCAATGATACATAGCACAATTAGAACTTGGAAACAAATAAAACAGAATCTAAAATTAAGAAATCTATCTCTTTTAATGCCAATAGTCAATAACCCGTCGTTTAAACCTTCAATTATAGATAAATCATTTACACAATGGGAAAGAATGGGAATCAAAACGCTCGGAGACTTGTATGAATTAGGAAAATTATTATCATTTCAACAATTACAACTGAAATATAATTTGAAAAATAATCAATATTTTAAATATCTTCAAATCCGTGACTATCTGAAAAAATACACAAAAGACTATCATAACATGCCCCAAGACTTATTGGATGAAGCCATGAAGACAAAGGCTGAATCAGCAAATCTAATATCATACTTATACAACATTATTTTAAATATAGAAATACCTACAACCGATGGTATTAGAAGAGACTGGGAACAAGAACTAGCTATAAAAATTTCAAAAGAGAGCTGGGATAAACACTTACTATATGTGCATAAATGCTCGATCAACGTACGACATTCAATATAAAACATTACATAGACTATATTATTCAAAAACTAAAATAAATAAACTTTTCCCCAATGTCTCACCCATTTGTGATAAATGTCAGTCACAAGAAGCTACCATAGCGCACTCTTATGTTTTTTGTAGAAAAATCCAAAAATTCTGGAACGAAATATTTGAAATCTTCACAAAATGATTTAAAATAAAACTTGTACCTAAAGCAGAATGGGTCATTTTTGGAATATCGGAAGGTAACCCCGAATTAAACGTGTTTCAAAAGAACTTACTTAATTACGGGCTAATAATGGGAAAAAAGCTTATACTCAAATTTTGGAAAAATGCTCCAATACCAACAATAAAAATGTGGATTTCAAACATGTTCGAAACACTACACTTGGAAGAGATGAGACTCCTCCTAGCAGGCAAAGCAGACCACTTCCAAAAGACGTGGTCTGCATATATGGAACTATTACAAGCATAAGGTGCAATAGTAATTTAAAATATAAATGGTACCAGGATCTGGTAACGGGGGGTATAAAATAAATTAATTTAAAAAAAAAAAACACGGTTGGTATATCCTTTTTTTGCGAGTTTTGTGTTACAATAGAGCGATTGTTTTTCCTTTTTTTTTTCTTTTCTTTCTCGGGTCTTATTTCCTTTCTTTACTTCCTTCTCTAACTTCTTCCCTAAGGGGCTTTCTTTTCCCAACACTTTCCTGCACCTTCACGATTCTTGCTCACTTTCCTTACTTCTTTATTTCTATCTTTTTTAAAGCTCGGAAAATGAAGTGGTACAACAAATGTAATAAGATATATCTGATGTGTATTATTGTAATTTACTGTACTTCTAATAAAAATAAAATTTAAAAAAAAACAAAAAAAACATTTGTAGCAAGATAGACACAGAAGAAGAAGAAGCAGTGGGCTTTATTTGCACAAGGGGAGAAGTGTCTCAGTCAAAGGCTGTGATCACAACTCCAAAGTTAAGTTGGTGCAGCAAGACATTCATACACCAAAAAAATTACAACTGAGGAAGTAAGACTAGCGGGAGAACTGGGAAGGGGGAGGGGATGGAGTGCAAAAGCAAGGGCTACCTGAAGTTAGAGAAGTCAACGTTCATACTGTTGGGGCGCAAACTACCCAAGCGAAATATGAGGTGCTGTTCCTCAAATTTGCACACCTCACTCTGACAATGGAGGAGGCCTAGGACAGAACGGTCAGATTAGGTATGGGAGGGGGAGTTGGAACAGCGGTATTAATTTCTCTACATCGGCGAGACCAAGAGCAGGATCGTTTCGCTGAGCACCTCCGCTCAATCCGTCTTAACCAAGCTGATCTACCGGTGTCCCAGCACTTCAACTCCCCCTCCCATTCCCAATCTGACCTTCCTGTCCTGGACCTCCTCCATTGTCAGAGTGAGGCCCAGCGCACATTGGAGGAACAGCACCTCATATTCCGCTTGGGTAGTTTGCACCACAATGGTATGATTGTTAATTCTGGCCAAATTGGAGATGCCAGGACACTAAGATTGAGTAAAGGCTTCTGGGCTGCTAGGCCATTGGGTCAATTTAAATGTGCCTGCAGAAATGGGACAAGCTGCAGAATGGTGCCAGCTTGTCTAGAACATAGATAAGAGTTGCAGGAAGAGAATGGAACATTTGTAGATCCTTACAATTAGGTGTAAATTGCATGAAATGGATTGGGTGAATGCAAGCCAGACATAAACATTGTAAACATTTATAAACATTGTAAATATTGTTGCAAAGCTTTATTTTGCTAGATGTTGATTGGGTTAAGTGTTGAGCCTTGTCTGGGTTTCTCTAATATCCAGGCACATGTTGTATAATTAATCTCTGTTAACTTGCATCTAGAAACTTTGTCAGATACATTGTATTAGTCACTGTATTATTGGGTTATTGAAATGTCTATCATGTACTGCGTTAATTGATATCTGTTATTGGACTGTATAGAGACCACCCCCATGTGGTTCGGCCCCTCAAGGTTCGGGAACCTATAAAAGGCCACTCCCACGAGGTCCTGTGTCGATCTTCTGGGAGAACGCATAGGACTGAGTGACCTTCAGGAGTGTCTCTGCTTGCACGAGGCTAGGAGGGTTGTATCTTGGCCAGGCAGATACTAGGATCGAACCCACAGTGGCTAGGTATATTAGTGGGGAACTGTTATTGTGTTTTTCCAAAATAAAGTTTAGATGCCCAAGTGTTTTATTGACTGAAACTAGACTTTGGGGAAGCTTAGAACGAGCTATTTACATTGGGGGCTCGTCCGGAATCTTAACGGACCCCAAACACAAGTTTGCAATTAAGAGTGTTGAGCTGTCTTGATCGCGAGTGCAGAAATCGGCGCCACTGTGCAGTTTTCGCATTGATTTTCGGCACTTCGCTAGTCAGAGCAGATCGATCATTCGCGGGCTTGGGAAAGGGTCCCAATAAGATCGTAGAAAAGAGTCTAGCAAGCAAGGGGGGGGGGGGTGGTGGATAGCACTCCTTTGGAACCTGCAATCATTGTATACCAGCAAGCTTGCTCTTCCTGCTATTGCCTTACTAGGAGCAATGAACTGAAGTTTCCTTTTTCGATAGGGAAGCTCCATGCACTGCAGGCTGTGGCCGTTAATATCTCTAGGATAGAGCTAGAATAATGAAAGTTCACAGCCACAGTCACCTCGACACTCACTGGTGTTCTATGCAAAGTGAAATGGTGTGAGTTAGAAATGTGGTTTGGAATGTTTACTGGAGGTGGACTTTTATTGTTGTATGGTTGTCACAGAGGTTTTTCGGATGTGGAGTGCAGTATTAGTTCAATAGCCCTTTTCTCTTGCAGTCATGATATCTGCAAATGCTTTGCCCAGTCAAGCTATATATTTTATGTACAAGTGTCTTGTAACATTCTAGCAGATTATGGGCAGGCTGTCAAGCAAAACATCCTGTTTATAAGTTTCACAAAGTACAACATGTCTCTTTATAAAAGTAACACTGAATCATATGTATTATAATAAACTACTTTGTTAAGTGAAACAGTGATGGAGTGGAGGTTAATTCATATAGCTCATGATTAAAGCCAAACAACAGAGATATTCAATATGGATCAGTTTTGGAACAGTTAGTGTTAACAACCTTTTGAATGGATTTATTACCCTTATAAGGAAGCCAAGACTTATATATCATAGCCTGATTTGGCTGAACATTTGGCATATTGGCAAAATTATCAAAAAGATGGTATCATTTTGGGATTTTTTTCTAGGAAAGCTCACAACAAACAACACATAAATTTTTATGGATTTCCTGCAACAGAATTTATTATTAGAAATCAACAATAAATAGAAATGTAAAGCTGATTTGAGGGAAAGAGGAAATGGTTATTTCCCACAATTACGGACATTGAATTCTAACAATTTCCCATGCTTGCTGTTTAAAAAAAATAATTGAAAAGCAGACAGTGGTTTGTACAGATTTGTATAGATCCCCTGATTATTGGATTGGAGTAGGACCACCAAAACATGTCATGATGCATAAACAGAAAATGCTATAAATACTTAATTTTTAAGAGAGAACTGCAGATGCTGGAAAAATCGAAGGTAGACAAAAATGCTGGAAAAACTCAGCGGGTGAGGCAGCATCTATGGTACTTAATTGGTCACTTAATCAGTGTACACCTGCCTAGCTGCAGGCATAAACCAGAATTTGGAATAATTTGCCATTTAAATTCCCTGCCACCACTGACATTGGTCTCTTACACTGAACCAACAAATCTCAATAGATGTTTGGAGAAAACAACTCATCCTTTGATTACACACATTGCAGCCTTAACATTATTCTAGATCATATTAACTGCTCCCATTTTTAGCAGTTGTTCCCAGTGATTCTACTACTGCTACTCTACCCATCAGCTGTCTTCTCACTCATCATATTACTTTTGCCAATTAGTTATTTCAGCCTTCAACTGGATCACAGACCTTTCCATTTGACATACTAACCTCCCTTTCCCAGGACTGTGCTTGAGTAAAACCAATTCCAATATTGGTGAAAACGTATGCCCCTGTCCCACATAGGAAACCTGAACGGAAACCTCTGGAGACTTTGTGCCCCACCCAAGGTTTCCGTGTGGTTCCCGGAGGTTGCAGGTGGTTGACAGAGGTTGCAGGTAGTGGAAGCAGGTAGGGAGACTGACAAAAACCTCCGGGAACCTCCGGGAACCGCACGGAAACCTTGGGTGGGGCACAAAGTCTCCAAAGGTTTCCGTACAAGTTTCCTAAGTGGGACAGAGGCATTACATAGAAACATAGAAACATAGAAAATAGGTGCAGGAGTAGGCCATTCGGACCTTCGAACCTGCACCGCCATTCAATATGATCATGGCTGATCATCCAATTCAGTATCCTGTACCTGCCTTCTCTCCATACCCCCTGATCCCTTTAGCCACAAGGGCCACATCTAACTCCCTCTTAAATATAGCCAATGAACTGGCCTCAACTACCTTCTGTGGCAGAGAATTCCAGAGATTCACCACTCTCTGTGTGAAAAATGTTTTCCTCATCTCGGTCCTAAAAGATTTCCCCCTTATCCTTAAACTGTGACCCCTTGTTCTGGACTTCCCCAACATCGGGAACAATCTACCTGCATCTAGCCTGTCCAACCCCTTAATAATTTTGTAAGTTTCTATGAGATCCCTCCTCAATCTTCTAAATTCTAGCGAGTATAAACCGAGTCTATCCAGTCTTTCTTCATATGAAAGTCCTGACATCCCAGGAATCAGTCTGGTGAACCTTCTCTGTACTCACTCTATGGCAAGAATGTATTTCCTCAGATTAGGAGACCAAAACTGTACGCAATACTCCAGGTGTGGTCTCACCAAGACCCTGTAGAACTGCAATAGAACCTCCCTGCTCTTATACACAAATCCTTTTGCTATGAATGCTAACATACCATTCGCCTCACATTTATCCACATTATACTGCATCTGCCCACTCGCTCAGCCTATCCAAGTCACCTTGCAGCCTCCTAGCATCCTCCTCACAGCTAACACTGCCCCCCAGCTTCGTGTCATCCGCAAACTTGGAGATGTTGCATTCAATTCCCTCGTCCAAATCATTTATATATATCGTAAATAGCTGGGGTCCCAGCACTGAGCCTTGCGGTATCCCACTAGTCACTGCCTGCCATTGTGAAAAGGACCTGTTTACTCCTACTCTTTGCTTCCTGTCTGCCAGCCAGTTCTCTATCCACATCAATACTGAACCCCCAATACCGTGTGCTTTAAGTTTGTATACTAATCTCTTATGTGGGACCTTGTCGAAAGCCTTCTGAAAGTCCAAATATAACACATTAGATACTATAGAAGTTATATAGAATGTATATAGAAGAAACACGTTACTTCTTAATTTCACCAATATGTTTAAAAACATTTAGTAAAGCTCGCAGATGTCAGCTATTTTTATGTGATCAGAAGTCAAGGCCCAAAAACATGTTATTGCTTAAGTTTATTTTGCTACAGTTAGAACATCATGGTAACTCAGAGATTGGAGATAAAGGGCAAGGACAGTGAGAGGATAAAGTTAGTAAAAACATGCATGCTAAGCAGCCAAAGATAAGAACTGAAATTATAATAAAATGCTGCTTGAAATTATGGATCAGAGAACATTTGGAGAGTGGCCGAGCTGTACTATCTCTGAATGTTCCAGGCCCAGATTTGTGCAAATTAAAGGCTTCTCGTCTTCTTGAAGAAGATAGATAGATAGATAGATAGATATAATTTATTGCCACACAACCAGGGTTGGTGGAAATTTGGGTTGTCAGCAGCAGTACAATAATAAAGAATACACAATAAAACTGTAACACAAACATCCACCACAGCATTCATCACTGTGGTGGAAGGCACAAAAATTTGGCCAGTCCTCCTCCATTTCCCCCCCGTGTACAGGACCAGAGTCCAGTCAGTCCAGGATCGGCTCTTCCTCACCGGAGACCGCGGCTTTAGATTGTTGTAGGCCGCAGGCCGGCGGTCGAGATTTAAAGTCCCCGCCGCAGCCAGAAGCACCGTAGACCGCAGGCGGTCGAAGCTCCCCTCCAGGGGTGATGGAAAGTCCATGCCGCACCCGCGGAAGAAGTTGGCCGCGGGCCGGCAGTGATGGCTTCTTCTTCCCCCGGGTCCCCAACGTGAGATCCCGGGCTGTAGACGCCGCACCAGCTGGAGCTCTGCAGACCGCGGCTTCAGGCTGCGACTTCAGGCTGCCGTCTGCCCCGGGCCAGCGAAACGGAGTGCTCCCCTCCAGCGAGCCCCAGCGAGGGCTCGGCCGCTCCACGCCGAGAGTCCACGCTGCGCCCGCCGCTGAAGCCCCGGGCGCGTTTCCGGGAAAGGCCGCGTCGATCCTTGATGTTAGGCCACGGGGGAGGCGACCTGGAAAAAGTCGCCTCTCCATGGAGGAGGCGACCGAAGCGGTTTCCCCCTTACCCCCCCACACCACCCCCCACACAAAACACACAAAGAAACACAAAATACACACTTTAAAACATACTAAAAATTAAAAAAAAGCTGGAAAAACTGACGCACTGCTGACATGGCTGCACACAGAGGAGCGCCCCCTACAGACATTCTCCGTGTCTGTGTCACCTTATCTTCAATTTGAGTCTGGTAAACCACGACAATACCTGCGATGATAACTCTGTATCTACATAGATACCCATAGATTTCTAACACCTGTTGAAGTTTAGTCATAGAGTGATACAGTGTGTAAACAGGCCCTTCAGCCCAATTGGCCCACACCGGCCAACAATGTCCCAGCTACCCTAGTCCCACTTGCCTGCGCTCGGTGGCACCATCGAGTGTGGCAGCCTCGCCAGCAGCTGTTTGTCCTTTCCATGTTATTGTTATTTTTAGTCTAAAAGTTTGATTTTGGAGGTCTTTTAGTCCTGTTTATGTGTGTGTGTGGGGGGGGAACGGGGAAACCGTTTTTCTCAGTCACTACCTGGTCGAGGATGCATCTTTCCTCCGAGCCGCATCTTCTGCCCCTCCTCACGGCCTACAATCTGAATTGGCATGGCCTTTCCTGCCAGAGACTGGGCGGAGCTTCAGCTTCAGCAGCGGAACGGGATCTCCATATTGGAGCACCGGAGTGCTGGGACTGCCGACTTTAACACCTATTCATGTACCTGTCCAACTGTTTCTTAAACAATGGGATAGTCCCAGCTTCAACTACCTCCTCTGGCAGCTTGTTTCATACAGCCAGCGAAAAAGTTCCCCCTCGGATTCCTATTGAATCTTTTCCCCTTCACCTTGAACCTGTGTCCTCTAGTCCTCGATTCCCCTACTCTGGGTAAAAGACTGTGCATCAACCCAATCTATTCCTCTCATGATTTTGTATACCTCATTAAGATCTCCCCTCATCCTCCTACGCTCCATGGAATGGTGGTGCAGCCTACTTAACCTCTCCCTATATCTCACACACTCTAGTCCTGGCAACATCCTCATAAATCTTTTCTGAACCCTTTCAAGCTTGATAATATATTTCCTATAACATGGTGCCCAGAACTGAATACAATATTCTAAATGCGGTCTCACCAACATCTTATACAACTGCAACATGACCTCCCAACTTCTATACTCAATACTCTGACTGATGAAGGCCAGTACCAAAAGCGTTTTTGACCACCTTATCTACCTGCGACTGGACCTTTAAGGAAACATGCACTTGTACTCCTAGATCCCTCTGCTCTACAACACTGCCCAGAGGCCTACCATTTACTGTGTAGGTCCTGCCCTTGTCCGACGTCCCAAAATGCAACACCTCACACTTCTCTGTATTAAATTCCATCAACCATTCCTCTGCCAACCTGAACAATCGATCCAGATCCTGCTGCAATCGTTCACAACCTTCTTCACTATCTGCAAAACCACTAACTTTTGGATCATCAGCAAACCTGCTAATCTTGCCCTGTATGTTCTCATCCAAATCATTGATGTAGATGACAAACAGTAATGAGTCCAACGCCGAACCCTGTAGCACACCACTAGTCACAGGCCTCCATTCAGAGAAGCAACCTTCCACCATCACCCTCTGATTCCTTCCATGGAGCCAATTTGCTATCTATTCAGATATTTCTCCTTGGATCCCATGTGGTCTAACCTTCCAGAGCAGCCTAACATGCGGCACCTTTTCAAATGGTCCATGTATACAGCATCTAGTGAGGTTATCCATTTTGGTGGCAAAAACAGGAAAGCAGACTATTATCTAAATGGTGGCCGACTAGGAAAAGGGGAGATGCTGCGAGACCTGGGTGTCATGGTACACCAGTCATTGAAAGTGGGCATGCAGGTGCAGCAGGCAGTGAAGAAAGCGAATGGTATGTTAGCTTTCATAGCAAAAGGATTTGAGTATAGGAGCAGGGAGGTTCTACTGCAGTTGTACAGGGTCTTGGTGAGACCACACCTGGAGTATTGCGTACAGTTTTGGTCTCCAAATCTGACGAAGGACATTATTGCCATAGAGGGAGTGCAGAGAAGGTTTACCAGACTGATTCCTGGGATGTCAGGACTGTCTTCTGAAGAAAGACAGGATAGACTTGGTTTATACTCTCTAGAATTTAGGAGATTGAGAGGGGATCTTATAGAAACTTACAAAATTCTTAAGGGGTTGGACAGGCTAGATGCAGGAAGATTGCTCCTGATGTTGGGGAAGTCCAGGACAAGGGGTCACAGCTTAAGGATAAGGGGGAAATCCTTTAAAACCGAGATGAGAAGAACGTTTTTCACACAGAGAGTGGTGAATCTCTGGAACTCCCTGCCACAGAGGGTAGTCGAGGCCAGTTCATTGGCTATATTTAAGAGGGAGTTAGATGTGGCCCTTGTGGCTAAGGGGATCAGAGGGTATGGAGAGAAGGCAGGTACGGGATACTGAGTT
The DNA here is from genome assembly GCF_010909765.2 of Amblyraja radiata. Classification (NCBI taxonomy): domain Eukaryota; kingdom Metazoa; phylum Chordata; class Chondrichthyes; order Rajiformes; family Rajidae; genus Amblyraja; species Amblyraja radiata. The sequence continues at coordinate 33,497,186 of NC_045966.1, read as the reverse complement.
GGATGATCAGCTATGATCATATTGAATGGCGGTGCAGGCTCGAAGGGCCGAATGGCCTACTCCTGCACCTAATTCTATGTTTCTATGTTTCTATCTATAGCTCTGCCCTCATCAACCTTTTTGTTCACTTCTTCAAAAAAATAAATCAGATTTGTGAGACACGACCTCCCACGTACAAAACCTTGCTGACTGTCCCTGATCAGCTCTTGCCCAAGTTTGTCCTTCATTGGAGTAATACTCTAAATTAGTTTTGGGCTAAATATTCTCTTTTCGAATTTTAACACCATTTTGCATGTAGCTCAAAAGAAGAGTGTTTTGATTTACCCTCTGAAAGTTTCAATCTATGTGGGCAATCTCAAATTAGAGAAATTGGCAAATGTGAAATACAATACAGTTAGGTCTTGGTCATCCAGGATTCTAGAGGCGAATTTCTGGGCTGAACTGGCAGGATTCATATTTTAGGTTTCAGTTTATTATTGTCATGTATAGCGAAGTACAGGGAAAAGTTTTGTATGCTATGCAAATGGATCAGATATACTGTACATAAGTCAAACTCAATAGATAGAGCAAAGGGGAAGATACAGAGTGCAGAATGTTAGTTCTCGGAATTATAATGCATCAGTCCCATAGACAAAGTCCAATGTTCGTAATGGGGTAGAGATGAATCAGAAAGTACCCTAACTTATTCAGAAGCATAATAACAGAGGGAAATAAGCTGTTCCTGAATCTGGTGGTGCACACTTTCAGCTTCCATAGCTTCTATAGCTTCTGCTGGATGAGAACAGGGAGAGGAAGAAATTACAGGGGGCGGAACACGTTTTTGATTATGTTGGCTGCTTCTCCGAGGCAGCGTGAAGTGTAGATGGTGTCAATGGTGGCAAATCTGGTGTGCGTGATGGACTGGACTACATTTAAAACAATTCATGCAATTTACCGCAGTCTTGGGCAGAGTTGTTCCCAAACCAAGCTGTGATGCAACCTGACCACATGCTTTCTATGGTGCATCTTTAGAAGTTTGTAAGATTCATTGGAGACATGCCAAATGTCTTCAATCTTCTCAAGTAGTTGAGGAATTGGTGTGCCTTCTCAGCTGTCGCATCAATGTGGTTGGTCCACGTGAAATAATTGATAATATTAATTGCAAGGAACTTGAAGCTCTCAACTATTTTCACTTTGGCACCATGGTTGCTGATTGGGGCATCTACTCCACCATACTTCCTGAAGTTGATAATTAGCCTCTTTGCCTTGCTGACATTGAGGGAGAGGTTATTGTCATTAGGTGCAGATGCCTAACAGCATATAATTTTGCAAACCCATTGAAAATATCTCATCACATTTAAATGGAACCCAGGGATGACAGGAATTCCTTTTTTGAAATATTAGAAAAAACACGCTATAAATAAGCCTCGTCAGAATACGGGAATAACATCGTTTTTACAGTATATTAATGTCAATCTGACTGATATAATGATAGATATATTAATAAGGCCAGTGGAAAATCTTGCATCACATTAAATACAGTTGAATAGGAAAATTAAAGAGGTAGCTGAAATGATTACTCATCATAGAGAGGATTTATTGAATGAGCACCAAGAAGTAACATGTTCTTTATTTGGCCATAAATGGCTGGAGAATATCTTCCATTGAACTTGAAGACAAGAGGAACTAACTTAATATGGACTTAATGTCATGTGCTCACAACATTACATAATTACCCTTCTCACTTCATCTTCATTTACATATTTGTGAAAAGTTGAGCATTTGTTTATTTTAGACAATAGACAATAGACAATAGGTGCAGGAGTCGGCCATTCGGCCCTTCGAGCCAGCACTGCCATTCAATGTGATCATGGCTGATCATTCACAATCAGTTCCTGCCTTCTCCATATATCCCCTGACCCCGCTAGTTTTAAGAGCCCTATCTAGCTCTCTCTTGAAAGCATCCAGAGAACCGGCCTCCACCGCCCTCTGAGGCAGAGAATTACACAGACTCACCACTCACTGTGAGAAAAAGTGTTTCCTCATCTCCGTTCTAAATGGCTTACTCCTTATTCTTAAACTGTGGCCCCTGGTTCTGGACTCCCCCAACATCGGGAACATGCTTCCTGCCTCTAGTGTGTCCAAGCCCTTAACAATCTTATATGTTTCAATGAGATAGCCTCTCATCCTTCTAAACTCCAGAGTGTACAAGTCCAGCTGCTCCATTCTCTCAGCATATGACAGTCCACTTTTTTGGTTAATTGGTAACAAACTCAGCATTACAAGAAATTACACAAAATTATTAATGCAACAAATTCAACATTCTTTAACCATTTGTACTGTACTCATTTTGTCAGAGTGCTCATTGACTGTGGGCTGCAGTGAAAAGGTTTGCAGAAAGTGGTTGAACTGGATAATTGTGTGTCAAAGCAAGATGCTGCCATAAAAATCCAGCTAATGTAATCGCAAAGATTAAGCATGTTATTGTAAGAAAAATGTATCTTTATTGATGAATTGTTTAGGCACTCTTCCCTACTGTGTATGAGATCTTACAACATTCTTGCCTGGCTAGCTAGAAAATCATGGAGGAGAGCATTTTCAAACATGAGATCATGACAGACGAGTGTCTTCTCAAAGGATCTTACCTAGACAACCATATCTAAAAGAGCATTGTAAATATCAGTTCCAAATCTTCACAAAACGTTGGACAAGTTAGAAATGAATGCTCTCTTGCACAGAATCCAAATTGTACTCAAAGGATCCCGCAACCAACTGTGTATTTTTAAATTTGTTGAATATTAAATATTGAAGCTTTATAATGTTTGCATTAAGTTTATAGTCTGTTGTGCTTCCTCATCAATGCTTTTAGGGTTATAAAACATATAAATTATCCTGTGATATGGCAATGAGCTTGTTCCCTCTAATTTCCTAGGATGCAATATGTTTTCACCTGAACAGTGTGGAGAAACTAGTGCCAGCACTGTCTGAGGCACAGATGTGATCTCATGTTTCCGAACAATCTAAAGTCCTTTGGCAGCTGCAATTATATATCATATTTGAATGCTCCAGGTGCCAGACCAAATAGGTCTTACTATTCATCAGCATTTTGTGCATGTTACAACACTCAGTTCCAAACACTGGGTATCTCTAACAGTGATACATTATAGAAATACGGGCAATTTGTAAAATTTGAAATATCTGTCAGCTATTTTCAGCCAATGACTATCTTCAGGGATTTGGCTGAATCCTTGCAAATCTTTCTTTTGTACAGCAAGAAGTCCATAAATGGTTTAATTTATTGTTATCTATGGAGCCCAATTTCTTCATTATTTTTGGGCACTGCACTCATTTTATAGGAATTCTTACATAACTGGAAAAACACGTTTATTTTGTCTCCTTTTCAGTTCTGACATAGGGTCTCTGACCTGAAACATTAGTTCTATTTCTCTTCCCACAGATGCGGGCTGACCTGTTGAGGATTTCTAGCATTTACTGTTTTTGTTTTAGTTTATATTTGTAGTTTTCTCTTTGATTTTCACATATACGAATCCCTTCTCCATTTGCTTGTAATGGTTAACCATATAACCATATAACAATTACAGCACGGAAACAGGCATCTCGACCCTTCTAGTCCGTGCTGAACACGTATTCTCCCCTAGTCCCATATACCTGCGCTCAGACCATAACCCTCCATTCCTTTCCCGTCCATATAACTATCCAATTTATTTTTAAATGATAAAAACGAACCTGCCTCCACCACCTTCACTGGAAGCTCATTCCACACAGCCACCACTCTCTGAGTAAAGAAGTTCCCCCTCATGTTACCCCTAAACTTCTGTCCCTTAATTCTCAAGTCATGTCCCCTTGTTTGAATCTTCCCTACTCTCAGTGGGAAAAGCTTATCCACGTCAACTCTGTCTATCCCTCTCATCATTTTAAAGACCTCTATCAAGTCCCCCCTTAACCTTCTGCGCTCCAAAGAATAAAGCCCTAATTTGTTCAACCTTTCTCTGTACCTTAGTTGCTGAAACCCAGGCAACATTCTAGTAAATCTCCTCTGTAATCTCTCTATTTTGTTGACATCCTTCCTATAATCAGGCGACCAAAATTGTACACCATACTCCAGAATTGGCCTCACCAATGCCTTGTACAATTTTAACATTACATCCCAACTTCTATACTCAATGCTCTGATTTATAAAGGCCAGCACACCAAAAGCTTTCTTTACCACCCTATCTACATGAGATTCCACTTTCAGGGAACTGTGCACAGTTATTCCAAGATCCCTCTGTTCACCTGCATTCTTCAATTCCCTACCATTTACCATGTACGTCCTATTTTGATTTGTCCTGCCAAGATGTAGCACCTCACACTTATCAGCATTAAACCCCATCTGCCATCTTTCAGCCCACTCTTCCAACTGGCATAAATCTCTCTGTAGACTTTGAAAATCTACTTCATTATCCACAACCCCACCTATCTTAGTATCATCTGCATACTTACTAATCCAATTTACCACACCATCATCCAGATCATTGATGTACATGACAAACAACAGTGGACCCAACACAGATCCCTGTGGCACCCCACTAGTCACTGGCCTCCAACCTGACAAACAACCATCCACCATTACTCTCTGGCATCTCCCATTCAGCCACTGTTGAATCCATCTTGCTACTCCACCATTAATACCCAACCATTGAACCTTCTTAACCAACCTTTCGTGAGGAACCTTGTCAAAGGCCTTACTGAAGTCCATATATACAACATCCAGTGCTTTACCCTCATCAATTTCCCGAGTAACCTCTTCAAAAAATTCAAGAAGATTAGTCAAACATGACCTTCCAGGCACAAATCCATGTTGACTGTTCCTAATCAGACCCTGTTTATCCAGATGCTTATATATATTATCTCTAAGTATCCTTTCCATTAATTTGCCCACCACTGACGTCAAACTAACAGGTCTATAATTGCTAGGTTTACTCTTAGACCCCTTTTTAATCAATGGAACAACATGCGCAGTGCGCCAATCCTCCGGTACTATTCCCGTTTCTAATGACATTTGAAATATTTCTGTCATAGCAATGTTAGCAAAGCTCTGTTGTAACCAATGTTTTACTTTACATGAAGACTGAAGTACTGCTCAACAATCTTTCTCCGTGAAAAACTAATTTATATGGAGGTTATTATTCGTTCAAACCATCACCTGTTGCTCAGCTGCGCTGTGTTTGTTGCTTATGAGTTCAAATCCCAGTGCAGAAGTTTATGAGTTCAAATCCCAGTGCAGAAGTTTATGAGTTCAAATCCCATTCCAGAGACATGAATACAAAGATTTAAGGTGATATACATATGTGGATGTGAAGTAATACTGCATCATTAGAGGTCCATTCTTCTCAGAAATATATATAGAAACATAGAAACATAGAAATTAGGTGCAGGAGTAGGCCATTCGGCCCTTCGAGCCTGCACCGCCATTCAATATGATCATGGCTGATCATCCAACTCAGTATCCCGTACCAGCCTTCACTCCATACCCTCTGATCCCCTTAGCCACAAGGGCCACATCTAACTCCCTCTTAAATATAGCCAATGAACCGGCCTCAACTACCCTCTGTGGCAGAGAGTTCCAGAGATTCACCACTCTCTGTGTGAAAAATGTTTTTCTCATCTCGGTTTTAAAGGATTTCCCCCTTATCCTTAAGCTGTGACCCCTTGTCCTAAAGGACTTCCCCAACATCGGGAACAATCTTCCTGCATCTAGCCTGTCCAACCCCTTAAGAATTTTGTAAGTTTCTATAAGATCCCCTCTCAATCTCCTAAATTCTAGAGAGTATAAACCAAGTCTATCCAGTCTTTCTTCATAAGACAGTCCTGACATCCCAGGAATCAGTCTGGTGAACCTTCTCTGCACTCCCTCTATGACAATAATGTCCTTCCTCAGATTTGGAGACCAAAAACTGTACGCAATACTCCAGGTGTGGTCTCACCAAGACCCTGTACAACTGCAGTAGAACCTCCCTGCTCCTATACTCAAATCCTTTTGCTATGAAAGCTAACATACCATTTCAATATTAAACCGTTCTTCTCTGATCACATTCCTACTGCAGGACCAGTTCCCATTTCTTCTTTCAGGATTTTCAATGAGCATCAAAAGAAGCTTAGAGTTTGCTTTCCATTCATCCTGCAGTCTGCAAACTTGATTTAAAAGATGAACCCCAGCATTCTGACCAAGAGAGAAAACTTCCCTTCATCTGTGAGCAAATCTTAACTCTGTTCTGCACTCACCTCACAGCAGCCACCCAAAACCCAGAGGCATTACAAATCAATACTCTATATACAATGAGACACTGGAATGCAAACTATGTATCTCTAAATAGTCCAAAGTATTAATTCCAAACAATAAAATCAGAAAGCTTGAAGGATGTTAGAATTGAATATTTATAACAGTGTTAAGTGCGTTATAGAGTGCAAATGTTAATGTATGACCTACCTTGACCCTCTGGAGCACAGACTAAAAACTTTTGCTTCTGATATAATAATCAGGTTTGTGCTCCAAAATTTAAAACCTAATAATTTGCAGATGAATGTCAATTTTTAATGTGTTAGTGGATTCCTTCTGGGACTCCTCATGAACTGGTTTATAAAGATGCTGATTCAAGCAAACATTCTCAAACAAGACTCATACATACATTTTATGACTGGAACTGTATGCACAATCAAGTCAAAATGTACAGCATAATGCCTGCTACCTGCATATAATTTGATCTCAGAATGTCTGAATTGTTTTAAGCCAATTTTGTACTTTAGCAATGCAGACAGTGCAGGAAATGAAACAGCTTGAAAGTACACTTATGTTCCCTCAGTGGCTGTGACAATGACTAGATAATCTCCTTAGTCATGTTCATTGAAGGATAAATATTACCCAGATATTGCTGCAAAATCAAGGCTGACACCATAGTGGACTATTGAGAGAGTGCTGCACTGTTGGATATGCCTTCTTCTAGAAGAGGCATTAAATCAATGGCAACCTAAATGTTCCATCTCCATTTTGGTAGGGATGAAAATTCACATTACCTTGTGTTTATTTGTTATCACTTGGCTTGTTCTTTCATCCGGGTGAAATCCATGCTGGAATATTACATCTATCAAGCAATATATATTTTCACTGCAAAAATTCCAAAACTATTATCTGTCTGACAAATACATTTAAAACCATGATCTGTCTAACATGAAGCTTAAGTACAAGTTTGAGCTTCTCATAACATTTGCAGTAATTGCAAATTCCTCATTTTATACACTTCCAGTTCTTTGTCCTCTTCTCCTTCAGGTCAATGATAATGTGTAGGAGGGCGGTGAGCCAAGAGCCAGATTCTTAGCCCTATGATTCTATGCAAGAACAAAATGTTCCAGGGAATGGTTTACTCCCACTACTAAATATAAAAACAACAAATTGATTCAGTAATAAGTTACAAAAAGTATTACATTTGCTGCTCATAGGAATAAATGTCATAATTTAAATATAGACAATAGAGTGGATAAAAATACCGAGCAATTTTGTGATCAGTCAAATGATCCTCACATCTTTAGAAACATAGTTAGAAATAGTTGTTTTTCTTTGTGGGAAACTGGCAGAGAGTTGAAAATTTGTGCTTAATGTTGGGGAGCTCAAGCTCGTTAATTTGAAAATTGGCAAATGTTGTCTCTCAATGTGGCTCACTACTCGAGACCTTCTAAAATTCAATCTACCGAGGCACCAAACACATAGGCCTGGGAGACAGAGAGGATAACTGTAATGATGAAGTGGTGGGTAAGCAGGGACAATCCTGCCATGAATCCAGTGAGATCATTCCTGTTTTACTTGAGCCCTGCGAGGAATTGCAAACCAAAATACGTATCCTTTCTTCAAAGGCCACCTGTTAGATTCCTCTAAAACCAAGGATTCACTCACTGATGCTGATCTTTTCCAAAAAGAATTGCTCCACTATTTACATAATTTGTGTAATCTTGTATTGTCGCTAACAGCTGTGTTGAACTGTAACCTAACCAAAGAGAGTCCCTAGTTCATAATTTAGTATTGAAGAGCCTGATGGTTGTTGGGAAAAAGATCATCTTGAAGCTGGTGTTCACGGTTTTGCACATTACTATACCTTCTTCCCGATGATAGGAATAAAATGAGAGCGTGGCCCTGATTGTGGGGGTCTTTGAAGATGCTGGCTGCCTTTATGAGGCAGCACCTCCTATAGATCTCTTCATGGTGGGGAGGCCACTATCCATAATGAGCTGAGCAGTGTCCACCACTTTTTGTAAACTTCTTCATTCCTGTGTGTTCCATTTACTGAATCAGGCCAAGATGCAGCCATTCAAAATTCTCTCTACCATACACCTGTAGACGTTCAAGAGAGTATTCATCAATATGCCAATTCTCCTCACTCTTTTCAGGAAGTGGAAGCATTGATGGGCTTTCTTTATGATTGCAACAATGTGCTGGACCCGGGACTAATATTGAGAGATATGCATGCCCAGGAACTTAAAGTTGTTGATTTATCTATCGCCAACTCGTTGATGAAGACAGGTTTGTGGGTCTCTGTCTTTCCTCATTATGAAGTCAACAATCAGCTCCTTGGTCTTGCTGACATTAAGATCATAGTTGTTTTTCTGACACCATTCAATCAGATTATCAATCCCCTTCCTATCCCCCAACTCATTATTACCTCTAATTTGCCCAACAACAGTGGTGTCATCGACTAATTTAAAAATTGTGTTAGAACTGCGTCTGGCTACACACTCACAGGTTATATTGACTGGTCCATGTTTAAAACAAAATATTATTTGCTTGAACACACACAGGCATTCCAAGAGTAGCTTTTCAGCAGTAGCTTAAGTGTTGTTAGTGTAGTTTAACTGCAAATTGAAAATATAGTATTTGAAGTTGATGAAACTTAAGGTTTCATACAGATGACTTTAAATATATATATCTATATTACTAAAAGTCTGATCTTGACCGCTTTTGGCCCACTGTGCTGCGATTTCCGAGAGAATGCCACCACCTACGGCTGTCATTTTTGGCCACCTCGCTCAGAGCCCCCCTCCGCCTTCCTGGACCAGAGGATTTTTCCCATCGATGACAAATCAGAGAGATATGTCATCGATGTCACCTGCCCCTGCTGGAGGGAGGGGGAGGGACTATAAAATTAGGAAGTGGTGTGCCTCACTCAGTCTCTGCAAGATGGATGAAGCCAAAGGGTCACGTCTCTCTGAGCTCTGAATAACACTGAACATATGTCTACTCAACTGTGAGTCCCCTTAATGTGGGTTGAAAATGAAAATATGGTTTGTTTGAAGTAAAAAGGCACAGCCTGCAAATGGTTGTTTGGGTGCTTTGGTGGAGTTAAAATGCACTACTTACTGCAAATGGTGGCTTGGGTGCTTTGGCTTGAAGTTGAAAGGCACTACTACTACTTACTCATGGAGGAGGAGCCATCTTGGGGAGAGGCTGCTAACCAGCAGCCGTCCGTTTACTTCGCTTTTTTAAAAAGTTTTTAGTAAGTCCTGTGTTTCGTCCGTTGGAGAAATTGACTTTTTAATGTGGGGGGTAGGGGGCAATTTTACTTCTAGGTCCCTACCTGGTCGGTGAGGCAGCTTTTTCTCCGGGCTGCCCGTCGACCCGTCCTCGTGGCCTACCAGCGGGCGTGGAGCGCCGTTTCCTGGCGGGGACCGCCCAGCACCTCGGCCTCGGTGGCGGCGCAGCACAGGGGCGCTGTCGCGGAGCGGAGCGGGCGATGCCTTGCCTGGGTCGCCGCGCTGGATCGACGCGCTGGAGCTCCGGTGAGCTGTGTCCGCCGTGTTCGATACCTCCGGGCTGCGGGTCTGCGGTGCGGAGCGGAGCGGGCGGCGCCGATTTCAACATCGGGAGCCTGGGAGCTCCAGGCCGGCGCGGCCTTGTCGGCTTTGGAAGCCGCGGTCTCCAGCTAGGAAGCGGCCGTTTCAGGTGGCCCAGCCGCTGAGAGGACTCTCCCGACGCCGGGGCAAGATCACCCGGTGAGAACGGCCAGGAACATCGGGCCTCCGTAGAGGCAATTGCGGTGGCCTCAATAGGCCTGACTTTGGGTGAACTTGGGGTTGGGGACTGGACATTGTGCCTTCCCAGTGGTATCCATTGTGGGGGGATGATTTTTTTTTTTTGTCTGTAAGTAATCCTATTAGTCTTTGTCCAAGATGGCTGTCGGAAGGGAGAGTGGACGCTGGCGCGCTTTAGCTGCCGCTGCTCTCTTTTCACATTGTGTTTTTGATTTTTTGTTTTTGGACTGAATTCTGTTTTTAATTTGTGTTTCTGTGATGTCTTTATTATTTATTTTATTCTGATTATATGTTATTTCTTCCTGTTAATCTCTGTAAGGTGTCCTTGAGATTTCTGAAAGGCACCCAAAAATAAAATGTAGTATTATTATTATTATTATTATTATTATTATTATTATTATTATTATTATTATTATTATTATTATTATTATTATTATTATTATTATTATTATTATTATTATTATTATTATTATTACTGCAAATGGTGGCTTGGGTGCTATGGCTTGAAGTTAAAAGACACTACTTACTGCAAATGGTGGCTTGGGTGCTTTGGCTTGAAGTTAAAAGGCACTACTTACTGCAAATGGTGGCTTGGGAGCTTTGGCTTGAAGTTAAAAGGCACTACTTACTGCAAATGGTGGCTTGGGTACTATGGCTTGAAGTTAAAAAGCACTACTTACTGCAAATGGTGGCTTGGGTGCTTTGGCTTGAAGTTAAAAGGCACTACCTATTGAAAATTGTGGCTTGGGTGCTTTGGCTTGAAGTTAAAAGGCATTACTTACTGCAAATGGTGGCTTGGGTGCTTTGGCTTGAAGTTAAAAGGCACTACTTACTGCAAATGGTGGCTTGGGTGCTTTGGCTTGAAATTGAAAGGCACTACTTACTGCAAATGGTGGCTTGGGTGCCTTGGCTTGAAGTTGAAAGGCACTACTTACTGCAAATGGTGACGGGTGCTTTGGCTTGGTTGAAAGGCATTACTTACTGCAAATGGTGGCTTGGGTGCTTTGGCTTGAAGTTGAAAGGCACTACTTACTGCAAATGGTGGCTTGGGTGCTTTGGCTTGAAGTTGAAAGGCACTACTTACTGCAAATGGTGGCTTGGGTGTTTTGGCTTGAAGTTGAAAGGCACTACTTACTGCAAATGGTGGCGGGTGCCTTTTGCTTGAAGTTGAAAGGCACTACTTACTGCAAATGGCAGCTTGGGTGCTTTGGCGAAGTTGAAAGGCACTTCTTACTGCAAATGGCGGCTTGGGTGCTTTGGCTTGAAGTTAAAAGGCACTACTGCAAATGCACTTTCTCCCTGTTTGCACTGTATATTGAATTTAGATAAAACGCTACTAATTACGGCTGTGATTTTTGGCCATCTTACTCAGTCCCCCTCTGCTCGGCAGGTGCAGAGGATTCTTCCCATCAATGAAAAATAAATGTGTTATTAGTGTTTAAAAAATGTTGAGTATCTCTCTCCTGTCAATCACGCCATGAAGACCACACCTTTTCCGGTGGGAGGGGGAGGGGTTACAAAACCCGGAAGTGTGGGTGTGGCTCAGTCTCTGCATTATGGAGGAGGGAGAGGTCACGACTCTGTCTGAGCTGTGAATCAACTGAACACACTGAATGTCTTCTGAACTGTGAGTTTGGTGTTTTGTGTGGTTTTATTGTGGTTTCACCCTGCATGACATGGTATGAAGCTGCATTTGAATTTGGTGGCCTTGCACCCTTCTTGAAGTGGAATGAAACTACACTTGAATTTGGTGGCCTTGCACCCTGTTGAAAGTGGTATGAAACTGCACTTGAATTTGGTGGCTTTGTACCCTGCTTGAAGGGGTTGGAAACTGCACTTGAATTCGGTGGCCTTGCACACTGCTTGAAGTGGTTGGAAACTGCACTTGAATTTGGTCGCCTTGCACCCTGCTTGAAGTGGTAGAAAACTGCACTTGAATCTGGTGGCCTTGCACCCTGCTCAAAGTGGTAAGAAACTGCACTTGAATCTGGTGGCCTTGCACCCTGCGTGAAATGGTCGAAAAATTGATTTAAATTTGGTGGCCTTGCACCCTGCTTGAAATGGAAGTTCAAGGAATAGCCATGAGTCAACTGCCAGCCCACCAGCCGTGAGTGAGCTGCCAGCAGATCAGGTTTGAGGGACTGAGCTGCCACCCCAAGAACCCATACCAGCGCTCCAGAAAGCCCCCCCACTGGCCACCAATATTGGAATTGGTGGAGAGGTGGAATATTGTGTCGGGGGACCAGCCCTCCCGTGTGAACATGGGACCCAACGGTTCCACTTAGTCTAGTATTCTATATATATCTGACCATTTGTGTCTCTGCAAAATAAATTCGGAGTGGGGTTTATTAGATCAGCTACAAATAATTTGCTCATTTAAAAGTAAGTTAGCCAGAGATGAAAATATTGTATTGAGATATGATATTCTGACCATCTGTACAACCTATAATAAACAGTAAGAACACTGAATTGATCTGTATGGAAATCAGCAAATAGCAATCATCTTGATCCCAATGAATCTAAAGTTGCTCTGGAAATTTCAAGGAAGATTCAAAATGATGTTTCATAGGCTCATTAAATGACATTAATTATTATTTTATTTGAATATTAAACTTCATTTCAGCCCTTCAAAAGTCTTAATTTATTTCTGCAAGAACATATTTTTTCGGACTGGAGATTTAACTAGAATTTGGTTACCACTGCATTGACATTCTTACCAGTTCCCTACCACTGTTACAAAACCGCTGTTACATTTGCACAATTAATATACATTGACAAAGTGTGGCTTGAATCAGCACAAAACCAGAAAGCAACGCATGTTTGAAATACTAACTCAAATTTACGGTAATGGCCACTCGTCGATACCCGGGGCTCTCGTGGACATTTTTCATCATGTTGAAAAATCTTCACGATTCTTCCCGTGCTTACCTGCCGTTAGCGAGTCTTCCCGAGTACCTGCTGTTAGCGCTAAGAGGCGTCCCTGAGCTCCGACGTACCCGCAAAGTTCATTCTCCATGCTTACCACGAGTTTGATTTTTTTTAAACTCGGGAGACCTCTTGGAATGAACTCGTACCGTGGGACAGGGCTATTAGTTGCCAGTTGTCATCACTGCAGAAGCCAGTTTGCAAACAGCAACCATCTTTGGTAAATCAAGTTATCCTTTTTTATTCTGATTGTTATTTGAGAAATTGTGACGCGTGAAATTTAGCTGACATACTTCCGAGCTTATAGCAGAGTCTTATTAAAATACTAAATTGTCTGTAAAATACTTCGGAACATCAAGAAAATATATGTACGGTTTTTTTTTCTTGATCTGCTTAAAATACACTTGATCTCAATTTTTTCATTGTTTGTAGCTAATTTTATCTGACAATACCTTTCTGAACCTAAATTAAATGAATAATAGAAAGATGAATTTAGGATGGCAGATGGTTAGAATAGGCTAACGAGAATAAATTTAATTCAAGAGCGCAGAAAGGGCACTAAAGAAAACATGAACATAATGTCGTAAAATAGAATTGAATTATGTTTACTGGAACAGTGTTGAGTTGCTATGACAATTGTTATATCTGCTGTATGTGGTATGTACTTTAATATTAACATATTTTGGTATCCCTGATCCTGAACTGAAAAGGAACAGAAATACAGTATTGACAATAACATTTAGCTATGGATTGAACCACCCAAAAATTTAATATTATTGAAAATTTATCATAACTCATTTTTGATTCTCTAATTTATATTCACTATGCATTGATTAAATCAAAACAATTACACCTAGTGTTAAATCAAAATTTTACTGTAGCAATGGAATTTATGGTTTTGTGGGCAGGTTTGTGGACAATATGAAGGTAAGTGGGGAAGCAGGTAGTGTTGAGGAGAACTTGAGGCAATCTGCAGAAGTATTTGGACAGAGTGAGAGAGTGGGCAAAAAAAAGAGAAATTGAATACTGGGTATCAAAGTGTACAGACATGCACTTTGGAAGAAGGATTAAAGGCACAGACTAAGGAAGGTTGTGCTAGCAATGAAGTGGGTCGAGAAGAGCTGTCAAAGACCCTGGTTTGATCCTGGCTATGGGTGCTGTCTGTACAGAGTTTGTACATTCTGCCTGTGACTGCATGGGTTTTAGGTGGTGCTCCGTTTTCCTCCTACACTCTAAAGACGTACAGGTTTGTAGGTTAATTGGCTTCGGTAAAATTGTAAATTGTCCCTATTGTGTAGGATAGTACAAGTGTACGGGGTGATTGCTGGTTGGTACAGACTCGGTGTTTCCGCGCTGTATCTCTAGTTTAAAAGTTTAAAGAGGTTTACGAGAATGATCTTGAGTATGACGTATGAGGACCATTTGATGACTCTGGGCCTGTACCAACTGAAGCTTGGCAGGATACAGGTGCATCTCATTGAAACCTACTGAATAATGAAAGCCCCAGAGAGAATAGATGTGGAAAATATGTTTCCAGTCATTGGAGAGTCTAGGACTGGAGGGCACAGGCCCAGAATAATAAGACGTACTTATTGAATGGAGATGAGAAGGAATGTCTTTAGCTAGCGGCGGGTGAATCTGTGGAATTCATTGCCACAGATTAGTGCAGGTCATGGCATTTACCATTTTTAAAGTAGAGATGGATAGGTTCTTGAATAAGGGCGTCAAAGGTTACGGGGAGAAGGCAGGAAAATGGGGTTGAGAGGGAGAAATAGATCAGCCATGATCGAATGGTGGTGCAGACTCGATTGTCAGAATGGCCTAATTCTACTCCAAGGTCTTATGAACTTATGATTGTCCTTTGCATTTTTGCAATGTTTGCTCATCCAGAGTGACAGAGGCCACTAAATGGTATTCCCAAAGATATATTTTTCTTCCAGTGAATGTTTGATTTCAGCCTTGCAGCATGACACTAGACAAGACACCACACTGTCTTTAATCACATTAACAGACACTGACAAGTCTGTTTATAGAACCTCATGTTAAAATGATATAAATGAGAGAAAAATGCATAAAAGAAATAACAGCACTCTGCACGAACAATTGGCAGCACTTTTGCTGCTATTTAGAGCTTTGCATAATTTGATTGAATCTCTAAAACAGTCAAATGTTATCACACTCAAATACATCAATGCCAATTATATTTAATAAAATAATGCTTCCTAAGGTAAAACTTTCAAGTAGCATGGTCTTTTCTTAACTCTTCTGGATATTTGTTCATTAGCTAGAGCTAGGAATAAATGTTGCATCTCAGATTCCATCTGCTTTGCAAAGAGTCTTCGCAAATCACATTTAGATTGCCAGCTTTAGTTTAGTTTAGAGATACAACATAGAAACAGGCCCTTCGGCCCACCGATTCCATGCCAACCATCAATCACCCATACCTACAAACCTGCATATCTTTGGAAAGTGGGAGAAAACTGGAGCACCCAGAGAAAACCCATGCAGTCACAAGAAGAATGCACAGATAGCACCCTTAATCAGGATCAAACCCGGGTCTCTGATGCTGTGAGGCAGCAGCTCTACTGCTGCCCCACTGTGTGCACCATTATCAGCCTCATATTTTGTTCATTCCAGAAGTTGATTGCGCCTCGTAACATGAGCAGAGCTACATGGTGTTGACAAAATGGTGCTAACGTGCCACAGAAAAGATTTAACAATGTAAGTGAACAATGCCAAAGATTTGTAAAATGATATTCAACCATTTTCCCAAAGCTCTATATACACCTTAATTATAGCAGATGCTGTAAGATGGAACTTTTCCTGTTTTTCTTTAATCTGTCAACCTGACTACTAGCCAACAAGAGACATCACTTGATTGCATTGCAGGTCCTCACCATAAACACCTGACTTACATACAGCCAGTACATATGAGCGAGCATTTGGGAGACCAGCGGGATGGATGGGGATGGATTTCTCAGCTGCTGTAGGTCTGCAGGCATCTTCCACCCACCAGGAAAGGTGCATGTCCTCTCTCTCCACCACTCCTCAAGTCACAGCAATCAGGGTGTGGGGGCGCTGAGCAGCCTCTCTCGCTTACTGACTGAGGTCAGTAAGGTCGGCTAACGGCTGCCCTTCACGTATATGATCGCTCTCCCCTCACAGCTGCTTCTGTTCATTTCTGAATTTAAAACAATTCCGGTTACAAACAGTTCTCTGGAATGGATCCTTGTAGTAACCCAGGCACTTCCTGTCATTTTATTTGTGATTTATCACCTTCTCTCAAATAATAAAACTTTGTAATAACAAAGATTCTATGTGTGCGGCATCCAAGCAGAGACTGGAGACACATGTTTAAAGAGAAAATAAGATTATTAAGCAAGTTGGGAGAGTGGGCAAATAAGTGGCAAATGTAATACAGCATAGCAAAGTGTACAGTAATGCTCTTTGGTAGAAGGAATAAAAACATAGTTTACTTTCTAAATGGGGAGAGGTTTGAAAAAGAGGTGCAAAGGGAGTTGGAAGGTGGATATTGTGGTGCAGGATTCCCAAAAGATTAATTTGTAGGTCCAGTCGGTAGTAAGGAAGGCAAATGCAATCTTAACATTTATTTCGAGAGGACTAAAATATAAAAGCAAGATGTAATGCTGAGGCTTTATAAGGCACATTTCAGACCGCATTTGGAAAATTGTGAGCAGTTTTTGGCTCCATATCTGAGGAAGGATGTGCTGAGGACACATGAGGTCCAGAAGAGGTTTAGGATAATTACCCTGGGGATGATTGGGTTAACATATGAGGAGCATTTGATGGCTCTGGGATTTTACGCACTTGAGCTTAGATGATGAGGGGGATCTCATTGAAACATACCCAATAATGAAAGACCTAGATAGAGTGGATATGGAGAGAATGTTTGCAGTAGTGGAAGAGTTTAAGACTAGAGGGAATTGTCTCAGAATAAAAGGATGGACCTTTAGAGTGGAGGCCAAGTAATTGGTTATTTTTAAAGTGAAGATTAATAGGTACTTGATTAGTAAGGGTATTAAAAATTACAGGGAGAAGGCAGGAGAAAGAGGGCGAGAGGGAAAATGAGATCAACTATGATCAAATAGTGGAGCAGACTCGAAGGGCTGAATGGCCCAATTCTGCTTCTATGCCTTATAGTCTTATGGTTATATTAATTTCAAATCATGGAGACACAAGAGATTGCACATGTTGGAATCCTAAGTAAAATGAAACCTGCTGGAGAAACTCAATGGGTCAAGCAGGATCTGTGGAGGGAAGTGGGGAGACGATGTTGCAGTGCATGGTTTATTTTGGCATTTTGTTTTCTGATCAAAGTCCCATTGCATGGTGCTCTCATTGGCTTCTTGCTCTTCTCTCAACTTATGCCTTTCAGGAATGTGTGGCTGCTCACAACAAATCACAATCACAATCACAATAATACTTTATTAGCCAAGTATGTTTTGCAACATACCAGGAATTTCATTTGCCAACTCAGTCATACAAATAAAAAGCATCAGAACACACAAAACACATTTTAACATAAACATCCACCACAGATACTCCTCCACATTCCTCACTGTGCTGGAAGGAGAAAAAAAGTTAAATCTCTTCCCTTTGCACTACCATGGTCGGGGGCCTCGAGCCCTCTGTTGAATCCCATAGCCGGAGGCATTTTGGGCCCTCCGCATTGGGACGATCAGCTTCTGCATCAGGGGGATGTCAGCTCCCCCGCACCGGGTGATCGGACCCCTCGTCGGCGCTGTTCGAGCCTCTGCGCCGTTGGAGCCATCTGTCTCCTCAGATTCTGGTGAACTTCTACCGCTGCACCATCGAGAGCATCCTTACCAACTGTATCACAGTATGGTATGGCAACTGCTCTGTCTCCGACTGGAAAGCACCGCAGAGGGTGGTGAAAATTGCCCAATGCATCACCGGTTCCTCACTCCCCTCCATTGAGTCTGTCCAAAGCAAGCGATGTCTGCGAACGGGCGCGCAGCATCGTCAAGGACTGCTCTCACCCCAGCCACAGTCTGCTTACCCTCCTACCATCCGGGAGGCGCTACAGGTCGCTCCGTTGCCAGACCAGCAGGTCCAGGAACAGCTTCTTCCCTGCGGCTGTTACATTACTTAACTCTGTACCTCGGTGTTTGCCAGCCACCCCCCCCCCCCCCCATCTATGTTTGCTGTTCTGGGGAGATGCTAACTGCATTTTGTTGTCTCTGTACTGTACACTGCACAATGACAATAAAGTTTGAATCTGAATCTGAATCTGAATCTGTATCTGACTAGCCTCACCTGACCGCGAGCTCTTGATGGTAAGTCCGCAGGCCAAGTTTGGAGCGATCCCAGACAAGGGATTGACTCCGATGTTAAGTCCACGCGCTGCGGTGGGGCCCTAGCAATTCTGCCAGTCCATTGCATCAGGAGGACCCGACACATGGAAGATTACCATAATCTCACCTCCGCTTGTTCATCTCCATGGCAGCCGCTACTGAACTGGCAGTGAGAAAGATCCTTCAACATTGATTCACTTCTCCATGGAAATAATGGAATAAGGATCCCAGCAGGAACCACACAGGTCCCATGTGAGTGCATGGAAATAGGTGCAAAAAATGCCAGTTTAGTGTAGGTAATCATGATATGATCTGATTTCTAAGCAATTGATTAATTGTAGTTGACATTTCCGCACACCGGTTTATTCTCCTCACATATCTGCTTTATCAAAAGAGAGTTCTTGCCCATCATTCTCTTTCAAGGTAAATTAAAAAATATTCTGAGATACCTGAGGCCCCAGCATCAAACCCTTTTGGTTAATGAAAGTTACCACTGCCAAGGTTTGATTATTTTCAGTCACAATCACTTCCCAAGATGTTACCTTGTAAGCTTGCTTCTGTTTTAATCCAACAAATTCCAAAGCAACTTGTAAGAAATATTTAATTTAATGTTCATGGACAGTGTACTGGCTTCCAGACTGAAGCTTTGAGCCTAGGTTGTCACTGAGCAAATACTTCCCCTCAACTTCCCCCAGGTATATGTCAAATCCTGTTGCATTATCTAATAATTTCCTACTGTACTACAGTAACATAATTTATTCTGGAGCTGCATAGTATTCATATATGTTTTCCTTTATCCATGCACCAGTTACATTTTTATTCATCTTAAAATCTTCTTACAAATGTTCTATTTATCATGTGTTAATTCCCAAATAAATAAGATTGCTTCTTGACCTGTAACCAACTCCACAAAAAGATTATATATAATAAATGACAAATTGATTGCGAATCATTTTATCCTGTGCTGTCAAATCTAAGCAATACATTAAAAAAAAATCAACATCTATAGTAGATCAAAATAGGTGTCTGCATCTATAAAATGTATTGCAAAATGCACTGAAAGAACTGAGAAAAGATTTCTTGGAGAATGGATATGGATGGTCAGCTTTGTATTGTAACCACTTAATGCCAACAACCAATACACATATACACAATGCAGGAATCAGGACACATGACCTTACTAAATCTAGATAATGTTCAACTAATAGTGATTGGAATTGAATGTCGGCATAGCATTGGATGAGTGATCACTCAACCAACATAACAAAGTACATCGTTGTACAAAGTACAAAGTACATCGTTGACACCATCATTCACTCCAAGGCTCTTGCCACATGGCTTGATTTGAAGATACTAAAAAAAGCATCAGCTTCTTTACAATTTATGTAGAGGAGTCTTTTCAAAGAAAGCAGTGGCGTGAAATTTGTTCAGAACACAAGTCATGAAACTGAAGTTACTGCTGATTGAAAACAGGAGAGAACTTTAATGCTTCGTGTAACTTTAGTTATATTGATTCAGTTGTCCGTTATATATCTTACTGGATTTCATTAATTATTGACATTATGGAAATGAAAGTTGAGAGAGTTGTCTATGTCAATATCAATCTCAGATAGAACCCAAAGGCAAACCAGTATGGTTGTTTCAACGTCTGAAGAAGGGTCTCGACCCGAAATGTCACCCATTCCTTCTCTCCAGAGATGCTGCCTGTCCCGCTGAGTTACTACAGCTTTTTGTGTCTATCTATAGTTGTTTCAACTTTGTATTTATGTTTTTAGAGCGATTACACTGATGGCAATTACTCATGAACATTGATCAAAGGTCACAATCAAGATGTCATGCTACTGAAAGCAGTACTTTGGGTTCAGATCCATCGGGGTAAGCAATATATCATTTTCATGGTCTAAAAAGGTAAACTGAGATCTCTGTTGGTAACAAACTAACAAAATATTTACACTGAAGAAATATAGCACTATTTTGCTACTTGGTTGGATCACCTAAGGTTAGAAAGTCTTGCTGTTTTTTATGTTAATCAGAGTTCAAATTGCTTATGAATGATCCCCGGAGAATATGTTCAACAAAGAAAAATACAAGTTTCTGAAAAATATAAATAAAAACTGAAAATCTTACAATTTATCTTGCTCCATTTTGTCAACATATTCAAAGGAGTAAAAAGTTATGGTTTTCTTGCATTGTTATGGCTTATTTGTCAGCTATATCTGTTTCTGTACCTTTTTCATCAACACATGGAGCACAATTAAACATAATTGTGAAATACAAATAGGCTGTGGTCTCCTTACCTGAACATAAATGTAATTTCTTAATTTAGATTTCCTTGATAAGCCACAGTCTGACACAGATATAACCTGTGAAGAAGTATCTCGACTCTGGATAGAAGGATTCGGTGAAGTTTCGAGTCGAGATACTTCTTCACACTGAGAGCCAGGGGAGAGGGAGACACAGAGATAAGGAAAAGTAAGGTGTGAAAACGAGACATCAAAGGAGATGCATGCTCACGGAAAATGTAGAATGGCTCATTATTAGCTAGTGAAAGGTGACAATGAAACATACAGAGATAAAATTTAATCAGGGGGACAGTCAGACTGATGGATACTCTGTTACTGTGTAAATCAAGGTCAATAGATCAACAGATTTGAAAAATATGTAGGGAATCGAGGGTAATGGGATTAGTGCAGAAAATTGGCTCTGTGGTATGATTAGCATGATTTTATTGACCTGAACAGGCGTGTTGCTAAACAGCATCAATAACTTCAACATGTTTTATTATCATAAATTTACCTGTCATACCACAGTCATGAAAGCCTACTATGGTATGTGCATACATTCAGCCCATATTGCAACAGAGCAAAATCAGTATTTAAATTCTATTTAATGAATAATGTGATTGTAACCATATGGATTTAAACTGAACTCAATTTTATTTCTCTCTGTAACACCACCCTTCAGAAAGGGATAAATTAATAAATTATTAGAAAAATAAATTGTCTTTTTCCCTTGAAACAAAATAAAGCCTGTTCCCAGAAGCAAGGGTTTATGACACATAACATGGCCATTCAACCCATCATGTTAATGTCAGCCCAAAACAAATTTGTAACTAAAAAACATTTTAAACTCAAAAGATGCTGATCAACGTTAATTGATGTTTGAACAAAGTCCCTACAGATATTAGAAATAATTTTCTATTTACTAGTGTTTGAATGATATCATGAGTGTGCATTTCAGTGCAGGAATGAAATAAATACTGGATTTAATTAAGAGATTATGGGATTATTTTTTTTGCTAGCTTCATTGATTGTTTGACAAATTATTCACTTCCTATATAATTTACATCAGCTGATTCCATTTGCACCAATAATTCAAATCTAACCATTGTATCCAACAAATTAAAACACAATGAGAATGAAAAGCAGGTATCGATAATGGGAGCTATAACTCCACTCTCTGCCATAAAACTTGCGTGTTTCTTAACGTCCTTTTCAAAGCAATTATGTTTTTCTTGCTTGTTCTGACTCCAGATATGTGGTTAATTCTTAAATTATCCCTAAATTAGCTAGGTTTTTCAGTAAAATCAAATCTGCAGAATAAAATTAAAAGCAGACTAATTATCAAGTCTTCTCCTTTCCATTGGAGTCTTCAATAACAAATGCAATATCTGAATTATTCATCCCTGAAAAATCTTCTTGACAAATATCTTCGACCTTGCACTTGAATTGAGAAAACTGCTCCTCATACTAATCAAGCAATGGTGTGACATTATCACACTACTGGAGTTATAGCTTCCCGGCAACATAGACTCATCCAACACAATCTCAAATAATCCCAGTTCCATAGGCAGGCAGACTCACAGCTACAGACAATTGGGGATGAGAGTCATCTCCATTGACTGTGGATCTCATGTGGATAAATATGGGGGGAGGAGGGGGGGATGATATGGGGGGAGAGGGGGGAGGGGGGATCAGTGGGGGGGGGGGAGGAAAAAGATAAAGCAGGAGAGGAAGTACGGAAGAGAAAGCGAAATCCCTACTAACTGTGCCTTTTTTCACAGGCTCGGAGGAAACCTGAGACCGCCAGCACCTCCTTCATTTTTTTCACACAAAGAATGGTGGGTGTACGGAATGAGCAGCCAGAGCAGGTAATTGAGGCAGGCACTAATGCAACGTTTAAGAAACAATTAGACAGGTACATGGATAGGAAAGGTTTAGAGGGATATGGACCAAATACAAGCTGGTGGGACTAGTGTAGATGGGACATGTTGGTCGGTGTGGGCAAGTTGGGCTGAAGGGCTTGTTTCCACTCTGTATGACTGTATTACTCTATTATGTGCCCAGATGTCACACTCATCAATTTCATTCTCTGCAGAAGCTGTTTGGTGAATATTTCTAGCATTTTCTACTTTCATTTCAGATTTGTATCACCCACAGTAATTGGGTTTTGTACTGATTAACTCTGCTTCATTTCATTGGATCTGTTTCCTGGTTAGTTATTCGACACAATGTTCCAGAAAACTTACACAATTGATTCTAAGAACTGGCTCCCCAAAGCCACCTTTGCCAATTTGATTTACTGAGTATTTATGAAGATTAAAGACCTCCAGGATTATATCATTAGTTTTGTTCTCTGCACCTTGAATACTAATCTATAAAATGATTACAGTTGGGAGTTTTCTACAAATCCCCTGAGGTTGTGCATCCTTTGTAATTCTGTGGCTCCATTTATACTGATTCAACATCCTGACTTTCAAGCATGTTTCTTTATCTTATCCTTTAACACTGGGGCTATCACCTCCTATTCCATTTCGCCATTAGTATCTATCACACAAGTACCTGATCATTGCCAAGTTTGGGTGCACTCCAAGTCAACAAAAAGCCACGTCAAGTTTTAATATCAGAGGAACATCAGTGATAATGAAAATAAATGAAGAAACAATTCTCATGGAAGGAAATTAAATCTGCAATTCATGCCAACGGCTTTATCTTTAGTTTTCTCTCAGCCAGGAAGATTAATTGAAACCAAATCACAAATGAAACAGGACTCCACAATTATCAAAACTCTCAAAACTAGAAACAAGCCTGAGGATTTGCAGTTCCAATAAGTTTTCAAATATTTTTCTTTTAACTTCTTTCCAAGTCTTTTTGACAGCCAAAGTTGCTAAATCCACACCCTTTGTTAATCTAAATTTCAGAATTACGAGTTGCTTTGTAAAACTCAAGTTGAAAAATGCAATTTACGCATTAAAAAGGAGAAACAAAACATGTTTGTTCAATTAAGAAGACATATAGTAATGATTCCGAATACCGGCCGATCAACAGTGAATTGTAATCCTTTGATTGATTGTTGATTAGTACCTGATAGCGAAGAGTACCTGAGAGACGGGAACCTGTTTACTTCTTGAAAAGTAATCCAAATACGAAGGGTACCCCTAATTCTGTAGAACTTAGAGAGGAGGGATAGAGATCCCCCTATAGAAGTCCTGTCTTAGGAGAAGGATAGTAACATTCAGGAGGAAAAGTATTCATTTAAGGAGTAGTACCCCTGAGCAAAGAGTAACGATACGATACGATACGATACGATACAATTTATTTGTCATTTGGACCCCTTGAGGTCCAAACAAAATGACGTTTCTGCAGCCATACATTACAAACAAATAGACCCAAGACACAACATAATTTACATAAACATCCATCACATTGCTGTGATGGAAGGCCAAAAAAACTTATATCTCCACTGCACTCTCCCCCCCGATGTCAGAGTCAAAGTCAAAGCCCCCGGCGGGCGATGGCGAATTGTCCCGCGGCCATTAAAGCCACGCCGGGTGATGCAAGGTCGCACACCGGGTTCTTGATGTTAGAGCCCCCGGCGTGCGCTCGCAGAGTCCCGCGGCCATTCCAAGCCGCGCGGGCCGATGGTGTAAGGCCCCGCTCCAGGAGCTCTTCAACCCCGCAACTTGGGCGGGAGAAGTCGCCGTTGCGGGAGCCCTGAAAAGCGGTCTCCCTCCAGGGACCCGCGGGCTCCCGGTGCCGCCGTCCGCCAGACCCGCAGTTGCAGCCTCCGAATCTCCGGAGGTCGGGCCGCAGCAGCGCTTCACCACCGCTCCACCCGCTCTGGACTCGGCCAGCTCCGCGACGGTGAGGTGAGTAGTCGGCACCAGAGCCCCTGGTCTTCCTGTTGGAGGCCGCTCCTATTTGCAGCCCCAACGACAACGGAGACCCGACAAAGGGGAAGGGGAAATCTTCGGTATCAAAGAGAGAGGTTCACTGATTGATAACAGCGTGACGCGGCGACGAGATTGAGTGTTTGTAAACTGTGCGCTAGTGCTTTAAATCATTTTTGTAAATTGTAAAAATCTAGCTTTTTGTATTGTTATCGGATCCGAATTGTGTAAATATTCTGTGTATATAAATACATTTCGAGTGTATTAAGATTTATAAAGTTAAGAATTAGAGTCCGTGGACCGCTGTGTATTGCTGCTTGTGCGAGTGTTTACCGATTTTGATAATTGAAGCAAAAGTTGTTTGAATTAAATATTTGTAATTGTTAAGATCGTAGTATTGTTAGAATCTGAGTCATGCTGGTTCGATCAGGGGTTGTACTCTTTCGATCGCTGTGTTGGGGAGGAGTCATTCCACTGACCGATTGCGCCATGAGGAAGATTTATTAGAATGTGATTTATTGGATGCTTGTAGTTTATATTGGGGTGTGTCTTAGGTTATTTGTAATCGGGGGGGGATATTTTCATTTCTGATTATAGTTCTATTAGCGTGGTTCAGATGTGTCTGTCTGTGCGAACTTAAAGTGGATTGAGTGAGAAAGAGATTGCTGCATGGAAGAGACTGTGATTGAGAGTTAGACTTGGATTAAGAAACCAGTGATCCTTTGTTTGAAAGTTTAGTTGAATGAAGTGATTGTGATCTAACTGATAAGAGAGTTGGGAGAGCGACTGAATACGAGCGAGTCGTTTGAATAATTGAATAGGAACAATTGAGTGAGTGATTGAGTAACTGTTGAAAGGGAGCGATTGTGCGAGTGAGTGTGAATCTGAGAGACGATTAGCCATTGTGTGGGAGAGACTCCATTGACCTTGGAGTCTGGAAGGAAGGAGTGAGTTTCAATAGGTGTTAGTGTCTGGAATTTTATTTTGTATTTTAACTATTGTGCAGGAAAAATGGGGAATGTCTCAGAGAAGGACCGATCAAATAGGTCAGGAAGCCCGATAAGGATAATTTGTGAGAAGCTTCCACATGAAGCAGACAAACTAAGAGGATTATCTGGATAATTAAATGCAGTTTTGAAAAGCGAACATTGGCCGCTGGGTGGACTAAAATCTGTAATAGGAATAAATTACATAGAAATGATTGTCAAAAAATATGGAAATAGTGAAGAAGGAAATGAGCTAATTGGAATATGGAGAATGTTCTTTACTAGAAGGAAAATAAATAAAGAGATCGTTTTGCTGTCCACCTTTAGAATGGCAGCATATAAATTAGGGATTAGAGGGGAACACGAGAGAACTTGTCCTTCTCGGGACATTCCAGAACAGGGACAGGAAGAACTAGTAAGCCAACAGCAGGAGCAGGAGCAGGAGATAATACCATCTTCTAAAAGGGAAACTTCTGAGACGGCTCTTAAAGGGGAGGTGCCAACAAAAATTAAATTCATTAAATTTGGTAAGAGTGCAGCAGTATCTGTAGACCTCGCAGGGAGAGAGGCTCACTATATGCCAGGGTGGGCAGAATTTTTCGGAGTAGAGCCACAGCATTCCTCACAGCACTCTCATGTTCCAAGTTCGGAGACACCATGCGCAGCTTGCGAGCAGGGCACATGGGAGGAGTCAGCGTTGTCTTCAGCTCCTCCCACTAAATTCAAATCTGAAGTGTATAAACCGGGGAAGGATCCTCTAGCTCCTATGATTGCTCCACCAGTGGAGGACAGTAGGGGAGATCAAGGAGCTAGAAGGAAGGTTCCATCAACATGGGTGCCTAAATTAATTAGGAAATCTACTAGTGGGAAAATGAAGGAATCCTTCCAGAGATAGAACAAATAGCTTTTCTGAGGGTGAGATAGGAGGAGGATATAGAGGGATTGATCCGGGCACTATAATATTATTATGTCGGAGCAATTCCCTGACGATGGGGGTTTAGAACGGATTCCCCGTAGACAGTTTGTTTGTAGGGAGATGCCTACTCCACCTTTGGTATTAAATGTCCCCCTGACCACAGAGGTTCAGACTTTAATGCAGCCTGATCCAATGGCAGCTCAGAGACCTATATTAAAGATTCAAAAAAGGGAAATAAGGATGGAGGAATACAAGGAGGAGGAAGATCTCAAAGCTTGGATAGATCTCCCATTCCGAGAACAGACTTTTCCTCGGTTTGGCTGGAGAGGTTATAGAGCGGTCCGGCCCGATCAGTGCTACAACTGTGGGGGATGGGGACATTGGAGTCGGTCGTGTCCTGTGAGGGAGTACTATCGAGAAGGAAGGGGGCAAAGAAGAGGGCCATGGGCTTTCAGAAACCAGTGGATTCTGAGAGGTTACCGGGACTCTTGGGACCCCATGGTCCTCTTCTGGCAAGGAGATCAGGGGGCAGGGACATTTTGGCAATCAAACCCATTTTGGTAGCCCTAACCTGCCGGTTAATACCACCTATTAAATTTGAAGGCGTCCTCACATGGCCCGAGAAACAGTATTATAAACCAGAAAGGACATCACCCCTTCCAAATTCTATGAAGAGACACAAGAATCTAATTCTCGAGAAACCCTCACTGAAAGGAAGAAGTAAGAAAGGGAAACATAGTAGCTGGCGTGAGAAAGAATGGTAACTAAGGAATGGAAATGGCACTAGGGAGAAGAAACAAACTTATTGTGCAGGAGGTACGGGAGTGGGGAAAGAAGTTATTTTGCTAATGTGTTACTGAGTTTATGCCTGCAGGACAGTATATCGACAACATACTATCTGGGGGGTGAGGTAAAGAATATACAGACCCCTTGAGAACGGGCAGAAGACATCGAAGGTAATGTAGCTCCCCAGAAACAGGAATCAACTAGCAGGAGGAAATTATACTGTCCTGCCCCTTTAAGACAAATTTGGGAAGGCCAACAGACAGAGAAAGCTGCTCCTCAGTATCCCTACTCCCTTTAAACTGACATCAGAAATGAAGAAGAAGACCTACCTTAGTGCCCAACTTTAACTTCATCTAGCTTTTGAAGCTAGAAAAGGAAGGTAAGTAAAGGACACTATCTAATCGGTGGGGGCGCTGCAATGGTGGCAGCCTGTCAGCAGCGCGTTAGTTATTTTCAACTTTTTTAATTTTTTTATTATGTTTTAAAGTATGCTTTTAATGTTTCTTTGTGTGTTTTGTGTTGGGGGTGGTGTGGGGTGGTGAGGGGGAAACCGTTTTGGTCGCCTCCTCCAAGGTCGCCTCCTCCAAGGAGAGGCGACTTTTTCCAGGTCGCCTCCCCCGAGGCCTAACAGCGAGGATCGGCGCGGCCTTTCCTGGAGACGCGCCCAGGGCTCGGGGCTCCGGCGGCGGGTGCAGCGTGGACTGTCAACGCGGAGCGGGCGAGCCCTCGCTGGGGCTCGCTGGAGGGGAGCGCTCCGTTTCGCTGGCCCGCAGCAGCCGGCAGCCTGAAGCCACGGTCTGCACAGCTCCAGCTGGCGCAGCGTCTACAGCCCGGGGTCCCTCGGGGGGGACCCGGGGAAAGAAGAAGCTTCCACCGCCGGCCCGCGGCCGTCTTCTACCGCGGGCGCGGTATGGACTTAACATCACCCCTGGAGGGGAGCTTCGACCGCCGGCCCTGCGGTCTGCGGTGCTTCTGGCTGCGGCATGGAGGGAACTTTAAATCTTCGGCCGCCGGCCTGCGGCCTACACCAACTTAAAGCCGCGGTCTCCGGTGGGGAAGAGCCGACTCTGGACTTACCTGGACTCGTACCTTGTCCTTACCATCTGGACGCCCGCAGCGGCGGCTGCGGAGGGTTGAGGTCCCGACCACGGGGGAAAATGGAGGAGGACTGGCCAAATTGTGTGCCTTCCACCACAGTGATGAATGCTGTGGTGGATGTTTATGTTAAATTTTTATTGTGTTTTTGTGTGTGCTCTTTATCATTGTATCGCTGCTGACATATCCATTTCACTTGCACTTTTAGTGCAATGTGACAAATAAACCGTATGGTATTGTATTGTATTGTAATCGTCCCTAAAGAAACAACACCGACAACCTATAACAGCTATAACCATATAACAATTACAGCACGGAAACAGGCCATCTCGGCCCTACAAGTCCGTGCCAAACAACTTTTTTCCCTTAGTCCCACCTGCCTGCACTCATACCATAACCCTCCATTCCCTTCTCATCCATATGCCTATCCAATTTATTTTTAAATGATACCAACGAACCTGCCGCCACCACTTCCACTGGAAGCTCATTCCACACCGCTACCACTCTCTGAGTAAAGAAGTTCCCCCTCATGTTACCCCTAAACATCTGTCCCTTAATTCTGAAGTTATGTCCTCTTGTTTGAATCTTCCCTATTCTCAAAGGGAAAAGCTTGATCACATCAACTCTGTCTATCCCTCTCATCATTTTAAAGACCTCTATCAAGTCCCCCCTTAACCTTCTGCGCTCCAGAGAATAAAGACCTAACTTATTTAACCTATCTCTGTAACTTAGTTGTTGAAACCCAGGCAACATTCTAGTAAATCTCCTCTACTCTCTCTATTTTGTTGACATCCTTCCTATAATTGGGCGACCAAAATTGTACACCATTCCCCAGATTTGGTCTCACCAATGCCTTGTACAATTTTAACATTACATCCCAGCTTCTATACTCAATGCTTTGATTTATAAAGGCTAGCATACCAAAAGCTTTCTTTACCACCCTATCTATATGAGATTTCACCTTCAAGGAACTATGCACGGTTATTCCCAGATCCCTCTGTTCAACTGTATTCTTCAATTCCCTACCATTTATCATGTACGTCCTATTTTGAATTGTCCTGCCAAGGTGTAACACCTCACATTTATCAGCATTAAACTCCATCTGCCATCTTTCAGCCCATTTTTCCAAATGGCCTAAATCACTCTGTAGACTTTGGAAATCCTCTTCATTATCCACAACACCCCCTATCTTGGTATCATCTGCATACTTACTAATCCAATTTACCACCCCTTCATCCAGATCATTGATGTACATGACAAACAACAAAGGACCCAACACAGATCCCTGAGGCACCCCACTAGTTACCTGCCTCCAACCCGACAAACAGCCATCCACCATTACCCTCTGGCTTCTCCCATTCAGCCACTGCTGAATCCATCTTGCTATTCCTGCATTTATACCCAACAGTTTAACCTTCTTAACCAACCTTCCATGAGGAACCTTGTCAAAGGCCTTACTAAAGTCCATATAGACAACATCCACTGCTTTACCCTCGTCAATTTCCCTAGTAACATCTTCAAAAAATTCAAGAAGATTAGTCAAACATGACCTTCCAGGCACAAATCCATGTTGACTGTTCCTAATCAGACCCTGTTTATCCAGATGCTTATATATATTATCTCTAAGTATCTTTTCCATTAATTTGCCCACCACTGAAGTCAAATTAACAGGTCTATAATTGCTAGGTTTACTCTTAGACCCCTTTTTAAACAATGGAACAACATGCGCAGTACGCCAATCCTTGGGGACAATTCCCGTTTCTAATGACATTTGAAATATTTCTATCATAGCCCCGGCTATTTCCACACTAACTTCCCTCAATGTCCTAGGGAATATCCTGTCAGGACCTGGAGACTTAACCACTTTTATATTTTTCAAAAGTGTCAGTACTTCTTTTACTTTGAAACTCATAGTATCCATAACTACTCTACTCGTTTCCCTTACCTCACATAATTCAATATCCTTCCCCTTGGTGAATACCAAAGAAAAGAAATTGTTCAATATCTTCCCCATCTCTTTTGGCTCTGCAGATAGCTGCCCACTCTGTTTCTCCAATGGACCAATTTTATCCCTCGTTATCCTTTTGCTATTAATATAGCTGTAGAAACCCTTTGGATTTACTTTCACCTTACTTGCCAAAGCAACCTCATATCTTCTTTTAGCTTTTCTAATTTCTTTCTTAAGATTCTTTTTACATTCCTTATACTCCACAAGCACCTCATTTACTTCATGCTGCCTATAATTATTGTAGATCTCCCTCTTTTTCCGAACAAGATGTCCAATTTCCCTTGAAAACCAGGGCTCTTTCCAATTTTTACTGTTTCCATTCAACCGAACAGGAACATAAAGATTCTGTACTCTTAAAATTTCCCCTTTAAATGTCCACCATTTCTCTTCTACATCTTTCCCATAAAACAAAATGTCCCAGTCCACTCCTTTTAAACCATCTCGCATCTCATCAAAGTTAGCCTTTCTCCAATCAAAAATCTCAACCCTAGGTCCAGTTCTGACCTTCTCCATAATTATATTGAAATTAATGGTATTGTGATCACTGGACCCGAAGTGCTCCCCAACGCATACCTCCGCCACCTGTCCCGTCTCATTTCCTAACAGGAGGTCCAGCACTGCCCCTCCTCTAGTAGGTACCTCTATGTATTGCTGCAAAAAACTATCCTGCACACATTTTACAAACTCCAAACCATCCAGCCCATTTACAGAATGTGTTTCCCAGTCTATGTGTGGAAAGTTGAAATCTCCCACAATCACTACCTTGTGCTTACTACTAATATCTGCTATCTCCTTACATATTTGCTCTTCCAATTCTCGTTCCCCTTTTGGCGGTCTATAATACACCCCTATAAGTGTTGCTACACCTTTCCCACTTCTCAGTTCCACCCAAATAGCCTCCCTAGATGAGCCCTCCAATCTATCCTGCCAAAGCACTGCTGTAATATCTTCCCTGACTAGCAATGCAACACCTCCACCTCTTGCCCCTCCAATTCTGTCACACCTGAAGCAACGAAATCCTGGAATATTTAGTTTCCAATCACAGCCCTCCTGCAACCATGTTTCACTGATCGCCACAACATCATACTTCCAGGTGTCTATCCAGACGCTAAGCTCATCCACCTTTCTTACAATGCTCCTAGCATTAAAATATGCACATTTAAGAAACCCCCCGTCTCTTCTTTGTTTATTTCCTTTTTTTTCTTTCTCCTCTTGTGTCCGAGTGCTTCCCTTTTCTGCTTCCTGCCTCCCATTCTGTCTACTAGCTTTCTCTATTTGAGTCCCTCGCCCCAACCATTCTAGTTTAAAGTCTCCCCAGTGACCTTTGCAAATTTCCCCGCCAGGATATTGGTCCCCCTCGGGTTCGTGCAACCCATCCTTTCTGTACAGGTCCCACCTTCCCCAAAAGAAGTCCCAATGATCCAGAAACTTGAATCCCTGCCCTCTGCACCAGTCTTTCAGCCACGCATTTATCCTCCACCTCGCTCCATTCCTATTGGGACAAGCTCTTTAAAGAACTGAATTTGAAAAAATATTCCTCTGTAGTTTGGGGTAAAATACCTAATTTACGTCTAAATTATGATTATTAGAGATAAATTGATAAAATTTTGGATTTGGTCTCGAAATTGTATGGTAATGAATTGGAGGGACTCTAAATGTTGAGATTTGGGAACAGACGTGGAATTTGGTTTAGGAATATTTGGAGTTTGATTATTAATTGATATTGTTATTGTCTCATCCCCAGACAGGCAGCCAAAGATGGGAAGGATTATTCAGAGAACATCAGGAAGGATGGAATTTAGGAAGATCTGGTAACATGGAAATTATTCAGGAAATACGAGAATTGGAATTAAAGTTTGAATTAAAGTTGGAATTAAAGCTGGAATTAAAGTTGGAATTAAAGTTGGAATTAAAATTGGAATTAAAATAGGGATTGAAATTGGAATTGGAGTTGGGATTGGAAATGGTCAAAAAGGGACTGTGAGCAGCAGGACTTCCCTTTAAGAGACCAGACTAGAAATTACCCAATAGTTAAGAACTAGTATAAGGGAGAACCCCTAGACTGAGAGCGGAGCCAACATAGTAAGGAGCCAATATAGTAAGGAAGAGGTACTGGAGGAAAGACCTAGTGAATAAGAGGGAGAAAACTCGAATGGGTGTAGGAATGGCAGAACCGATGCATATTTAACCGATGGATCTAAATTGTTTAACCCTTGATGGTAAAGCGGCTTCTATTATCAAGGTGGAATGAAATTGTCCCTGGATTCAGCATTCTTAATTGGATTTATGATGAAATTGTCAGCATATGGAAATTGATTGTTTAAATTTGAAAAAAAAATAAATTTGAACAGCTAGGAATTCCACAGGAATTGGAATGGAATTGTGTCATCAGCCACAAGGCTGTGGAATGAGAAGGGTGAGATGGAATCCTGAAATTTAAATTGTAAATTGAAGGCTGAGACTGAATTTGGTTAAATTGGAACATTTATCATGGTTTGCTTTAAATTAGAGTCACGCCTGTAGGGAAATCTGGACTGAAACCAACTGGAATTTATATGAGAACCCATCATCAGATATACATATTATAACATTGTGTGAATATGGAGAGGGCTGATTAGTGTTGATCCTAAGGCAGTAAAGAGTATATTAGGGATTTGGGCCATTTGGTCAATTTGAAAGTGCTCTCTGTAGAACTGGGACAAGTAGCAGAGTGGTGCCAGTTTGCCTAGAGCCTAGGTCCAAGTTACAGGAAGAGAATGGGAACATCTGCAGACCCTGACAATTAGGTGCAAAATGCATAGAATGGATTGGACAAATGCAAACCAGACATACACTTTATAAATAATTGTAAATAATGTTGCAAAGCTTTACTTTACTGAATGTTGATTGGATAAAGTATTGAGACTTGTCTGGTTTTCTTGCGTATAAGGGTAAATGTTGCGATGTTCGGTTCTTCTGAGAAACACTGTTTGAATACAATGTATTAGCCACTGTATTATTGTGTTAGGGAAATGTCTGTTATGTATGGGGTTAATCAATATCTGTAATTGGATTGTAAAGAGACCACCCCCATGTGGTTCAGCCCCTCGAGGTCCGGGAACCTATAAAGGTCCGCTGCCATGAAGCCCTGCATCGATCTTCTAGGAGAGTGCTTGGGACTGCGTGACCTTCTGGAGTGTCTTTGTTTGAGCGAGGCCTAGAGGGCTTGATCAGGCAGATACGAGGATCGAACCCGCGGTGGTTAGGTATAGTAGTTGAACTGTAATTGTGTTTTGTCAAAATAAAGATTAGTGCTTGATTCGATGGTTTTTGACTGAAACTAGACTGGGCGGAAGCTTAGAACAAGCAATTTACATCTCCACATCACTATCTATATCTCTCGTTTCCCTTATCCCTAACCAGTCTGAAGAAGGGTCTCGACTCGAAAAGTCACCCATTCATTCTCACCAGAGATGCTGCCTGTCCCACTGTGTTTTTGAGTCTATACTCCAGGTTTTTGAGTTCCTTCTTACACATCCCTTCACCTCATTCATTGGGTTCCACATAAATGTTATTGGCTACACTTTATGAAGGTATGCCTTGTCTCCAAGTGGCTTATCAGTAAGTATGATTTAAGGGGAGGAGTCATAGGAGGAAAATGTTATGGCAGCCACCCCGAATTCCTGTACAGGAGAATTCAAGGTAATTGTCTACTGTGACAAACAAGCCACATGGTGCCTGGAACAGATAGGGTAATCAAAATCAGAACTTGAAAATGTTCTAGGCTGAACTCTGGAAGGTTCAAAAGGTAAAGAAATTGAGGGTGGTGGTGACTTCCACCATTATTACAAAATGTTGCCACCATATCCTCCTGACAGCATGAATCATGCCAGCAAGTGTATTTTAGACTTGAGCCTATTAAGGCACAGGTGATCTGACAACCCCTTTCTCTGTATGTCCAACTTGGGAATTTGATCTCCTGAGAACTGCTTTTCTCTGATATTCTCTCTCCTGTGGAACAGCAGAGACCACGACTGGCTTACCGCGATCTATATTAGAATTGTACAAATCTATATTAGAATTGTTGTTTCTCCCTATGGATTCTGCTTGACTTGCTGCGTATTTTCAACATAATGTGTTTCTTGTCAGATTTCCAACTGTTGCAGTATGGATCCAACTTTATTCTGCAGCTGCCCTCAAGAATGCTTCTAGATAAATTATCCTCTAACTTTACACCTAAAGTATATTTGACACCTGCCATTTGTCCAATGGATGGAAAATAAATTGAAAATAAGTTGAAATTAGAAATGATAATGCTAAAATCTGGTAATCTTCAGCATGAAAATGGCACTTGAACATCCGATATTTGTAAACAAATCTCATTAAAAATATAGTATCATTAATAGTTTTATTAATGTTATTTTTTGGCTTGTAGGATATGCGTTTAGATAATTCGAGTTTGTTGCCATGTGCACAAGTTTGGTGAGGTACAGGTACAATGAAAACCTTACTTGAAGCAGCATCACAGGCAGATAGACCCAGTCAACACACACAAACATAAATTATACATAAAGTTCACATAAATTATACAAGTAAAAAAAACCTTGCAAAAACAAGACATTCAGACAAACAAGACAATTCACTATTATCATTTGTTGCGAGCACTTTGTGTTAACCTACGATCTTCATATGTCTAGGAAGATAACTTGACTGGATCCAAAGTCTCTGCAAATGTTGTTTTCAAACAAGAATATAAATAGTCCAGAAGAAAAGAAAATACAAATTGTAAAATTAATTATGAAATGGCTGAAAACATAATCAACTTGAAACATTCCATGTGGAAATTTCTTAGAAATTTTCTTTCAAGTCTAGCAAAGATCTTACATACAGATTTATGTTATGAGGGTTGTATTCCAGCTACCTTAGCTAATCTTCTGTATCGAAATTAAAGATGTTGTCGAACAATGGAGGAATTGAGGTTTGGGGTGGATCAGTCATGATTATATTGAATGGTGATACGGGCTTGTAGAGACAACTGATCTACTCTTGTTCCTCTTTTCTTGTGTTCTTTCATGTGATATAGCTTATTAACAAGCAGCTAACCTGTTACCCGTAGTCCATTGACAGTAGTCCATTATTCATTTTAATGGCAAAGTAATTAGTAATTCCTATCTGTAGGCCATGCACCATATGCCATGATTACATGTTACTTTACTTTTTTCACCCAAAAGTTTTGAATTTCCACTTAAGAATTAAGGTTAGAACCATCTTTTACAGTATCTATTCTGAGTTCCTGTTGGCTAGCTGAAAAAAATATAACATATTGCCCAAGCATTTGTGCTATTTGATGTGGTTTTAACAGCATAATCTTGATGAAATTGACCAAAACATCACATGGAATGTTAAGGGAGATCTTGTAAAATTTGTAATCATTTATTCCAAAACATTATGCCCAAATGTTGCCCTGGCAATGAATTTACCTGCAGCTTCAGGTCCAAAAAAGACATATTTCTACCAATTGAGCCCATTATCCAAAATGTGTTTTTTAAATCTAAGCTTTCTCTCTAAGCAATGTGGGTAAGTTTAAAAATATATATATTAATATCAAACTTAAAAAACAGATATATAGTTGTAATTTACATTTTTGAAGCAACTTAAAACAAGATTAGACAAATGACAACAAATGACAACATCATTGAGGAGGAGGAGGAGGCGCTGTCCTGAACGGCTGCCTGTCCTGCAGCTGTCCGTTTTTTTCCCTTCTTTTTTATTATTTTTAGTTTGTTAAGTGTACAGTCAGGGGGTCTAAATCTTTTTATGTGTGGGGGGTGGTGGGGGGGAAGGGAGAAACTGCTTTTCTAAGTCCCTACCTGGTCGGAGGGGTTGCCTTCCTCCGAGCAGCGTCTTCGACCTGTCCTCGCAGCCTACCAGCGGGTCCTGGAGCGACGTTTCCCTGAGGGGACCTGGCCAGGACATCGGCTTTGGTGGCAGCGCAGAACATCGGCTTTGGCAGCGGCGCAGAACATCGGCTTTGGCGGCGGCGCAGCGCTGGAGCGCTGTCGTGGAGCGGGCGATGCCTTTCCTGGGTCGCCGCGCTGGGACTCCAGTATGCTTGGTACCGTCAAGGAAAACATCGTGGAGCGGCGGTTCTGCGGAGCGGCCAGCTGCGACGTTGAACTTACATCTCGCCGAGATCCCCAGTGTGCGGAGCTCCGTCTGGCGTGGTCTGTTGGCTTGGAAGCCGCAGGCTCCGGTGGGAAGGCGGCCGTTCCTGGCACCCCAAGCCGCTGGGGGTTCTCCCGACGCCGGAGTACCATCACCCGGCGTGAACATCGGGCGCCGTGGCGGCGACTGTGGAGGCCTCAATAGGCCCGACTTTGGGTGGACAAGAGGATGGGGACTGGACTTTGTGCCTTCCCCCACAGCGGGAATCACTGTGGGGGGATGTTTTTATGTCTTGGTGTTGAATTTCTTCATGACTACTGTGTTGTATTTTTATTAGTGTGCTGCAAGGACATCAGAATTTCCCCTGAATAAGGGATTAATAAAGTCAATCAATCAATCAATCAATCAATCAATCAATCAATCAATCAATCAATCAATCAATCAATCAATCAATCAATCAATCAAAAATGATTATATTCGTAATTAACTCAACTTCACTTAGGTTAATAATATTGCAACAGACACATTGATATGCCCTCGGTCTTTTTATCCTGTCTAGTTGCATTTTCTCTTGTGAGATGCACCTCACTGCTCATCTGCCGATGCAAAGAAAAAAAACTGTTATGTTCCATTACATTAATCAATTGTGCTGGTTCAAGAAACATCTATATAATTAAAAGTCTCATCTTGACCACTTCCTGGCTGCGTTGTATATTGATTTTAGAAAAAAACGCTGCCATATATCGCTATGATATTTTTCCATCTTACTCACAGTCCTCCTCCGTTGAGCAGGCCCCGAGAAGGAAGAAGGTACAGGAGCCTGAAGACTGTAACGTCCAGGTTCAGGAACAGCTTTTCCCCACAGCCATCAGGCTATTAAACACAAGGAATAAGCTATGAGCTCTGAACTGCAAAATACTATATTATACTTTGTTATTTGCACTATATTTGTTATTTATTGATTTTTTGATTTTTTCCCCCGTTATATACAATGTTTACATATTCACATATTCTGTTGTGCTGCAGCAAGTAAGAATTATATTGCCCCATCCAGGACATATGAAATAAAACATTCTTGACTTGACTTCTTGGTAACTCTCCCCATTAGTACAGATCCAACAATTTTCAGAAAGCTCAATACAAGGACAAAGTAGCACATCTACCAACCTAACCATTCTTTGGCTCCACCATCAAAGAACCATGTCTACAGCGCATCCGACTACAAAACATCCTGTAGTTAAGCCCCTGTCCCACTTAGGCGATTTTTTAGGCGACTACTGGCGACTAGGCTGTCGCCACATGGTTGCCGGGGTGTCACCTGTATGGTCGTGAGTAGTCTCCTCAGTCATCCAAAGAATCGTAGCGCTTTTCTGGTCGTCGCTGTATTTTGAAACGTTCAAAACATTTCGGCGACAGTTGGCTTGATGCCAACTGTCTTCTCCTGAAGTAGGTGCTGTCATGGGTTGTCGCCAGGATGATGGGGAAGTCCATTGAATTCTCTGCCACAGAAGGTAGTTGAGGCCAGTTCATTGGCTATATTTAAGAGGGAGCTAGATGTGGCTCTTGTGGCTAAAGGGATCAGGGGGTATGGAGAGAAGGCAGGTACAGGATACTGAGTTGGATGATCAGCCATGATCATATTGAATGGCGGTGCAGGCTCGAAGGACCTCCTGCACCTATTTTCTATGTTTCTATGTAGGTTGTCGCCAGGATGACCTAGGTTGTCGCCGGTGCTGACTTTGGTAAATTCCATTGGCGACTACCTACGTCAAGCTATGTCAACCGGCGACAGGTACCGGCGACTGAATTGTCTTACCTTGTCATTATTTTGTCGTGGGTGGATGTGGGTTGTCGTAGATGTGGTCATAGGTGGATGTCCTAATGGGTCACCGGCTGTTGGTAGCTTGCCGTAGCATGACTTCGACTAGGTGGTAGGCTGCTGTAGACATTGTCGTAGACATTGTCGTAGGGGGTCCAGTCGCCGGTTGTTCGGCGACTTGCTATGACTATGACCGTCGCTGGCCATCTGCGAAAATATCACCTAAGTGGGACAGACCCATTCACCAGTATGCCCTAAAGACAAATCGCAAACAACAACTTCTACTACAATGAAGGACTTTAAACACATGGGAACACAATATCCTGACATGGAAATATATCACCTTAGTCGCCACTGGGTCTAAGTCCTGGAATTTCCTTTCCATTAATATTATGGGAGTACTTTCATCACAAAGACTGCAGCAGTTCAAGAAGACAGCTCACCAACACCTTCAAAAGACTAATTGGCTATGGGCAATAAATGTTGGTTTGCCAGCAATGACCGCATCCTGAAAATAAATTTTAATGTAATCATGATCTCCACTTGACAACCTAGACCTTCAGATATACAGAAATTCTACCCTTCCTCACTGACATTTTAAGATGCTGCAATAGATGACTTGAAAGGAATGAATTATATGCACAGTATGTGGTGTCCTTCTTGAAGACTGTTGACATCACAATGTGATTATGTGACTGGTCACTGCTTCCTCGAGCAATATCAATTTCATCTCCGGAAATTAGATTCAAACTCAATTTCTGAACTTAATCTCTGTTGTCCTAAGCTCTACCTGTGGGCCAACCAGTTTGGAATACATTTTTGTTATCATTCAATTTGGCTGCCACAGATACACCTCAAGTGTGCCACAGATACTTCTATTTTCTGCTAACTATATTATGTTTAAGATCTGCAAACTCTGCCTTATAATGCTAGGATCTCATGAATTAGAGCTGAATGCAAAATATTATTTCACATAAGAGTTATAAAGAAATATTCTCTTTGAGGTTTATTAGTGTCCTGTGCTTGGTAATTAACTTTGAGTTATAGATTTATGAACCTCATTTGTGAAAATAGATATTGAGTTATTGTCCAGCAATTAATTTTCAATAAGATTGCAATAATTATACTAAATTGAATCTTTAATTTGAAATGTCACTAGACATTAACTCAAAGTTTCTAGATTTTGCTAACGGATGAGACATTAACTGTAAAGTCAGAGAGAGGGTTCAACTTGGTAGCCTTTGATAATAGGCACAGGGATTGTGAACAGGATTAACTCGCATCCTTCCAGTACAATTTCAACCTACTTTGTGTTGTCTACTTTATGATTGCATCATCCATCCTGTATCAAGGTGCCATTCATCGACTCCATGGGTGACAGCAGGGAGCCAAGTTGTGCAAAATTGACACCTCTTAAAGGTAACTTGAAAAGAAGGTTGTGCAGGAAGGAACTGCAGATGCTGGTTTACACCGAAAATACTGAAGTAACTCAGGCAGCATCTCTGGAGAGATGGAATGGGTAACATTTTGGGTCAAGACCCTTCTTCAGACTGAGAGCCAGGGGAGAGGGAGAATAGAATTATGGAAAGGTAAGGTGTGAAAACGACAGATCAAAGTAGACGATGCTCATGGAAATGTAGAATGGTTCATTGTTAGCTGAGGGGAAGGTGACAACGAGGTATACACTCAGAAAAAATAATCAGGAGGACAGTGAAACTATTCTCAGCACTAGGGTGGGGGAGGGACAAAGAGTGAGGAAAAGCATGGGTTTTGAAGTTAGAGAAATCAATAATCATACCGCTGGGTTGTAAGCTGCCCAAGTGAAAAAAGGGTGTTGGCAGGTATGATAAGAATGACACTGCATGGAATGAATGGCTTCCATAGTTTTTAAATGCTTTCCAGATATTAAATGATATGGAAGATTGACCCGGGTTCAATCATGATTATGGGTGCTGTCTGTATGGATTTTATACATTCTCCCTTCGGTTTTCTCCGGATGCTCCAGTTTCCTCCCACACTCCAAAGACGTACAGGTTTAATGGTTAATTGGCTTCGGTAAAATTGTAAATTGTCATTAGTGTGTAGGATAGTGCAAGTCTACGGGGTGATCGCTGGTCGGCGCAGACCTGTTGGACCAAAGGCCCCGTTTCCTCGCTGTTTCTCTAAAGTCTAAAGTCTAAAACATCTAAACACAAGTTCAATTGAAATATGAGCTATGTGTTTAAAATGTGGAATGACAAAGTCCAGACAAAGCTTGTGATAACATTAGAATTGGCACATTTTACAGAGTAACACATTGCCATTTCATTTAATTAAGTCTGAAGAAGGGTCCAGACTTGAGACTGGAATTTAGAAGAAATCTGGCAATTCTGTGTTTGTGGCTCGGTCAGTGATTTTGTAGACCAGATGATTAACAGTGTACTAACGATTGCTCAAACATATATTAAACCAAGGTTTCTTGCTTTATAATTTCTCTTGCATGAAATTAAGTGTTCTATGACTTGTGTGTAATTGTTCCTAACTATTCAAACCAGCCTTGTCTGAAGAAGGGTCTCAATCTGTGGAATTCCCTGCCACAGATGGCAGT
The DNA here is from genome assembly GCF_010909765.2 of Amblyraja radiata. Lineage (NCBI taxonomy): Eukaryota > Metazoa > Chordata > Chondrichthyes > Rajiformes > Rajidae > Amblyraja > Amblyraja radiata. The sequence goes on along the minus strand of NC_045966.1, from coordinate 33,456,359 downwards.
GGAGGCCAAGCCAATGGATGGATTTAAGAGAGAGTTAGATAGAACTCTAGGGGCTAGTGGAATCAAGGGATATGGGGAGAAGGCAGGCACAGGTTATTGATTGGGGACGATCAGCCGTGATCACAATGAATGGCGGTGCTGGCTCGAAGGGCCGAATGGCCTCCTCCTGCACCTATTTTCTATGTAACCTGAAACATCACCTATTTCTTCTCTCCAGAGATGCTGCCTGTCCTATTACTGAGTTACTCCAGCATTTTGTGTCTATCTTCATGTACTTTTGTTAGTCCTGTTTCCAAGTGATGTGCTATTCAATGATACAGTGAAAGTATCAGAACAATATTAATATTCACTGAATATAAAAGAATAATAACTGAGAAATATATGACTTGTTAGGTTATCAGCTATGTAGCTGACTGTTTTGAATCATTGCAAGTAAATTAATTTCTTGATGCCTTTTGTTTCTGTGACTGTTTTAAAAGATCGAATTAGAGCAAGGAGACATTTCAATTTGAGTTTGAGGGACACGGCAAAATGAAAGGTAATCAGCACAGCACACATGGTGTCACATGACTGTCCCACTGCAGATTTATCCTTAGTCTTTCCCACAATAACATTACATGCTACAATAATGCAATCTGATGCCAAACAAAAATCAATCAATAATTATGACAATCGCAAGACTAGTTGTTCTAAATCAAATAGTTTAGTTTAGTTTAGTTTATTGGCACGTGTACCGAGGTACAGTGAAAAACGTTTGTTGCGTGCAGCAGATATACAATACATGATTACAATCGAGCCATTTACAGTGTATAGATACATGATAAGGGAATAGCGTTTAGTGCAGAAATGTTGCTATAGGATTTGAGATTTAAGAATGTGGAGCGATTGTAATATGAGTTTGTAGAACTGCTTCTGTGGCTAGCTCGCAAATAGTCACCTGGGTTGGGCGCCATCTTGGAAACAATCATATTTGTTACACAAAATACTGAAGATGTTTCACTCCCAAAAAGGTTTCCAGAGATCATGCTGCATTAAGGCTTGTGGAAAATCTTACAAAGTTATCAAAAACAGGTTAAGCTTTGCTCCTACATCACTGTCCATATTATTCTATTGCTAGCCGTCAGTGAGTGCTGCTCATGTAACAGAAATTGCCAACCCTTTCCCCTTTTAGACAATAGACAATAGGTGCAGGAGTAGGCCATTTGGCCCCTCGAGCCAGCACCGCCATTCAATGTGAATATTGGTAGCCCTCAGTAAATGACAACTTGCATTATTACAAGCCCAAAACATCTGTCTACAGTCCTGATTTGATATAACGGTAGAACAACTTAGTACCATTCAAGTATATTAAGTGTAATGATTTGTAAAGCATCTTTTGAATCTATTTTTTAGAGTGATCATGACCTACGAAAATTACTCCCAGTGAATGACTTAAGAATTACAGGACTGACCTGAAGAAGAGAATCGATTTCAAAATAAGATAAAATATAATGCAAAGTTTGATTATGTCCTCTTGTACACAAAGAAGGGCTCATGAATGTTGTCATCCAGAGATGGCCGCTGAATGTTGTTGCGTAGAAAGCACTTCCCTTGCCACTACTGTTCAAATGCACCCACTGCCTGAAAGCTACTGCCGTATATAGACTCCAAAACCTCTGATGACATGAAAAGCAAGAGGCAGTTTCGGCTGCAGCATTCAAATGTAGCAAAGGCAGAAACTGCTATCAGATACTCCAATATGTTGACAGTTGTAAACTCAAACATGGAAATGGTCACCATATATATATACTTGTGTTGCAGCTAGACTCCCCTAAATCTCCTTCTGTTTCAAACAGTCGGGACCATGTGCATGTTTGTTCATCTTTGTAAGTTGCCCCATAACTCTCATCTGAGTCTTCTGAGCAGAGCTGGTGTGAAAACTTGTCCTTGGGAGAATCACCCTTTCTATCTTGTCAGATTGTAGTCCACTCATACTGGGTAACTTGCCAAATACAGGTCCCACATCTAAACTACTATTGTGTGCTCAAGGCGTGACAATCCTGTCAGATGCTTGGCACCCTCTTCCACAATTGCATTGGCTCCACCGTCAGAGCCTGACCAGATGGTGCCTGAAGCCAGAAGGGCAAAACAGTATGGTCATGCTGACAGAAGGGGGCAGGTAAGGAGTGTAGGTTGGACCATGTATATTCTATAAGCAGGAGATTATGAGACCAGGGGATGTGGTATATAGACAGAAGGGTTTTATTGGATCTTTAGTTCTCAGTTAGACAGCCAGACAATGATCTCCAGCAACACAACTCAGCCTGTGAACCATTGTGAAGCCTTATGGAGGTCCACTTCAGTCAGTGGATGTAGGTATTCTTCTACGTGATAAAAAAAGTGTAGCATTAGCATCATTATGTGTGTTTGAGAGCCCTGCCATGGCTGAATAGTTTGAAGAGTAAAGATTCAGATTGTGTGCTGGAGTAACTGTGGGATTGTTGAAATGGAACTGTTGATAGATGAGATTTGCTGTTGGGATCGAGATCTCATTAAACCTTTGGCATTGCACCTCCACACACTGCTATAGTTCAGTTGCTTCCTCAATTACCCCAAGGATGCAATATGTGCAATGCCAAGGTTAATGTCCCATTTCACAGACATACCCTGCAATAATAAATTGGAAATGGTTGAATGTCTTCAAAATTAACTTTGTTTCTCTTTCCACACTCGCTGATGCTGCCTCAGCAGTTATGTTTCAGCATCTTTTGCTTCAGATTTCCAGACCAATGCTTTCTAAAATGTTCAAACACTCCTGTGTCTGTGCTGCCATCAGTTTTATCAGAGCTTTCCGAGCTGCAAAATGTCTTTGAGCACAAGTAAAATTCAGCAGTCACTTTCTTTAACAAAGCACTGTCATGAGCTGAATTAGTAGCAAGTTACTTTCAGCTGATGCTAAGATGTAATTTGCATTTGTGTGAGAAACATCATGACTTGCCATTGACTTTAGTCCCTGTTTGAGATGTGTGGATGAAAATCACCCACTAATAGCATCCTTGCCAGGGGCCCTCATCTGAGTGCATGCTCTCTTTCACAAATAAATTATGTTAGCTTCAGACTTCCGAGGATCCTCCAGAGCTTCTACTCAGCGGCTGTGGAAAGCATCTTGTCCGGAAATATTGCAATCTGGTTTGGGAATTGCTCTGCCCAGGACAAGAAGGCTCTGCAGAGAGTAGTACGTTCGGCCGAACGCACTATGGGAACTTCAGGAGGTGCAACTCCAGAGCCAATAAGATCATGGGAGACCCCTTCCACCCCTGCAACGGACTGTTCCAGCTGCTAAGTTCAGGCAAACGCCTCCGTTGCCATGCTGTGGGAACGGAGAGGTTGAAAAGGAGTTTTTACCCAGAGGCCATTAGGACTGTAAACTCCTATCTCACCAGGGACTAACTTTACTGCACCACTCTACTGCTTTTTTTTAAATTGCTGTTTTTATCCCTTTTTCCTTCCGCCCACAATATTTAATATGTAAAAGAATATGTGATTCTGTTCCATTCTGTTTGTAGTTTGTTTGGTTGTTTGTTTGTTTGTCTTTTTGCACAAAGTCCGCGAGCATTGCCACTTTTCATTTCACTGCACATCTCGTATGTGTATGTGACGAATAAACTAGACTTGACTTGACTGGGGTATACTGATGATGGCTGGGCTAATCCAAACCTAAATAAACTGCCCATGTCACATTTAACTGGGTATACCTCTTTCTGACATGGCAAACGGTGAAAGGACAAAATTGGAACTCGCTTTATTTTTCAGCACTGTCATTCAATAAAGAATTGAAATTTTATTGCTCATTGCAAAGTAAGTTATCAATTCATAGTGCAGGCCAAATGACAAAATTAGTTATGGATTAAACAAACATTCCAGTCTGACCAATTCTGAAATCACCAAGCTGCTACAAAACACTAAAAGCCAAATATGGACAATTTCACAGAGAATTCTCAAATTACCTTTATGAAAAATGGGAAATTTTGAAATTTGTATAATGACTCTAAATTATTCTAAAAGGAATTAATATTTAGTAGACTGTCTCACAAGACAATCAGTAACAATAATATTAAAGAGGCCCTTCCTTGCATAATTCATTATAATTGAGTTCACAAATTCAAAGCTTAAATTGAAATAAGGCTGAGTCAATGATAAGGCCTGTGCTAAAGTTTAATGGGAATTACAGTGCTTAAAGAACACTCCTTCTAAAAATCATACACGTTTAGCTAATACAAACCATAAATAAAAGTTGTACTATTATATAATTTCAGTAGGGTCTGATATGAAGAAACCTAGAACTAAAATTCATATAAAATTAAACTCCAGACTCATTTTAACATATGCTTCCAAAAATAAATAGCAAAATATAGTGACCTTCCAAATATATTTGTATATTTAGATCAAATTCCACTTGTCATGGAAGTTACATTTTTATTGTATTGCCAGATTACTTTACTGAAAGAAGCACCAACATAAGTTTAATTGTTGGTTGGTTTATTACCGCTACAATTTTAAAGACAGAGGTCCACCTTAATGCGCTTGGTGTATTGAATAAACTCAGCATGACGGATGAAAGGTGAGTAAAGGTAAAAGTTGTGTTCCGACATGGTGTAGGATACCTCTGCTTCCACCTGGTGGCTTCTAATTCAAAGAGATATATTATAAGAATTATACGCAGAACTCGAGCATTTCTGAGAAATATTGATGTACAATGTAAATGCAGTCTGCAGCAAAGTTATTGCCAGGAGTCTGGTCATTGTCATGTTGTAGTTTCACTGCTTTCTTGTTTTATAACTGTATTCTAAGTAGCATTCAGGGAAAATATATTTATAAATGTCACCAGAAAAAGCAAAAAAAGACAAAACAAGTTAAGCTGCATCTGAGAAGAAAGAACCAAGAAGCAGTTGAAGCTGACCTGTAAGATTAGTTCTGTTTCTCTCTTCTTGGTACTGCCAGACCTGTTGAGCAATGTCTGTGTCCAATAACTTTTAAAATGAGTAGTCTCATATATTATGGAGGAACTGAATAATTCATAATAATAATTAAATGCTCAAACTTCATCTTGTTCCCAACATACATTTTCTGTAAAAGAAAAAGTGAAAACCTTTGCTGCTATCCAGTCATGCATACCATCATGAATGTTTAATTTTCATATGTCCCGGATGGGACAATGAAATTCTTACTTCCTGCAGCACAACAGAATATGTGAATATGAAAGCATAGTACATAACGGGGGAAGAGAAAAAAAAAGAAAAAGTTCAATAAATAACAAATATAGTGCAATAATAATATAGACTTTTGCAGTTCAGAACTCAGAGCTTATTACGTGTTGTGTTTAATAGCCTGGACGTTACAGTTTTCAGGCTCCTGTACCTTCTTCCTGATGTCAATGGTGAAATGAGTGTGTGGCCAGGATAGTGTGGATCTTTGATGATTTTGGCTGCCTTTTTGAGGCAGCGACTACGATAGATCTCTTCGACGGTGGGGAGGTCAAAGCGGGTGATGGACTGGGCAGTGGTCACAACTTTTTGTAGTCTTTTTCGCTCCTGGACGTTCAAGCTGCCGAACCAGGCCACGATGCAACCTGTCAGAACGCTCTCGACTGTGCACCTGTAGAAGTTTAGGAGAATCCTCTTCGACACACCGAATCTCTTTAATCTTCTCAGGAAGCAGAGTCACTGATGTGCCTTCTTTATAATTGCATCGGTGTGCTGGGTCCAGGAAAGATCTTCGGAAATATGCACTCCCAGGAATTTGAAGTTATTGACTCTCTCCACCATCGTCCCATTGATGTGAACAGGATTGTGGGTCCTCATCCTTCCCCTACCAGAGTCCACAATCAGTTCCTTGGTCTTACTGATGTAGAGAGCTAGGTTGTTGTGCTGGCACCATTTGGTCAGTCGGTCGATCTGAATTCTATACTCTGACTCATCTCTATCTGTGATTCGTCCAACAACAGTGGTGTCATCGGCGAACTTGATGATGGAGTTCGCACTATATCCGACTACGCAGTCATTGGTATAGAGTGAGTAAAGCAGGGGGCTGAGCATGCAGCCTTGAGGTGCTCCCGTACTAATTGTTACTGAGGACAAAATGTTTCCGCCAATTCGAACAGACTGGTCTGTGGATGAGGAAGTCGAGGATCCAATTGCAGAGGGATGCGCAGAGGCCCAGTTCCGTGAGCTTGGTAACCAGATTTGGTTTTTTTTAAATCAAAAAATGTATTCAATTATTAAAAAATAATATTTACACTACAATAAAACAAACCAGAACCCACCACCAAAATATAATACAAATACATATCCTTAATAAGCTACTATACAACTATGTTACAATCCTTATTGAGGATGCATTCAACACCCTGTGGCTTCCAGCGGACCCGGAACTCCCCCAGGTTGCCTGTGGACAGGGCGTATTCCCTTTCTAACCCCACCCGGACACGGACGTAACCCCGGAAAAGGGGCAGGCAGCCGGCTCGGATAAAGCCCTCCACCGCCTGGCGCCTTGACTCGCGGATGGCCAGCTTGGCCAGGCCCAGGAGCAACCCAACCAGGACATCTTCAGCCCTACCCTCTCCCCTACGCACAGGGTGTCCAAAGATGAGGATGGTGGGTGAAAAATGCAGCCAGAAGGCAAGGAGCAGCCCCTTTATTGATTGAATTGAATTGAATCCTTTATTTGTCATTCAGACCTTTCGGTCTGAACGAAATGCTGTTGCCTGCAGCCATACATGTAATAATAACAAAACACAATAAACACAAATTAACATCCACCACAGTGAGTTCACCAAACACCTCCTCACTGTGATGGAGGCAAAAGTCTTAGAGTTACTGTCTCTTCCCTCCTCTTCTCCCTCTGTGCCGAGGCGATACCCCACCGGGCGATGGCATCAGTCCCGCGGTTCAAGCTCCGCGGCCCGGGGGTGGTCGAAGCTGCCCGCAGCTGTTGCAACGGGTGCTCCGGAAAACAGGCACCAGCCTGTGACCTGCGAGCTCCCGACATTGTCCTCCACTGGCCTGCGGCCGAGCCCCCGGATCCAGGTCGCCGCCGCCAGAACGCCGCCTCAGCCCCGCACCGGGCCGCCCACAAGGCAGCGTCTCAGCCCCGCACCGGGCTGCCCCCACGAGAGCACCTTCCAGCCGGGAGCCGGTCCGCCCACACGGCAACGTCTCAGCCCCGCACTGGGCTGCTCACACGGGAGCGCCTTCCAGCCGGTAGCCGTGCCGCTCACACAGGAGTGTCTCAGCCCCGCGCCGTCCGCCCTCACCGGAGCGCCGAGTCGTGCCGCTACCCGGACGTCGCCACAGCTCGAAGACGGCCAGCCTCGCGTTGGTGAGTCCTGGCTGGCTCTACCTCCGGACCCTCGAGGTCGGTCGCAGGTTGGAGGCCGCCAGCTCCGCCATTAGGCCTCAGCGCAGACGGGGGAAGAGAAGGGGGATACGACAAAAAGTCGCATTCCCCGAAAGGAGAGACAGAAAGCTCTGTTTCACCCTCCCCCCACACACATAACACCACCTAATAACCAAAAAAATTACTAAACTAGACAAAAAAAACAACACAAAAAGTAAAAACAGACAGACTGCAGGCGAGCCGCAGCTGTATCACAGCGCCGCCACTTCCGGAATCCCGAATGTTTTAGGCATTGAAACAGTGGCTGCAGCCTCACGCACTCCATGTACACGTGGTACACAGACTCTTCCAGCCCGCAAAAGTGGCAGGCGGCTGGCGAGACTGTGAACCGTGAGAGAAACAGGTTGCAGGGAACTCCTCGGTGCAATACCCTCCACACCAGGTCCCCAATGTAGAGGGGGAGAATCCCTGCATAGAAGGACTCCCACCAGGGGCCCCCCTCGCGACCGGAAGGCAACACCGACCGCCACTTGGTGTCTGGACGGTGGACCAGGGCGAGTAAGTGCAGGGTGTGGAGGAGGAGCCCGTACAGGACACGCCTCCCTGCATCTCAGAGGGAGGTGAAGGTGTCGAGGAAAGGCGACTCAAGTTGTGTAAGACCGGCTCCCGGGAAGGATTACGGTGACTGGGGCTGATGAATACATCCGGCTGAGTGGGGGTTTGCTCAACCGCAAGTACTCCACACGTTTGAGCCCCCCCTTGGTAACCAGCTTGGAAGGGATGATGGTATTAAAAGCCGAGCTGTAGTCTACAAACAACAGCCTGACTAAGTGCTTTTATTGTCCAAGTGGTCCAATGCGGAGTGGAGAGCCAGTGAAATTACATCCTCCGTTGACCTGTTGTGGCGGTATGCGAACTGTAGTGGGTCGAGGTTCTTGTCGAGGTAGGAGTTGATGTGCACCATAATCAACCTCTCAAAGCACTTTATCACCACGTTAGTGCCACTGGTCGATAGTCATTGATAGTCATACACAAGTACAATAGGTTGTGCAAAAAATAAAAATCTCGATAAAGTACTATGGCATTATAGTGTTACAGTTGCAGAGAAAGCACAGTTAGTAGCACACAATTAACCTCTGAGAGGGTTAATGCTGGATTTGAGAATTGTCCTGCACAAGGCTGCAAGAATTTGCAGAGAGTTGTAATCTTTTCATCAAATGGCTCAGTAAACATTGGGATGACCTCAGGGAGCTTGGGTTCAGCCTGTCAGAGATATATTCTTTAACCTATCCATCCTTCCCTCACCATCCCTGCTACTTAAGACTAACTTATTTACTCACCGTTCCTGTTCTGCTGAAGGATCTTTGACTTGAAGCATAAACTAGAAAATACTTGTCTTCCCAGAAGCCAATGATACTGAAGTTTTTGACTAATGGGAACTATTTTAATATCCTTTACTTGCAATTAACTTCTCACAGTGCTGTCAAAGCAAAATAAAAATATAGGTCTCCACGAGAAGACTAGTTAAGATTGTGCACCAGATACTTCTTGGAAATAATTTCTGAGCATTGTGGGCTGAGGTCAGAATGTTACTGGGGTTGCAAAGTGTTAAACAGGTTAGTTTGTTGTGCCTGGATAAAATGCTTTCACTCCTTCTGATTCATCATCATTATGCTGATGGATTGGCCCCTTGTGGTTCTTTAACCCAATGGGTTTTTGAGACCCAGAAACAGCCAACAATAAATACAATAGTAAAGGAAGGTACACATTGCTCTTAAAAGGCTTCAACATCCAACTCATTTCATCACATTGGGTTACAGGGGCAATCCATTTCCCAGCTTGTTATAGATGGAAGTGACGAGTGGGTGCCTGTTTCAGAATTGTAACGTTTTAACTTACCACCAATCCAAAACTCACATATTTTAAGGTTAATATTTGCCCCTTTGCCTGTATTCTAATCATCATTGATTATGCAGCATGTAGGGTGAAGGATCTCCTGGATGATTGAATATCTCAGTCTTGTTAAACTTGTTAGACACTGCCAGAGATTTCAATTATTAACAGCCAATATCGTGGCCCGCTTAAATCCCTGTGTTGGCAACATTTATCATAGTATTTGGATATAATTGCCATGGGATATTTGCAAAGAGGTCTCATCAAAATACAATCTAATGTTGCTGGATTTAGAGCTATTATTAGAAACATGTTGTCATTAGTTAAATTTATTTTATAATTTATGAAGGCTCCTGATCCGAAACATCATCTGTCCACATTCTCCAGAGATGCTGCTTGACCTATTGAGTGGATTGTCACTGGTTTGTTTTATTGTTGCCTGCATTCTGGTAGCTGTTAGATTATGATGAAGAGCTTTTGGAAAGCAGGGCATTTCAAATATAATGTACAATACAGGGATGAAAACATTGAACAAATGTCAACAACAGTAGGTAAAACTATGATGACGCTGTTGTTGTGGCCAAAAAAAGGTCTATACAATTCACAGCTCTTCTATCCTTTTGTCTCACATCTGTCTTTTCATCTCTGGCCTTTGTCCAACCATCTGCCTAGACCCCTCCTCCATTCCAGCTTTCTTCCCCCCCACCCCCCTCCCACCACAATCATTCATAAGAAGGGTCAGGACGCAAAATGTCGCCTGTCCATATTTTTAACAGGCTGTCTTAACCTGCTGAGTTACCCCAGTTCTTTGTGTCTTTTTTGTAAACCAGCATCTGTAATTCATAGCTTCTATAAGAGCACTACAACTCGTCAAGTCAAGAGAGTTTATTGTCATGTGTCCCAGATAGGACAATGAAATTCTTGCTTGCTGCAGCACAACAGAATATTATAGGCATAAATACAGATCAGATCAATGTGTCCATATACGACAGAATATATATATACACACATAAATAAACAGATAAATTGCAATAGGCTGTTATAGTTCAGTTTGTTTGAAGTTGTGTTTAATAGTCTGATGGCTGTGGGAAAGAAGCTGTTCCTGAACCTGGATGTTGCAGATTTCAAGCTCCTGTACCTTCTACCTGATGGCAGCGGAGAGATGAGTGAGTGGCCAGGATGGTGTGGGTCCTTGATGAAGCTGGGAGATGTTTTGAGGCAGCGACTGCGATAGATCGATGGTAGGGAGGTCAGAGCCGATGATGGACTGGGCAGTGTTTTCAACTTTTTGCAGCTCTTTCCACTCCTGGACGCTCCAGTTGCCGTACCAAGCCACATTGAAACCGGTCAGCATGCTCTCTGCTGTGCACCTGTAGAAGTTCGAGAGAGTCCTCCTTGACAAAACGACTCTCCGTAATCTTCTCAGGAAGTAGAGGCACTGATGTGCTTTCTTTATGATTGCATCAGTGTTCTGGGACCAGGAGAGATCTTCGGAAATATGCACGCCCAGGAATTTGAAGTTCTTGACCCTTTCCACCATCGACCCGTTGACATAAACAGGACTGTGGGTCCCCATCCTCCCCCTTCCGAAGTCCACAATCAGATCCTTGGTTTTGCTGGTGTTGAGAGCCAGGTTATTGTGCTGGCACTATTTGGTCAATCGGCCAATCTCACTTCTATACTCTGACTCGTCCCCATCAGTGATACGTCCCACAACACGTATGGAACGTAACAGTGGTGTCATCGGCGAACTTGATGATCGCACCATGTCGGGCTACTCAGTCATGAGTATAGAGTGAGTACAGCAGGGGGCTGAGCATGCAGCCTTGAGGTGCTCCCGTGCTGATTGTTATCGAGGATGACACATTTCCACCAATATGGACAGACTGTGGTCTGTGAATGAGGAAGTTGAGGATCCAATTGCAGAGGGATGCACAGAGACCCAGATCTGAGAGCTTGGTAACCAGCTTGGAGGGGATGATGGAATTAAATGCCGAGCTGTAGTCAATGAATAACAGCCTGACATATAAGTTTTTGTTGTCCAAGTGGTCCAGATCGTAGTGGAGACCCAGTGTGATCGCATCCACCGTTGATCTGTTGTGGCGGTAAGTGAACTGCAGTGGGTCCAAGTTTTCGTCAAGGTATGAGATGATTTGCGCCATGATCAGCCTCTCAAAGTACTTCATAACAACAGATGTTAGTGCCACTGGTCGATAGTCATTGAGGCACATCACCTTGATCTTCTTGGGCACTGGTATTATTGAAGCCCTTTTAAAGCAGGTGGGAACCTCAGACCTCAGAAGTGAGAGGTTGAAAATGTCAGAAAAAACTCCAGCCAGTTGGTCTGCACAGGTTTTTAAAACACGCCCGGGTATACCATCAGGTCCAGGCTCTTTCAGAGGGTTTACCCCTCTGAAGGATCTTCTGACGTCGTCCTCTGTGACTGTGACCAAAGTACCATCACGGCAAATGGGGGCAATGGAAGGCACATCAGTGTTCTCCTTATCAAAGCGTGCGTAAAATGCATTGAGCTCGTCGGGGAGTGATGTTTCGCTGACATTTGAGCTGCCTCCTGATTTTGCTTTGTAGGAGGTGATTGCATTCAAGCCCCGCCACAGTTGCCGAACATCTGTCTCATTCATTCCTGCTTGGAGCAGAAGTCCCCTTTGGCCTTTTTGGTGGCCTTACCAAGGCCGTATCTGGAATTCTTGTAGACCTCTGTATCTCCAGACCTGAATGCCCGGGATCTAGTCTTCAGAAGAATGTGGCTCTCATGGTTCATCCAAGGCTTCTGGTTAGGAAATACTCGGAAGGTTTTTGTTGCGATGCAGTCCTCCACACATTTCTTTATGAAGTCTGTAGCGACTGTGGCGTATTCATTCAGGTCCGTTGCCGCGTCCCTGAACATTGCCCAGTCTACAAACTCCAAACAGTCCTGGATTGTTCCTCTGCTTGGAAACAAAGAAACAGCAAACTGCTTCTTGACAAAAAAAGTTACTTGATACTAATTTCTAATGAGATTTGTCCAGTACATTGCTCTTACAAAGAAAATAGCGTGGATGGTCAGTTCTTAAATATAAAATAATCTATTATCATTTTTAGAAGGAGAATTTTGGCTGAGAAATCAACATGTTGTTTGGAATGTAATATTATTTTTGAAATGTAACATATTTGCCTGATGTATTGACAGGTTAAGAATTGACTCATAATTATTAGTCACGTGGTAAATCATCTTCCAATGCACAATTCAATTTGGAACATGAAATTCAGTAATTCACATTAACATCTGAAAATGCTTGAAGTACTTAGCAAGCCAAGCAAGAAGTAAAGGAGTCAATGATTTGGGTCAAGAACTCTTCATCAGAATTGGAAGAGTGAAAAGACAGCGTGTTTGAGAGAACCAAGGGAATCTCTGTGATACTGTGCAGGCTATAGTTTAGTTTAGTTTAGTTTAGAGATACAGCACGGAAACAGGTCCTTCGGCCCACCGAGTCCATGCCGACCAGCGATCTCCACACATTAACACTACCCTACACACACAAGGGACAATTTTTACATTTATCCCAAGCCAATTAACCTGCAAACCTGCACGTCTTTGGAGTGTGGGAGGAAACCGAAGATCTTGGAGAAAACCCACGCGGTCACGGGGAGAATATCACAAACTCCGTACATACAACACCCATAGTCGGGATTGAACCCGGGTCTCTGGCGCTGAAAACGCTGTGGCAGCAACTCTACCGCTGCGCCACTGCACAGTAATTACTGTACAAAACCAGCAATTCCCAGAGGAAAGAAAATGGATTATCTGAATTTAAATTCAATGCTAAGTTCAATCTACAAAAGAAAAAGAGTACTTTGACCAAAATGTTGATTGTTTCTCTCTGTACTATTACCCAGATGGAACAAGAATAGAGTTTCTCTGCTCCTTACCTATCGTCCCACTAGCCTCTGCATCCAGCAATTAAATTCTCCAACATTTCTGCCATGTTAAATGTGATCTTACCACCAGTTCATCTTCCCACCTCTACCTTTTCCACTTTCTGCAGAGACCACTCTCTCCACAACTTCCTGGCTCACTCATCCCTTCCCACCCAAATCATCCCTCCCCATGTTCTTTCCCCTACAACCACCACAGAAGATGCAAAATCTGACCCTATAACTCTTTCTCACTTTCATCCAGGAATCCCACCAGCCCTTCCAGGTGAGAGAGGTTCACATGCACCTCTTCCAATCTCGTTCATTGCATTCAGTCCTCCCAATGTGGCCTACTTTACATCGATGGGACCAAACAAAGACTAGGCAACCATTTTGCCAAACATTTGCACTCTGTCACCAAGGCCTTTGGAGTTACCAGTTGCCAACCATCATAACTCTTCTCATTCCCATATCGATCATGGCATCCTCCATTACCAGACTGAAGCCACGCGAAAACTGGAAGAACAGCACCTTATATTCCGTTTGATTACCGTACAATCCAATGGTATAAACATTTAATTCTCCATTTTTAAGTCATTCCTCCCAACTCCTTTCTCTGTCCATTGCCCCACCCCCACTTCCAGCCCTGTGCACATGCATAGCTCCCACAAACCTGGTCATCCTGCATCTTTCCCCTCCTCCGCACGCTCATCTCCCATCCCAATATCACCCTTTTATCCTCCTTACAACACAGTGGTATGAATGGTGATTTTGCTAACTTCAAGTAACTCTTGCATTCCCTCTCTTTTCATTCTCCCGCACCCAGATTGCACCAGCTTCTTGTTCTCACCTAGCAAACAGCTAATAATGGCCAGTTTCCTTTATTATCATTACTTTTTATCATATATTTTATTCATTTCTTCTATAACTCTCTACATCACCGTCTATATCTCTTGTTTCCCTTTCCCCTGACTCTCAGTCTGAAGAAGAATCTCGACCAGAAACATCATCCATTCCTTCTCTTCAGGGATGCTGCCTGTCCCGTTGAGTTACTCCAGCATTTTGTGTCTATCTTCCACTTATCACTTGCCAGGCTTTGTTCCATTGAGTTCCTCGAGTAGTTTGTTTTTGCTCAGATTTCTGGAGTTTCTCGTGTCATCAAATAGGTCAGGTCATGTGGTATCTTTCAGTGATATTTACTTCCATTAACTGATTTCAAACTGAAATCAAAACCTGTTTAAATATCATTTTGGTTCATCAGCACTCTTTTCACATTAAGCAAGACTAGTCAGTTTTGCCAAGTTTTAAATAATCATTAATTGCTTCAAAACCAGATGTTAAACAATTTAAAGTAAGTCAAAATTCCGAACCTCACACTGCCAAGTGGATTGTCATCTAGGATAAACAATTTGAAAAAGAGTAACACTGTAACTTGGAAGTAAATTTGGGTTATTCATTTATCATAATGGATGATGATTTAAATGATTACAAATGACCCCATTACTTTCGGAAGCAGGATATGGAATGTAAGCATTTGTAATAATAGGACCAGAATATATATAGAGAAATGTTTTGCTGTTGCTATTCAAAGCCCTGTTCAGGTCACATCTGGAGTACAGTATACAGTTCTAAGCAGTGCACACTGAAAACGATATATTTGCCTCAAAGGAAACATAGCCAGGATTCACCAGGAAATTCCCAGGGTTAACATGAGAAAAGAGCGTAAAGGCTTGCCGAGCTTTCTCTCAAATATGAAAAGGTTAAGGGATAATTAGAGTGAAGTTTTAGAACATTAAAAAGAACTGACAGGCAATATCAATTGTTTTCACCAGGCAGTAAAGTCTAGGATGGAAACATAACCAGGTCATTCAGAGGTTACTTTTACACTAGGGATGGTTGAAATATACAATACTCTCCAGTTAAAAGCAGTTAACTCAATTAGTGACTTTGGCTGAGATTTATAGATTTTTGCTAGCCAAGGAAATTAAATGCTATTTTGCTATTAAAGACTGATACTATAAGTCCCAATCACCTGTGATGACATCAAATGATCATTAGTGCTTAAGGCTGAATGGCCAGTTCCCATTCCTGCATTATTAATTTCTGCTCCATGCTTTACAACTGCAGGATTTAGTTTATTCAATGAATTACTTTAGATAATTTTAATAATTTTAATGGAATTATTATTTGAAGTGCATATTTTTATTTACAATACTTGTCAATCCAACATTTTTATTTACAATACTTGTCAATCCAACACCAAAATATGTTTAAATGACAATAAATTCTATTTGATCTGATCTGATCTGATTATTAAGTTACAGCACACAAATATTCTATTGAAGTGAAGGATAGGATTCTGCTTTTGTGTATTAATCTATGCTTATAAAATTACATTTTTCAGAGTAGCTTCTTGGCAATAATTATAACTGGTCATACCCTCCACTTACTGACTCATGTTTATCAAGTAATGAAAAGCCAAGTACAGCAATGGGGGGCATTCTGGAGTGCTAGTATGGGTGTTGTGGGCTGAAGGGACTGGTTTCCAGATGGCTAGTATGGACTGTGGGCTGAATGGATTCTTGGGTGGTGGCTCAGTCACTCAAGCCTGTTGTGCTGGCAGCTCACTCACTCACGGCTGGTGGGCTGGCAGTTGACTCACGGCTATTCCATGAAATTCCATTTCATGCAGGGTGCAAGGCCACCAAATTCAAGTGCAGTTTCTTACCACTTCAAGCAGGGTGCAAGTCCATCAAATTCAAGTGCAGTTTCATACAATTTCAAGCAGGGTGCAAGGCCACTAAAGACAGCGAGTCATGACCTCTCCCGCCTCCATCTTGCAGAGACTGAGCCACGCCCACACTTCTGTGTTTTATCATCCCTCCCCCTCTCCCACCAGAAGGGACATGGCCTTCATGGCATGATTGACAGGAGAGAGAATCTCACCATTTTTTAAACACTAATAACTCTTTTATTTTTCATCGATGGGAAAAATCCTTGGCACCTGATGAGCAGAGGGGACTCTGAGTAAGGTGGCCACAAATCACAGCCGTACGTGGTAGCGTTTTTTCTAAAATCAATACAAGGCGCAAACAGGAAGTGATCAAGATTAGACTTTTAATTATATAGAAGTCAAGGCAACTTTAATTAGGCAAGGCAACTTGAATTAGGCAAGGCAACTTTAATTAGGCAACACAGCCTTTGCATTTCCAAACCAAAGGCAACACAGCTTTAGCATTTCCAAACCAAAGGCAACACAACTTTAGCAATTCCAAACCAAAGGCAACACAGCTTTCACATTTCCAAACTAAAGGCAACACAGCTTTAGCAATTCCAAACTAAAGGCAACACAGCTTTAGCATTTCCAAACCAAAGGCAACACAGCTTTAGCAATTCCAAACTAAAGGCAACACAGCTTTAGCATTTCCAAACCAAAGGCAACACAGCTTTAGCATTTCCAAACTATATTTTCAAACCACATTAAGGGCACTAACAGGTCAGTAAAACCACTCACAGTTTAGTAGACATGTGCTCAATGTTATTCACAGCTCAGACTGAGAGACGTGACCCTCTCACTCCCCCATCTTGCAGAGACTGACTGAGGCACTCAACACTTCCGGGTTTTATAGTGGCCTTCAGGAGAGAGAATCTCAACATTTTTTAAACACTAATAACTCTTTATTTTTTCATCGATGGGAAAAATCCTCTTGTGCTGTGCAGCGGAGGGGGACTCTGAGCAAGGTGGCCAAAAATCACAGCCGTAAGTGGCAGCATTTTTTCTAAAATCACTATACAGAACAACAGGAAGTAGTCAAGATCAGACTTTTATTAATATAGACAATGCAGGCTATGGGAATGTGGGATAATTGGGCCCTCAACAATCAGGTTTCTACAGATGATGGGTTAAACCGAAGATGGACATAGAAATCTGGAGTAACTCAGCGGCTTAAACAGCATCTCTGGAGAAAAGGAATAGTTGACGTTTTGTGTCGAGACCCTTCTTCAGATATTTCATTGCTTGATTGCACATGTACATAATCCAGAAATTGCCATTTCATTATGTATTTCAGAAGAACAAACACCCATGTCACCGATAGATGTGGCGGTGCTGTTAACAGCTGCGGCTCGCCTGCAGTCCGTCTGTCTTTACTTTTTTCTGTTGTTTTTTTTGTCTTGTTTTGGTTAAGTTTTAGTTTGTTGGGTTGTGTTAGAGGGGGTGAAACATGTTCTCTGTCTCTTCCTTCGGGGGGATGCGACTTTTTCGTGTCGTATCCCCCTTCTCCGCCTCCGTCTGCGCTGAGGCCTAATGGCAGAGCTGGCGGCCTCCAACCTGCGACCGACCCCGAGGCTCCGGAGGCAGAGCCAGCCAGGACTTACCAACGAGAGGCTGGCCATCTTCGGGGCTAAGGCAGTGGTGGCCCGACTTGCGGCGTTCTGGCTTTCGGCGGCGGCCTGGAGCTGATGCAGCGGGGCTCGGAGCTGAGACTGCGGGACCCGGAGCTGGGGCAGCGGCCTGGAGCTGGGGCGGCTGCCCGGAGCTGGGGTGGCGGCCCGGAGCGGAGACTGCAAGACCTAGAGCGGAGACTGCGGGTCCCGGAGCTGGGGCGGCGGCCTGGAGCTGGGGCGGCGGCCCGGAGCTGGGGCGGCGGCCTGGAGCTGGGGCGGCAGCCCGGAGCTGAGACTGCGGGACCCGGAGCTGGGGCAGCGGCCCGGAGCAGAGACTGCGGGACCCAGAGCTGGGGCGGCGGCCAGGAGCGGAGACTGCAGGACCTGGAGCTGGGGCGGCGGCCTGGAGCGGGGGCGGCGGCCCGGAGCTGGGGCGGCGGCCCGGAGCTGATGCTGTGGCGGGCCGTCTCGGAGCGGAGACGGCGTTCAGGCTTTCAGCGGCGACGACATCACCACGGAGGTCCGCTGGACTGGAGAGCGGCATCTTCGGCCTGGATCGATCGCCTCAGCGCAGAGGGAGAACAAGGAGGGAAGAGACGGAGACTAAGACTTTGCCTCCATCACAATGAGGATGTGCTTGGTGAACTCACTGTGGTGGATGTTTAATTTGTGTTTATTGTATGTTTTGTTATTATTGATTCTGTGTATGACTGCAGGCAACATAATTTAGTTCAGACCGAAAGATCTGAATGACAATAAAGGGTCTATCGGTCTGTCTATCTATCTATCTATCTATCTATCTATCTATCTATCTATCTATCTATCTATCTATCTATCTATCTATCTATCTATCTATCTATCTATCTATCTATCTATCTATCTATCTATCTATCTATCTATCTATCTATCTATCTATCTATCTATCTATCTATCTATCTTCTCAGTGCAAAGTCAGGAACATTGATCAGGTTCCTGCTGCTGTAAATATACCGCTCATGATTCATCTGTAAGAATCATTTTTATTGACTTCCAATTACAAACTTCAAGACCTTTCATTAGCATTCAATCAAATATGCTGCAATTTATGTATCATTACGCAGTTGGATTTCTAATGGTACAGATGGCACAGAGTTTGTAACAATACCTGTAAAAACAGTAAATGACTAACTGTGGCAAATTGTCCAGCTCAGGTGGCTGTACAGTGAAGAGGTTGGCAGCCCACATATCCAGAAAATGAACAGAAATTCCAGCTTGTTGTGAAAGTCAAAGGCTCTATGAATATGCAAGTCAAGTCATATTGAGTTTATTGCCATGTGCAGGGTGAGGTACAGGTGGAATGAACATCTTCCTTGCAGTAGCCACACTGGCACAAGAACTCAGACAACACACAAGACATAATTTATACGTAAATCATATAGCACAGTGAAAAGAGGTTGGTGTGCAAAATGCAATTAGAAAACAAATGCTTGGTAATGCAAGAGGTGGTCCATGGTATCTGGTGCTGAAATAGGATTAAGGCCATGCAGGTTTGTTCAAGAACAATGGATGTAGGAAAATAACTGTTCCTGAACTGAGTGTTGTGGGGCTTCTGATGGTAGTAGTGAAAAGTGGGCAAGGCCCAGATAGTGGGTATCCTTGATGATAGATGCCACCTTCTTGGGTCAGATTATTTTAGTTTAGTTTTAGTTTTAGAGATACAGCGCGGAAACAGGCCCTTCGGCCCACTGGGTCCACGCCGACCAGCAATCCCCACATATTAACACTGTCCTACACACACTGGGGACCATGTTTATGGTTTACCAAGCCAATTAACCTACATACCTGTACGTCTTTTGAAGTGTGGGAGGAAACCGAAGATCTCGGAGAAAACCCACGCAGGTCACGGGGAGAACATAGAAACTCCGTACAGACAGCAACCGCAGTCGGGATCGAACCCAGGTCTCCAGCACTGCAAGCGCTGTAAGGCAGCAACTCTACCGCTGCGCCACATGCCACCCATGTGTTCATGGTTGTGTGGAAAAGGGTTATATCATGATCGTTAGGAAGAGGTATGCGTAATCTTCTCTTCTTTGACCCAGTTTGCTTTCTTGTCCACAATGCTAACATATTCAAATTACAGTAATAAAATAGGTCCCCTTCCCTTTAGACATCCTTATTTTGGCAAAAGCCATTGTGTTAAGTAAAATAAATCATGAGAAGAGTGCTCTAGTTATCCAAACAAGAGGCTGCATTGTAAACCTCTGCTCTGAGTCCTAAGGAATTGTCCTTCATATTCATACACCATTAGATAGTTTCATTAGATGGAAAAAATTTACAGTTTGCGTTTTCCTACCTGTAATATAATTCCACTGCGAATATGTAATTTATTTATATCTTCACACCTAAATCCAAATGAAGCTAAAGTAAATCCCATTGTAACTTTTGGTATTGCGTTTGACAATCTAGAATGTTCTTCAGAATTATGCCTTCATAACAAACTGAAGATTGTATCAAACAGCTGACACAGATACCAACAGGAGTATGGGGGAAAATGAACCTGCATTGAATAAACTCAGATCAGGAAGAGAGTAGGGAGTATTACTGTAGTTATAGTGAGTAGGTTTTAAAAATCAAAGTAAACTTTATTCAAAATAAAAAATATATGCAAAACAAAAATTGTGCAAAATTTTTCTGGCATTCTCGGAGATTATACATACATTCATTTACGTCGTATCGTAGTGGTTACAAATATCATTTTACCCAGCACCCTTGTCATTCATTGTGTACCCTTGTCATTCATGTGGCCCCCTAGGGTGATATCCCTTCTTTACCTTAAAAGTAAGACCGCTCATTCACAAAATAACTTTAGGCAGGAAAAAGTGTCCTGGGTGAGTCAACTGTGTCATGCCACATTGATTCCAGGATGATTGAGTATGCAAACACAATCAGCTCACAGTATTGATGAGTAGAGAGAGAAAGGGAATGTATCATTATGCCAGCTGTTATATAAAAGTCATTGTAATCTCTCAGCCTCAAGTATAGCTATAGAATAAGGAATTCTGGTCTTTTGTTACTTGTGAAAATCTCTCGTCAGGATTACTGCATCACCAGCAGTAATTCAATAACCACCCCATAGTAAATCTAAAGGGCCTGTCCCACTTGGGCGACCTAATCCGCGAATTCTGGCGTATTACCTCAACTCATACTCGCAGCATGGTCGACACGAGGTCGTAGGAGATCTTCGTAACTCCCCTTCATGCTCGGGAGTGGTCTCCGCGTGCTCGAGGCTGCGTACTTGAGGCCTCAACAATATGTTAAAAAATGCCCACGAGTCAAAAAAGGTCGCTATGAAAAAATCGATAATTTTTTTACTCGTAGGTTTAGTCGTAGAAGGTCGTAGTGGGTTGGCATGTTAGTCGTAGGTAATCGAGGGTAGTCGAACATAGTCGAAGGTAGTCGTAGATAGTCTTCATCATAGTCGAGGGAGGTCGAAGGAGATCGAAGGAGGTCGTCTTCACTCTCCACTATTCGGTGTCCAAATATCTCGAAGTTAGTCGTAGCTAGTCGTTGCTAGTCGAAACTGGTCTTCATAGTCGAAGGAGGTCGATGGAAGTCGAAGGAGGTCTTCTACATAGTCGAAGGAGGTCTTCAACATGTCATTTTTTTTAAACTCTTCTAAACTCGCCAATTAGGTCACCCAAATGGGGCAGCCCCTTAACTGGGTATCGGCTGACCTGCAAACTGCAGATGCAGCTGGGCCTGGATGCACGCCAAGAGCTCTCTCTTTTATTGTTAGCTAAAATAAAAAATATTGAGTTTGCTGTTAATAAGCCGAATTACGCAATACCTAAAATACATTTAATTGTCATCTTCATGGGGATACAAGGAACTGCAGATGCTAGTTTGCAAATGTAATCTTTTCTACATATGATTAAATATTTATAGTAATTAAAATCCAATTTTGTACCAGATTGCTTTAAAGCAGAGGAATTTACCAATAAGCAAATTCTAAGTTGAACCTCAACATCTGGAAATTCCAAATGTATTTCATTTTTCCTTCCGTTTCCACACGTATCCGACCTAGATTTTCCATCTGTGAAAATGATCAGGCAAAACCAATTCCCAACTGCTTGAAGACTGACACCCCAGCAGTTTATTACTGTATATATATTATATGTTTATCAAATGCTTAATAAATAAATCCTGTGAATGGGTTGACTCTGTAAAGGAAATTATCAAGTAACTAACAACCATGAAGGAGAAGAAGCACAACTTTAAGTATTAACCATAGCATTTATTAATACTTCTGTCAAGAAATGTTAAGCATTGGATTTTGAGGAAGGTGCTTTGTAGTTTCTCAGTGCTCTGTTAAAGTGTACGTAGATTACCTAATATATATGTAGAAACAATAGCTGATTTGCCTTTGCTTTCTGACATGGAATCATTATTTGTGCAGTGTGGATAAAACTGTTGAAAAGGATGCTCCAAGGGTTAACATTAAAACCAATGATTTCCAATGTATAATAAGACTTGGATTCAAAACCTTTGTGTCTCAGTTTGTGGGTTGTCACATATTCAGAATCAAGAGGCAGCTCAAAATGATGCAATAATTTAAAGAAAACACAAGGCGTGAAAATAATTGGATATTCAAAGTGGTTAGACCCCAGCCTTTTTAAATGGTATGAGTCCTGGAGGCTGCTCTGTTACTGTTCTGCCAAACCTTTGGTTGTACATTTTCTACTCCTGGTACTAAGTGTATATGCTTCTAATAAAACATAGTAGGTTTTTGCAAGTAAATAATTTTGCAAAGTGCTGCCTTTTACAACATAGTGTGATTGAAATCTCTCTTCTTGGGAATGCAATGTGCCGTCAGGGCTTTTCATTGAAAAAAAAATTAGACAAGACACGTTTGACTGCAATGCCTACCTGCAGACATCACCTGTTTCACGCTGAGCACCTCATGAAGTGGCACCACTCCACATTACCATGACAAATCGCATCATATTTTTCCATTTCAGGCCAATCGTCAATCAATTTGTTGAGCTACACAATTTACGGGAGCAATTTATGTTAACTAGAATCTTCACAATGAAAGCAAATTTATCAGAGGAGTTTTTTTTCTGGGATTGACAATTGTCTTTGGTCACTACATTGTGAATGCAGAGAACTAAATGGAACCCGAGTGCCTGGTTTAGGGATTACTGCCCAGGATGAATAGCAGTATATCTACTCTTCAAATTACACCACAAACATATTTCACAACATAACTTTTGATTTAGTAACATACATTTTTCAGTGAGGGTGAGCAATTATATTTCCTAATATAACAACATTTTACAATTATTTCCCCCAGAATTAAACCAGTTTGGAATGCCATAATAAGACTAGCAGGTAAATTATAAACTCAAACAATGCACTGAATCCTTGCAACCAAACAAATCCAAAGATTTTCGATGGGTTGGTTTTTACAAAACTCACTGAGTGTCAGGAAGTTACCAATGGATTAGAAAACTGCAAATGCGACTCCATTGTTTAGCGATGTTACAATACTTACCTTCAGCGGCACTGCAGTTCTGCCAGTGGCCGTGTGCGCGACTTTGGCGCCTTTGAGGGGGGGGGGGGGCGGGCTTAAAATCCAGTTTTCTACTGCCTGTCCGAGGCGGATTTCCTCGGGCTGCTAGCTGACGTAGAAAAAACGTTCTGACTTCCATTCCCGATTTTTTTTTTTAATCGCGAGTCAATCTCATAATTATATAAAAATAAAAAGCGACTTCTAACGCCGTCAACGCCTACAACGTGACGGAACAAAACACGGTGTAAGTCGTTTATTTTACATATAAACTTGCTTCTTGGGATGACTTTAATCAATCAATTATATTTTGGGTGGATGGTTCTAGATTATTTTATGGGAATTAAGCATTAAATTCCTTCCATCTGGGATATAAATTCATGACAGTGAGATTAAAAAATCATGTTATATTGTGAATTCTTGTGTGAATGGGATTAGTTTGTTATTTGGATACTTAGGCTATTTAAAAAAAATATCCTTATCTTTAGAAATGGAATCTACATGACATTGAGGAAAAACAAGGTGCACAGAGTTGCTTATTGGTTACAATCTGAGGAGTATGATGATGCTACCGATTATGATATGCCAATGTACCAGCTAGCAACTGATCTTCTCCATAAAGACTTGGTCTATTGCTAGAAATTGTAACTTATTTACCTATCTGTTACGGATTTACAGCATATAAAACAATAATATTAAAGTTCTGATCTTGAGAATATCACATTTTTGAATTTTCTAGGCAGTCTGGGTGTTTATTACTATTTCTGTCACAACGGTCAATTTTGTAATTACAATTAGGTCATTAACTAATTATATGCTTTAATTTCAGGTCATCCAAGTAAGATGTTTGATATTTGTTTCAGAATGCTTCAATCTATAATAACTGAATTTTAACAAAGTTATGGGCTTTTGACTGTCCTCGATCACAGCTTTTGTATTAAGTCAATGGAAAAGCAATAGGGAACAAGATGCTATTTTCCAAGTATGAAAATGGCCATAACATTTTTAATACTGAAGATATGAAAGTGAATTAGGTGTCAAATTAAACTTCTTTTTATGCTTTATCTGATGGGATAAATTGCAGACTTGATTTTTAAAATCTCAAAATTTTGGAACATTGATACATTGTTCGAGAAGGGGGATGAGGGCTAAAAGTGGATAACTATAGACCTAAGCTTAACAAGTGTTCGCAAGGTGCTGGAGTGCATAATCAATGAAGAAATAGTCATTATTTAGAAAAGCTTATTGTAATTAAAGCAAGTCAATGTGGTTTTAAGAAAGATAAACATTTTTTTGATAAATGTGATGGAGTACTTTGAGAATGTAACAAACAGAGTCAATAGAAAGTATTTGGATTTTCAGAAGGTATTTGACAAGGTGCCACATAAAAACTAGTGCACAGGATAAAATAGTGGTGCAGTAAGGGAGGTGTGTTAGTCTGTATTGAAGATTGGTTATTGCACAGAAGTCAGAGAGTCAGACTAATTGGGTATTTTCAGGCTGGAAGGATGTAACTGGTGGAGTAGCCAAGGATCATTTCTTGGCCTTCAATTATTTACAAGTTATGTCATTGACCTAAAAAGAAGGCAGACTTATAGGTATCCAAGTATTCTGAAGGCATGAAAATAGGTGGGTTGGCCATGTTGCAATTAGGGTATTGGAACTGCAAGAGAATACAGTCAGGTTGAATGGGTGGGTAAAACAGGCAAACAACTGTTTCATTTAGAAAAATATGAGATCATGCAGTTCGGTACGAGGATTCAAAAGGCAGACTGGAGAATGATTGCTGAAGGGTCTTGCGTTCTTGTGTATGAATTGCAAAAAGTTAGGAAGCAGATGCAGAAGCAAATTACACTTGCACTTTATCGCAAGAAGGTTGGACCTGAGAAATAATAAAGTATTGTACAACTGTGAAGCTACCCCTGGAGTACTAAGCATTATTTTGTTTCCTTTGTATAAAGGAAATGTATTTTGTGTATACAGTATACACAAGATGTATAAATTTGGAAGCAATTCAGAAGAAAATCATTTGAGTGATTGCTGGAATGTGAGAGCTGTCCAATCACAAGCAGCACAAACACTGAGACATAGTTTTTTAGAGTTTAGAAGAATGATGAATTTATTGAACCATATAATACTTAAAGGAGTTATGATCACGATATTGAAACATTTTCAGCAATGGGGTAGCTCAAACAAGGGTGCATAATTACAAGATTAGTGGACAATCATTTAAAACAGGGATGTGTAAGAATCTCGTGCGTTGGATGGCTAATCTCTGTAATTATCTATCCCAAAGGTTTGGGAAGCTAGTTAATTGAGGGTAATTAAATAGGAAATATTTATTTGAAATAACAAGGAATTGAGGGGAACACCATGGAAGTGGAGATGGGGTATGGGACAGGTCAACACTGATGAAATTGAATGGTGGGCATGCTTGAGGGCCCTGCAGTCCATTCTGGTCTTACTTTCTTCTGATCTTATGTTCTTGGGTACATTAATGGCTCTTAAATATACCAACCAAGGCAATAATTTTAGGGAATATAATCAGTAATATGGGTTATTGGCCCAGGAGGTGATATAAAAGTTTACAGTTAGATTTACAGAACAACATATGCAAAAATGTTCTTTCTTCCAGTCAGATTTGATGGGATAAGCAGCGGCTAGAGCTCAGCCCCTACAGAATGGCGGTGGTGGGGGATAGAGGAGAGAAGCAGTGTTGGTGAGTGGGCAGGGAGCTCATCTCCCGTGCCCTAAAAGATGCCCTGGATGTTTCAAGTTTGGCTCCAACCCAGTGCATGGGGTTGCACTATGAGGCGAGGGATGGCACATTTGCAGTCAACGTGTCCGGATTGATGTATTGGTGGAGTGGACCACTGGAGGCCCTGCAGCAGCCTGGAGCTCAATTGGATCGGGCACCTCTCCAAGAGGCAGAGCGTGCGGATCAAATGTTCTGCAGCGGCACGGAACGATGAACGAAACTTCCCCTACAACTCTGACTGAGTGCCTCTGCCAGGACAAGAGACATTTAAAGTCAAATAAAGATTCCATACTTTTAACAATTTTGAAATTTGAAGAATGAAAGGTGACACCGGAAATATGACATATCTTGTGTACTGCCTCAGTGTAACCTGCTATTGTTACACTCATGTTCTTAAGTACGATTGTGTTTATGTACAGTAAGATTTTTACTGAGCTGTATTCAAAAGAGGAGTTTCCTGGGTACATGTGACATCAAAGTACCACTGAACCATTGAAAGTTGAACAATTTGTACAAAACTGTAACAATAACATCACAACATATTTTTAATTCAAAGCATTAGCAGTTAAGAATAA
This sequence comes from Amblyraja radiata, assembly GCF_010909765.2. Taxonomy (NCBI): domain Eukaryota; kingdom Metazoa; phylum Chordata; class Chondrichthyes; order Rajiformes; family Rajidae; genus Amblyraja; species Amblyraja radiata. The sequence goes on along the minus strand of NC_045966.1, from coordinate 33,429,910 downwards.
AATTACAGAAACCTACCATTTTTCAATAGTAACAGCAATAATATAAAGTGCACTCTTAGTTAACTTTCAGCTTGCATTACACCTTAGATAAATGATCAGAAGTGCATGAATATTTATTGTGAAATTTGATGGAGGGTTTGTATGTGTTTTTCTAATCCTGCTGAAAGTTTTAAATTGACAAAAATAAATGAGCTACAGTATTCCATCTGATTATACCTCTAAACTCTCCCAACATGAATTAATCCCAATGAGAAACAGCTAACTCTGTAATGAAGGTACACAAAAATGCTGGAGAAACTCAGCGGGTGCATTGAGGGGTGGAATATGAGGTGCTGTTCCTCCAATTTCCGGTTCCACAACACCGGAAATTGGAGGAACAGCACCTCATATTCCGCCTGGGTAGGCTGCGGCCGGCGGCCATGAACATTGAATTCTCCCAATTTTGCTAGCCCTTGCTGTCTCCTCCCCTTCCTTAACCCTCGAGCTGTCTCCTCCCATCCCCCCGCCCTCGGGCTCCTCCTCCTCCCCTTTTTCATCCCTTCTCCCCCCCCCCCCCCCCCCCCCCCCCCACCCCCTATCAGTCTGAAAAAGGGTTTCGGCCCGAAACGTCACCTATTTCCTTCGCTCCATAGATGCTGCTGCACCCGCTGAGTTTCTCCAGCATTTTTGTGTACCTTCGATTTTCCAGCATCTGCAGTTCCTTCTTGAAAACTCTGTAATGAAGTTGCTTTTAAAGCCAATCAGAGTGAACCAGAAAGATTAAAGATGAGATTAAAATTTTATTAATAATTTGTTCTCCATCATACTTTGTAATGATCTTCTAAGTGACATAATCAGCTAAGATTACAGAAATGGAAGGCAAATACATCAACATTTTGAGTAATTTGAAAAGCCAGTTTTGTTATAGTTTATTTTTTCAACATGTTGCTGAACTGAATAGTATTGCCTCACTATTCTAAATATTATTTTCATTTTTCATTATCATGATTCCAAATAAATGTACAAGATGTCATTCACAACATACTTTTTGCTATATGGTTATGATTGAAAAGTTATTTATTTTATGTTCTGAACAATTTTAACCAGATTCAGGAATTAAATAACCTTTACCTTTTTTAAAAAAAGTAATTAAAAACTAAACCAGTTATTGAATAAAATGAAAAAAAACATACAATTAATGAAAGTAATTTAAATGTTAATTTAGTGTTTAATATTAATCACCATTATTTTTATTACATTAATACATACTGTCAATAAATGTGAATGACAGTTTATTAGCAACAGGAAATTATCAGTTATGAATTACATAGCAATTTCCACATTTTTACATATTTATTGGGAGAAAGCAGAATGGGGTATTGATTTTGGATGATCGGCCATGATCATATTGAATGGAAGTGCGGGCTTGAAGGGCCGAATGGCCTATTCCTGCACCTATTTTCTATGTTTTCTATATTTCTATTATTGCGGATGAATCGATCATGGATGCATTTTACAAATAGATCTAAGTGGATCAAGTGCAAGGTTGACGTTTAGTTAATAAATTGTAGGAATATTACTTTAAATGGGCATGCTCTTTCTTTATACATATCCGTGACATTTTTATTGTCCATCTGTTCTCTCCTATATAACCGCAAATAGCACACAAGGTCAAGTTATGGAGTTGTTCATGGATACTACTCCATGCTAGTTCATTGTTAACTGATGGGATTGCCATGAGTATGACAAGGGAGATTTGATTCAGTAATAAATTATAATAAATGCTGCCATGCTATGGTTCTTTACCCAGAGAATAATTTACAAAACATGAAATGTTCTGACATGTGGAGAAGGTACACAAATGATGTGGGAAAGCTGGACTAGTAAATTAGGGAGAAAGAACATGTTGAAAGGATTAGGTGAGCGTGGGGAGAGGAGGCTCCGGTGGAATATAAACTAGTCAGGCTCAATGGACTGTTTCTGAGCAGCAGTTACCATGTAATTTTATTGTAGAATACTACTGAGAGCCATTAAACTCACCTAAAAGAAAAACAAACTTTGGCCATCCCCAAGTAAGGAATGTCATCTGTTTATATAGGCTTCCAGTCAGACTCTGAAAGGTGATTTTGCCTTTGAGTCGAAAATACACGAAAGGATTACCATTCCTCCACAGTGTTTTAGTGAATGACAATAAAAGTGTAAATGATTGATAAGAAAGAAAAAAATACTTAAAGAGAGAAAAAATTACTCTGCCATTCTTAGGAATGAACATGAGTCGCTGCCTCAAAAAGGCTGGCAGTATCATCAAAGACCCACACCATCCTGGCCACACACTCATCTCCCTGCTACCTTCAGGTAGAAGGTACAGGAGCCTGAAGAATGCAACAACCAGGTTCAGGAATAGCTACTTCCCCTCAGCCATCAGGCTATTAAACCTGGCTCGGACAAAACTCTGATTATTAGCAACCACTTTCTGTTATTTGCACTACCAGTTTATTTATTCATGTGTGTATATATTTATATCATGGTATATGGACACATTTATCTGTTTTGTAGTAAATGCCTACTATTTTCTGTGTGCTTAAGCAAAGCAAGAATTTCATTGTCCTATACAGGGACACATGACAATAAACTCACTTGAACTTGAACTTGATAAACATTTGTCAGACTTGAATTTAATAATATAAGTGTGCTCATGTGCGTCCATAAATTGGGCATACATAAACCAGGGACAGCCTGCAAACAACATTATTAGTTAGGTATTAATTTCATTTTGCTCTTCAAAGCCCCATAATCCAATCATTGTTATTATTTGAATATTCCACTCATAATTCAGAGAGACATAACACAAATTGTTAGCTGGACAAGGTTCCATTGAACATTAACCCCAATGATGGTTAAATTAGCACCTCCCACATACCCAGTTGGGTTGTAAAATATGATAAAGTACCCAAAATAATCTGTGATTGAGGGACCAACTGCAGAATGGTGGAAGTTAATCCAGTTACATATTTACAAATTATCTCTCATCAATTTCTTGGATACATGCATTTTGAAGTCAATTGTTTCAATCTGACTTTTGTCTATGAAAGCACATGCTCATTGACAATGTGTTCTGATTCATATTCATATTCTAATCAATGAAATTTGAAAAGCTACAGATTGCTCTCAGGTGGAAAATTGAATTCCAGGTGAATTCAATTATCATTGCTCATAAATGGCACATGTTCCATGTATCATTATTATTGATTTCCCTTCTGATGAAATTACATTTATATGCTTCAGCATTTAAGTAGGAGGATTTTTTTCTCTGTTGACTTTCTGTTTGGAATTAAGTCTACATCAGTTAATTTCAAAACAGTAGACTGCTGTGCCTTTGATGCCTGTCATCAGTTGACAAGGAGGTCCAGCAAAGTCACTAATGTTCTATTTCACAGGAAATGTTATGAAGAAATAGCACTGCACATTTTGCCTATGTGCTACTCTTTCTGTTGTACTTGAGAACATTCTGATCCTCCCACCTAAAATGTTACATGGATGTGTCAACTAAACCAGAAATCCTTGAACTGGCAGTCAGGCATCAATATCATCAGGGTTATGTGTTTATGGTAAAGTTGCAGAATGTTTTCCCCTTTTAATGATTTCATGAAGGGAGCATATCAAATTCCGGTTAACCGTTAGTATCAGGGAATGCCCCACAAATAATTATCTCTTCAGTCAAAACAAGCATTGTCTGTTTTTTAAGATGGATTGGAGCTGACACTTAAAATCAGACAGTACATACAGTCTGCTCAACATGAGGAACATGCATTTGAACTTTAAAGGGATAAAGATCAATTTCTTAGTTTAAAATAAAATTCTCCATTGTTGCATATTCCTCACATGTATGATGCAATGAAGAAGGAGTAGGTGACAGTCTGAAGAAGGGTCTCGATCCAAAACGTCACCCATTCCTTCTCTGCAGAGATGTTGCCTATCCCGCTGAGTTACTCCAGCATTTTGTGTCTTCAGTGATTATTTATATCTCCAAACTCAATGCACAATTTCCCCAAGAAAGACAATGCTTCCAATATCTCAGTAGAGGTGGCAGAGGTAATGGAAAAGGTGAAAGTTGATGATTAAGAGCTGATATGTCATACTTAGTCTAATGAAGGACCTGATTCCCAAGTAAGTCACGACTTTTTTTTAAAGCGCTATCTTTAAGAACATTAGATTAAAAGATTATTACGACAAAGGCAGGGAGGAAGACTCTATACAACATGTTGTGGATGAAAGAATGAGGTTCAATGAAAGGTTGGAAGGGATATTAAATGGATCATTTTTTCTGATTGCTGGTTGAGGCAGAAGAGGGATCCTGAGATATTAGGATTGGTAAATAGTGTGTACATTTCAGCTTTAGTATAGTGAGCATCAAAGCATGAGATAGCATGTTTCATGGATTGTCGTAATACAATCAGATAAAATGATTATAACTGAAGGGGTTAATTACAATTTTTGTTGTGCAGCAACGTTATGGGTTAGACTTTGTAGAGTTAAGAGACAGCTCTGATTTTAGAATTGCTTAAAAAAACTTAAACTGGTATGTGTGCACATTCCTCAAAAGAGCAACATATTTTGATGAATGTAGACAGAGGATTGCTCAAATTTGCAACTGTGTTTTTGTTAGCTGTTGATTTTTTGAGTGAAATCACTACATCGTAATTATCTGGATATCTGCTGAAAACAGTTTAGAGGCCAAGACAAATATAATGTGAACTGAAAATTAGGTCAATATTGAAATGTTGATAGGGCCATGTTTTATTGGATGAATGCAGCAATCCACTTGTCAATAATCTGGACAAATCATTTTTTGCTGGGATAATGTTCTGACCAAAATTAAATAACTATATCAAATAATCCTGGCAGTAATATATAATTTAAGACTAATACCAGATCAGTTACGGTTATAACAATACAATACAATCAGTTTTATTCGTCACATTGCACATAAAGTGCAAGTGAAATTAATTTGCCAGCAACGATAGAATGAAAAATAACACACAAAAACACACTAAAAATTTAACACAAACATCCACCACAGCATTCATCACCGTGGTGGAAGGCACAAAAATTGGCCAGTCCTCCATTTTCCCCAGTCCTCCTCCATTAACTAATGAACAGAAGACAGAGGATAGGAATAGACATGTTTTATTTAGGTCATGAAGCCGTAAACTGTGGTGCTTCAGCGATTGGTGCTGTGGACCCAGCTGTTCAAAATCTGGATCAATGTTTTGGATAAGACCAAGTTTATTATATTCAGTTTGGCTGGTGATATAAAGTTGAGTGGAAGTGAGCTGAGGGGAAGATCCAAAGAGACCTAGCGGTGTAGGCAGGCTGTACGAATGGGTGATAACTTGGCTGGTGAAATGTTAAGAAAGGTCTCGACCCGAAACGTCACCCATTACACTCTCTCCAGAGATGCTGCCTGTCCCGCTAAGTTATTCCAGCTTTTTGTGTCTATCTTTAGTGCAATGTTATGTGGGCTCACCTATCATGGTAGAAAACTATCAGGCCACTGAACTCCACGAACTCCAACTAAACTTGAACTAAGAACTGCCTTGGTTGCACTTGCGACTTCGGGCTTTGTTTTGTTCTTTGGTCGATATGATTTATTTAAATTTATTTATTGACCTTTTTTTAATGTATGTTTATTATACTATCTATTGAGTATTGCGTTTAAAACCTGTTGTGCTGCTGCAAGTAAGAATTTCATTGTCCCATTCCAGTACATATGACAATAAAACAATCTTGACCCTTGACCCTTGAGAAAGGAAGGTAAGATTGAAAGATGTTTGCGGGGACTCCATTCATCAGATGTTAATGTGCAGATACAGCAGATACAATGGTCTTCCTTCTTTGTCCCTGATGGGTAAAGGACTACACAAGTTTCTAAACAGTCCATGTGAATGCCAACCCGCAACCACTGCCTACTGCCCTCACCCCCACCCCTTCTAACAATAGTTAAGGTTGTACGCTTATGTCCATGTTCACTGGACACTCCTGAATATTTAAGAATTGCTATTTGGAAAGGGTACATGGGGAATTATTATCCCCTAACCTTTGAATATTATAATGAAGAGAAAATTGGAGAATTTAAAAATAAGATATTATCAATAGATAATCTGCCAAATTAATTGAAGAATTTCTTCCAAGCTGTCATGAGATACAGCATGGAAACAGGCCCTTCGGCCAAGCAATCCCCGCATATTAACACAAGCCTACACACACTAGGGACAATTTTTCTTTTACACCTATACCAAATATACAAACCCAAGCCAATTTACCTACAAACCTGTACGTCTTTGGAGTGTGGGAGGAAACCGAAGATCTCGGAGAAAACCCACACAGTCACAGGGAGAAAGTACAAACTCCATACAGACAGCGTCCGTAGTCGGGATCATACCTGGATCGCTGCTGCTGTAAGCACTGTAACGCAGCAACTCAACCACTGCATCACCGAACAGACCTGTTTGAAAGTTTCCAGTGTGATTGTATCTAAGGCATTACTAGATTCAAGATCTGTATCCAGCTGACTACACTCCAAGTAATACACTCCATATAGGTGTTTTGCATTAGTAGAACCATTGTTCTAAAACTGTGATAACAAAAACTGATTACCATTTGCAGATTTCAATCATAACACTATATTAAGTAGTTAAGTGCATCTGTTTGTCTTATACCATTGTGCCAAGTACTTTGTTGGTTTCTGATAATATTTGACTAGTGATATTAATAATGTTTTATTACATTCTGTATTAAATGAATAATAATGAATTTACATTTTATTTCTAAGTGTACTCTCAGCAGGAAGAGGTTTTGAGATGCAATAAAATAGTTTCTACTCAAATAGAATACGTGTTGTGGGCTATGTAGCCGAACAAACATTAAATAAAAAATATTCTTCCTCACATGGACCTTATTGAACAACTATATACCAACTTTAAATACATTTAATTCTTGGTCATTGTTATCTACAATGAGTCAGTTTTGTTCTCATTCATGATTGAATATATTGAATGAATGCTCGAATGCCTCATGTTATTGCAGGTACTATTTTAAAGAAGATTGGTTGATAAAATTGGAAGCTCAAAGACTTATTAAACATCATTTGGATTCTATTCACTGGGCTATTTATTGCTGTTGCGGCAGGACATTGTGATCCTTCATAAACACCATTTCCCATCTCCCACCGGATCACCTACAAAATCCTGGTCCTCACCTACAAAGCCCTCCACCATCTGGCCCCCCCCATATCTCACTGACCTCCTCTCCCCCTACCAACCCTCACGGTCCCTCAGATCCACATCAGCCGGTCTCCTCTCCATCCACAAGTCCAACCTCCGCAGTTTTGGGGACAGAGCCTTCTCCAGGGCAGCTCCCAGGCTCTGGAACTCCCTCCCCCAACTGATCCGCAATTCCGTGTCCCTCACCATCTTCCAGTCCCGCCTCAAGACCCATCTCTTCACCTCTGCCTATCCTTAGCCCCACGTCCCCCTCCCTTTTCATCTGTGCTTGAATTGCCTCGTATTGTGTTTTGAATTGAATTCTGTCTTTAATTTGTGTACTAGTCATGTCTCTACTATTTATTTCATTCCGCTTACATGTTTTTCCTCTACTTGCTAAATTTTTGTAAGGTGTCCTTGAAACTCTTGAAAGGCGCCCATAAATAAAATGTATTATTATTGTTATTATTTCAGATTTTAGTATGCAACATGTGTTGAGCCTGAAGCAGCAAAACCAAATTTTAAATCGTATTATCCTGAATTTCCAATTTTGTTAATTTTGGACAATGTAGGCACTTTAGAACTTTAGCTCTCCTCAGACACCAAGCATTTTTGTGTTGACAAAGTGTTGCCCATACAATAGGAGACAGGGCCATCATTTGACCTCCATAGCCAATATTCTGTACTGTTTATTTCAGCAGATTTGAATATTTAGGGATGGATACCTTTGTTTCTTTAGTTCAGAGATACAGTGTGGAAACAGGCCCTTCGACCCACCAAGTTCATGCCAACCAACGATCACCTGTACACTAGTTGTATCCTACACATTAGGGACAATTTACAGAGGCCATTCAACTTACAAACCTGCAAATCTTTGGAATGAGGGAGGAAACCGGAGCACCAGAAAAAACCCCACGCAATCACAGGGAAAACATGCAAACTCCGTATAGACAGCATCCGTAGTCAGGATCAAACCCAGGGTTTCTGGAGCTGTAAGGTAGCAACTCTACTGCTGCACCACTGTGCCACCCTATAAGTGTGTTGCAGAACATTCAATGTCATTGCCCATGTGAAAATACTAGTAACAATGTCCTTCCAATCAGATATGTTGACATGATGCAACTTGGCAGTGCGGATTGTCTCTTTGTTCAGTTTTCACCACTATTTTTGGAACCTGCTGTTACCTCAGGAAAGGAACCCACTAGATTCACGGCAATGAAGGTTACTTTAAAAGTAATTGTTTTGTCTGATGTCTTGTTCTGAAAGGATCAAAATCCCTTGGCTTAATTCAGCTTTTCAAAATTAAAGATTCATGGGCATCCACTTGTTGACTGAAAATCTACTCATTCTTAACAACAACCAAAGTAAGTGTCACAAATGCCATACATTATACACCATTTTCCTTTCCTGCATTAAAGGAATATATTGAAAATATGAATAACTTGCTAAATGTGGTATGGTCGATAAAATGATCTAATTTTTTTTAAGCTATCTTTCAGCATTACTGGTTTAATCACAATTAGGTGAAAACTAACTCAGTTTTTATTGCAAAGTCTGGGTTTTCAATTGATCAAAAATAAATTAAAGTTTTAATGTGTGATATTTGACTGGAAACTGAAATAATCATTCAATTTGTATCACTCATGTCTGTGCATGTCTGTGTGCTTAATTTATTTAATTTGTCATTTATTTATAATTATTTCGATTTTGGCTGTGTGTTCCAAACTGTCATGACTTAATTCAGACCAATTATATTTATCAAGATATTAGTTCTCTCTTTTTCTTGTAATTAAGTTATGAGCAGAATTTTACGTGTTTAATATATTGAATTGTTGTTTGTTAAATAGTTATATATTTAAAAATTCTGTATGATCTAATATTTAAAGATTTAAAAGTGGAGAACCTCAACAGAGGCTGCAAACTCCAACAGTTTTTATTATCTCAGCCTTTTGCCCATCTACCTTGAGTGGATTTTGCAATTATATATAAAGGCAACAGCATTGACAATAAAAGACAGGAAAACAAATGAAGAGATTGGGACACAAATTAAACGATTAAGACACCAAAAATAAAAATGAGGAATATAAATTAAAATGGTGAAGCATTTTAAAGCCATAAAGAAAATAACTATCAATAAAGTTACCATTACACAGAAATATACAAAATAAACTCACAGCAATGGCAGAAATACTAATTATAGAAAACAAACACTGGCAGGCAAGGAATATCAGGTATTTAAATTTAGTTTAGTTTACTTTAGTTTATTTTGGAGATACAGTGTGGAATCAGGTCCTTGGCCCCTGAGTCCGTACCGACCTGCGACCCCCGCACATTAGCACTATCCTACAGGCACTAGGAACAATTTACATTTATACCATGACAGTTAACCTACAAACCTGCACGTCTTTGAAGTGTGGGAGGAAACCGAAGATCTCGGAGAAAACCCATGCAGCCATGGGGAGAACGTACTAACTCCAGACAGATAGCACCCATAATCGGGATCGAACCCGGGCTCAGGCACTGCAAGCGCTGTAAGGCAGCAACTCTCCCGCTGTGTCACCGTGCTGCGAGGCATAAAAGGATATGCATCTAATGGAAGCAAATGGGATTTGTGTGGAAGGGCAAAAATGACATCGTGGACAGAATGGCCAGTTTTTATGCTTTAATACTCTATGATTCTTTGACACTCAAAAAGTAAGCAGCATTTGTGGAAAACAGGAGTTAATATTTCAGGTCTATGTCTCTGATATGTGAACTTTGTTTCCCTCTCAATCAATGGTTCAATGGTTCGTTATTGTCACGTATGCACTGCACGGTGAAATTCTTGCACCCATCACCATTTACAAAATAAAAATAAAAAGTCCAAAGTCTGATCAACATGCTGGATGTACTGGAGCACCCCCAACCCTGGCTGCTGCAGGGCCTCCTCTGTACTGGCATGCCCCCAACCCAGGCTGCTGCAGGGCCTCTTCCATTGTCCTCGACCAGCTTGGCGCATCAACCAACGTCCCTCTCCTCGCCCGACTCCCACTGTGTCCATGGGGTATTTGAAGGGACTGGAGGCAATACCCCGATCCCTCTCCTAATGGCCAGTCCTTGTGTGGGGCATCACCAGCGACTGCATCACCTACATCATCAGCGGCTCCCTCTTCCTTGACTCTGTGGTCGTCGGGACCAAACTCGGTGGCTTCGGGGCTTCCCCCCATAGGCAGCGAGCCACTGGGTCCTCTTTCACAGCATCTTACAGGCCTGCCCTATGCATGTGGCCATGGGCAGCCCATCTTTGGTCCATCTTTATTCTCGGCGGCTGCCGGGTCAGTCCTTGTTTGGCACCATGGTACATCCCGGGAGCTTTTTGCTGTCACCACCGCGCACATCATGGAAGCTTTCTGTCTCTGCCTCGTACATCCCGAGATCTCCCGAGAATTTTTTATCTGTCCTTACCACATTTGTTTCAGATTTCCAGTTTTTACAGTTCGTTTTTTTGCTTCAAGAAATACATCTTAGTTACTTAGCCTTGCTATTTGTCAGGAAGGATAACGGTCACAGAGTTGAAAAATATATATTTTAAACTAATTAAACAGAGAAAATTGGGCAGCTGATTTAAACAGACTTCTTCAATGCATATTAAAAGAAGTTAATGAAGGTGTAATTGGGATATATCATTAGACAGACAATGTTCCTTAAAAAGGTTAAAGATGGCCATAGAATGATGTTTAATAGTAAGATTAAACGAGAACTTACCAGTTTGAAGTTTGATCTGTATTTTATGAGGAGTTACGATGAGGGATTACGTGAAGAAGCCCGCCAGGCGCATGCGTGTCATTCTTCAAAGCAGCGGTGTGGAATCACAGATAACTGTAATGACTAAACATAGTAAGATTAGAGAAGAGGTACCAGTTAAGTATATGATCTGGGTGGGAGCGGAGGGCACGTAATCCCTCATCGTAACTCCTCATAAAATACAGATCAAACTTCAAACTGGTAAATTCTCGTTTAATCTTACTATTTTACTTCGGAGTCACGTGAGTGACTACGTGAAGATTTTAAAGCTCTGTGATTTCATGCCGTGGAACGAGTCCATGCATCACGTCTGCCTTGACTGTTGGGAGGATTGTGTTAACATAATTTGGACATGAATTCGACATTGAAATCATAAACATTTTAACACAGGTTTATAACCCCTTTATATGGGTTTAAATTAATTTACAGAACTTAAATTGTTTCTGCAAATGTTCCAGGTTTCATTACTGGTTTATTACAAATAATTGGAATGTTTTTCCCCTCCAGACCATCCTGCTGCCTTGAGGATTTGGTCCATTGGTACATCCAACTGTATCGCTGCCGATGTAGCTGCAGCCCTGTTGGAAAGAGATTTTTAAAATTTTAGTATCCACCCCAGCCTGTGTTAGCACCTGTTTCAGCCATCTTGAGATGGTCTGGACCATCACTCTTGGTGTGGTTGCTAGTGGCTGATAAAAAATGTGCCTTTTCATTGCCTCTTAGGATATTCGTTTTCTCCATGTGTAATGACAGATGTTTTATTATACACAGACGGTCATCTGTTGGGTATGACCTAATTGTATATAGAGGCCTGCTGATCCCTTTTTCTGTTCTGCTTACTATCTCATAAATATGAAACTTAATATTTTGCGTTGAGAAAGTCATGTTGTCCAGTCTTGTTTTGCAGTGACTGTATCCTGTGTGCCGTGACCAATACCATTAGCATGACCGTTTTAATATCAGTCTGTGTAAGGACAGAACTGTTGCTGGAGACCACTCCTGAGCATCTTCAGGATTATACTCACATCCCATATATGGGAGTATCTGGTACTCCTCATAGGCTTTGTACCAGTGGGTCAGTCCCAACAGTGTAATGCTCTGTCCCCTGCCATAGGTAAGTCGATAGGGCACTTCTGGCGCAGTTGATGGCACTGTAACTGAGCCCCTCATCGTAGTGGAGGCCTGCCAGATATTCCAGAACAGATGGGATGTTCATGTCTCTGATTCCATGTTTGATACCACTGGGAACCATGGTTGTGTAGGCCAATCGGGTACTACCAATTCCAGATGCAGAGTCTGTTGTATTTCCTTAATACCCGACTGATGAGGCAGGAAAGGAGGGAATGCGTAAATAAACAATTTCCCCTCCCCTCCAATACAGCGAAAAATGCATCTGTCGCCGCTGCCCCAGGGTCTGGTCCCTGTGTAACATAACTTGATAACTGGGACCTGGTGTCTGCCACTGAATTTACTCTTCCTGGTAGATAAGTGGTTGATATCCAAATATCTTTCTGGAGACACCATTGCCAATTTGTATGGCCAGATTGTCACATGATGTTGATTTGTTTCCACCCTGTGGTTAATGTATGCTATCACGGTGGTATTGGTATTGGTGGTTCCGCACCAATTGTACTGGCATCAGTTTGTAGTACCATGGAAATGGTTACTGACAATGCTTGGATAGGAACAAGGCTAGAGTTATCTATCCACCATTTTAGTTCCATTTTAGCCTGATTGGTAGTTTCACAGATCTGTCAAAGTGACCTGCATAATTTAGAGTGCTTGTTTTTTGCTCTCTGTATGTTTTGGTAATGTAGAGGTCCAAATTGTGTGGCTGGAAAGGCAGCCATCATTATGCCAATTACTTTGGCTACCAATCTGATGGATGGTTTGCTGATGGCAGTGAGGTATTATAAGCCTCTATTAAATCTGTAGCCTTTCCCTTAGGCAGAGTCACCGACATGTGAACTGAGTCAATGGTGAAACCCCAGGTAGTCCATAGTAGTGGAAGACGTTAGTTTTGATTTAACTGGATGAAATGAATCCCAGTTCCCCAAATAACTTTTTTGTGGCTGTTAGTTTGTTTGGCCAATTCCAAAGTTTTTGCACATAATGAGTATGTCATCTAAATATGCCATGACCATGTGTATACGTTTCCGTAGAAACGCTTGGGCTGGTTTCAAAATTTTTGTGAACAGCCTGGGCTGATGATAACCCATTTGGCAGTGCTTTATACTGCTAGAGTTGTCCCATCCAGTTGAATTTAAGTAACATCTGTGGTCACCTCGTATAGGCGCTGAATAGTAATCATCTTCAAAATGATGCTGGTCATTGAAGTAACCTTTGGGAATTAATTGTTAAGCAGTAACAAAGGTATCTATTTTGTTAGATCTATGATGATGCGATGACCATCATCTTTTGTTTATATATCGGACACGAATTTTAATGGTTCGTGTTGAGTATTCTCAATTACACCTTTTATGTAAAGCCGCTTCAGTTCAGCTTGCGCTTTTGATTTCTTTTATCAGAAAGCACGAACATTCGGTTCAGTATATGTTGAACTGGAGGGCTGTACTTGTGTATAAACTCTATTGTATATCCCTGGATACTGCTTAAGATGTAGATATCGGTTGTTATCATGCTCCATGCATTCAGAAGAGAGTGTTATCTCCACCCAATCTCCGTGCCCACTGTTTGTAGGGAACCAGACCCACCTACCTCCATAGTTACCAGTGGCAGGGTTACCTTTTTGTAGGTTCTTCGCTGTTGTAGCGCTGGGTCTGGATTTACGGTTGGTTTGCATTGGAGGTCCCGCATCTTCCGAGAAGGCCGGTCTGGGCCATGGCCTAAAAGACTCATGTTTTTGAGTACCGGTCCTTCGAGCTTTCACCAGTTTTGCTGGTGGGTGCATGGGGGTGCTAGGTTCCAGTAGGTTCTCTTGTTCCTGCACCCCTTGCACACTTTCTTCTGCGGACCCCTCTTCCAGGTCAGCCCAGAACTGACCCGCAGTGCTTCCTTCTGATGAGGTAGAAGCACTGTGCAGCCCTTAAAGAGGTACTGCTGTGGGTTATCATAGGGCCCACAGTGACCCGACTCCATGTCCCGGAGTCTGTCACGTTGGAGCAAAGCTCCATACACCGCTTCTTCCCGCTCCAGCGCTCTCGGGCGCTGGCCGCCGGCGGTGATTCAAAGTCGGACTCCTCTGAGTCCACGACCTTGTTTGTTTTGTGTCTAGCCTTTCCGCCCGGCCGCGTGGATCTGGCCGGTGCGGAGGCGACATCGGGCACAGCTGATCCCACTATGGGTGATCCAAGTGCCGCTGGCTGCTGCTGGCTGCCCGCTGCTCCACGGTCCTCCTTCTCCAGCTTTGTCCTTACTGTCCTTCCGTGGAGTGGATATGGCCGGTGTGGAGGACATCTGGCACAGCTGATTCCATCTAGCCCACCAGCTTTGTCGCAGCCCGTTGTTCCTGCACCTGCAATCAGCATAGAAATGCAAAAAAGACCGCAGCTCTTACCTGCAGGTCCAAGTTTAAATCGTTGCTACGGGTGAGCGTCATACTACCCCGTCTGCTGCCGTTAATGACTGGTCAAGTCAACGGCCCCATTTGAATGGTCTCATGCCCGGCCGTGGTGTTCTGGCCGGCGCGGGACCAAAAGTCGGCACTGCTCTCCTTAACGGGAGATAAACGTGCCTTTGGCTGCTGCTGCCGGCTGCCTGCGACTCAGCTGTCTTCCCCAGCCAGCTTCACTAGCAGCACTGTGGACACTCCTTTGTCCAGCTTCCCCTCCTGTACAGACCTAGCGCGGGGAAAACATTAGTTTTGCTCCCTCTCCCGCCCGGCCCGGTGCGGGAGCAAGTCGGGAGCGAAAGTCGGGCACAGCTATTCCCATTACGGGAGCCGACTCCGGCCGCAGCTGTAGTCCCCTGTTGCGCTTACTCCACCTGGCTTAGCCACGGCAGGAGCGCAATCTCCTTTTGTCCCCTAATATTAAAAAAGGGGACAAAGCACAAATACAACCCACTGTCTTTGTGGGTTGTTGGCTCCCATTTCCTCCACCCGTTTGGGGTGAAGTTTGGCACTCGCTCCCGTTATGGGAGATGGTGGTGCCGACGTCCGTTGCTGGCTGCCTGTTGCTTTTCAGCGGCAGCTCGGCAGCCTCCTGCAATGAAGAAAAAGGTAAGGAAATCTCTTACCTGTGTTGCTGGTTATCAACCTGCCGTTTCGGGAGGAACGTCCTTCCTCCCGCTGTGATTTCCGCAGCTCCACGGACCCATGTAGCGTCCTCGGGCTGTTGTCCGAGTTTGTCGGACTGACGGCTCCGGAGTCGGAGCTGAAGACGCATGGACTCCCGCTAAGGGAGACTGTCGTGCCACTGGCCGTTGCTGGCTGCCTGCTGCTTGCAGACTCCTCCCCCGCCAGCTTTCAACAGCCTTCTGTAGAAAAAGGTAAGTATGGAACAAAGTTCCCTTACCTTACTGTTGCAGGTTCGAAATCCTGCCGTTCGGGAGGAACGTCCTTCCTCCTGACAATGACGAGTTGCAATGCGTGTAGCGCAATGACACGCATGCGCCTGGCGGGCTTCTTCACGTAGTCACTCACGTGACTCCGAAGTAAAATCAAAAGTGATTCCTTATAAATTCATTCAAAGGATGTGGGTGTCTTAGTGAGATGGTATCAAGCTACATGAGGAACTACAATCCTTTTGCTAAAGAACTCTGCGAATGATAGAGAATTGCAGTGTTTTAACCAAAAAACAAGGAAGAATTATATATTTGCAAATGAAGAAGATGGGAATTGCAAATTTTCAGTACAACAGTGACCAGAATCGTACATAGTCCTCAAGCTGTAGTCCATCACGTAGGATACAGCTTTTTGCTGTTTTATATTCCATCCTTGCCCAGTAAAGCATTTTGATGCGATTTAACTACTTTAATCATCTTTAAGTGTATGTGGGCATATTCCCCCATTTGCTCTTCCACATTTTACAGTGGCCTATCATTTATTGCGTGGCTCCTTTTCTTGTTTCACTTTCCCAAATGCATTACCTTTCATTTCATCACATAAATTCCATGCACAATCCTGCACTGAACAGATTATCTATTTCCTTGCAGTTTAAAGCTTGCCCGGACACTTATGTGGCCTTATCTTTGTTGTGTTCGAGGGCTAAATCATTCACAATCTACACTTGGTGTACAGAACCCGAAGTGTGTTTATTTCAAGCCTAACAAGGCTGCTGCCAAACCCCTGGACGTCGCCCAGGGAACCCCCTTAGGAAACATTGATCTCGAGGCAGAGCCCTCTAGTGGTGACTCTAGGACACAACAAATTTCCCTCCTTATAAACGAAGGTTAACATATAAATCCCGTTATCCACCCAAATATGCAATCAGTCCAACATAACAGCTCGGTGCACATAACGTTTAAGGCTTCACAGCTGATAATCCTGCAGATATAGAGGTCTCCTCCTCTGTCGCTGAGAGCGTCGAGCGAGAATAGACTGCTCCGCTGTGTGCTCTTCTGTATGCATATCGTAGCTCGCGAGGAAAGTGGAGAACTGTTCAGATATGAACTGAGGGCCATTGTCCGTCGTTATGACCTCCGGCAGTCCCCACTTAGTGAACAGCTTTTCGAGAATCGCGATGATCGAGCTTGTCGTGACTGAGAAAGTAGTTGCGATCTCAGGCCACTTGCTGTGGAGATCATGTACTGCCAGTAGAAACCGCTGGCTTCTTGGCGCAACTTGCACCAAAGATCTTATAGCAGAGCAAGATGGGTTACTCTCACGCAAACGTGTAGTACGTTCATGGGCGGATTCATGGGCGATTTTATGACTCATTTTAGCAACCTGCCCCCGCCATCTTGTTCCGCCATCTTGTTCCGCCATTTTGCTCCGCCCTCTTGCTTCCGGCCAAAGATTGGATCCGCAGCGAGGAGAGGGAGTGCGGGGCCCGGGGCAGCGGGGAGAGAGAGTGCGGGGCCCGGGGCAGTGGGGAGAGAGAGTGCGGGGCCGGGGCAGCGGGGAGAGAGAGTGCGGGACCCGGGGCAGCGGGGAGAGAGAGTGCGGGGCCCAGGGCAGTGGGGAGAGAGAGTGCGGGGCCCGGGGCAGTGGGGAGAGAGAGTGCGGGGCCCGGGGCAGCTGGGAGAGAGAGTGCGGGGCCCGGGGCAGCGGGGAGAGAGAGTGCGGGGCCCGGGGCAGCGGGGAGAGAGAGTGCGGGGCCCGGGGCAGCGGGGAGAGAGAGTGCGGGGCAGCGGGGAGAAGGAGTGCGGGGCAGCGGGGAGAGAGACTGCGGGGCCCGGGGCAGCGGGGAGGAGTGCGGGGCAGCGGGGAGAAGGAGTGCGGGGCCCGGGGCAGCGGGGAGAAGGAGTGCGGGGCAGCGGGGAGAAGGAGTGCGGGGCCCGGGGCAGCGGGGAGAAGGAGTGCGGGGCCCGGGGCAGCGAGGAGAGAGAGTGCGGGGCAGCGGGGAGAAGGAGTGCGCGGCCCGGGGCAGCGAGGAGAGTGTGTGTGAAGTTGCGGGGAGGTTTACAATGTTTCTTATTTACAATGTTTCTTATTTAATGTCCCTTGTCTAGTCTGAAATAAAGTTCATTATTGGATCAGAAGAAATATAATTGTGTGTGTTATATGATTATATACATTTATATAATTTTCATGTATGTGTGTTTATAACAAGAACAAGAACTAACAGAATTATGAATCTAACCCTATATCACACACAAAAAGTTCCCCCGCAATGTCAATCACCCTGCGAGTCGGGTCGGTTCCGGTTACTACAAAATCAACTCAAACACTGCTTGTGAACCATTTAAAAAGAAATGATTTAAAAAACATTAAAAAAGACAATTACCAGAATCAAATTTCATTCTTGACAAGAAGTATGAACTGACAGATTTATGAATCTAACCCACACAAACTGTTGCCCCACAACATTGATTACACTGCGAGTCGGGTCAGGTAGGCTCAGGTTACTAAAATGGGCGTGGAAAGATGCCCATGATCCCCTCCATAGCGTACTACACGTCAGTCCATTGCATTTCGCAGGAGTAGCCTATCTTGCTCCGCTATAGGATCTTTGACTTGCACCTCTCCGAAGATATCGAGTTGCAAGTGCCTCCATGGTTTGTCCGGCCATGGGATTGGCTGAAGAGGGGCAGGACATGGTCTAGTTGCTTTCTCACTAATTGTGCATGCTTCACAATTTTTAACAAAATCTTCTACGCAACGATCTATTGCTGGCCACCACACTGCCTCGCGACACCGTTGTTTCATCTTAACAATGCCCGGGTGTCCTTCGTGTGCCAGTTGTAAGACGCGGTGTTGCAGTGATTTGGGTATAACCACTCGAGTTCCGCGCGTGACACATGTATCGTCAACCACAGCCAGTTCATGGCATACCCTGTGGTACGGAACCAGGTCGTCTGCTATCTCCTTGGGCCAGTCTGTCCTGAGTTACTGGCAGATGATTTGCAGTGTGTCGTCAGCTGTCGACTCCGCTTTCAGCTCTCCCCGCGTCACGAGATTCACCATCGCGTGCGAAATTACCGCGAGAACGTATTCGTCGATGTCGCTTGAAGCGTCGCTACCGCATGTGCTTGCAGGTGCCACCATTGGGACACGACTGAGCATGTCTGCGATGCGATTGCGTGAACCTGCGAGGTATTCTACATTGAAGTTGTACTGGTGAAGGCGATCGGACCATCTGTAGATCCTGAGCGGTCGGTGTCCTGAGCCTGACGTGTCTAACAACGTAGTTAGCGCTTGGTGATCTGTACGGAGAGTGAATGGTCTCCCGTATAGGTATACGTGCCAGTGTTCACACGCGTAGATGCACGCTAATGCTTCGCGTTCCCCAGTGGAGTACTTGCGTTCTGTGGCAGTCAATGGACGGGATGCGAATGCGATCGGTCGTTCGCTTCCCTCGACACTCTGCGAGAACACTGCTCTGATCGCTATACCGGAAGCATCTGTTGTGACGTACGTTTCAGCACCTGGGTCGAAGTGTACGAGAACAGGCGGAGATGCTATTTTGTCTTTCAGCGTGTTGAATGCGAAGTCCTGCTCATCCGTCCATTCCCACTTGGTGTCTTTCCGTAGCAGCTTCTGTAGCGGTTCTGCGATCTGCGCGTACTGCTGCACAAACTTGCGGTAGAAGTTGGTGGTGCCCAGAAATGACGCTAGCTCTTTCACGTTAGTTGGGGTGGGGATCGCGTTGATGGCTTGGACATTGTCCTGAGTAGGCTCAACTCCAGACGCTGTCACTCTGTACTCGAGAAAATCAATCTCGGATGCTGTAAATGTGCACTTTGCTGCGCTGAGCGTCAAGTTGTGTTGCGTGAGACGAGCTAACACTACGTGCAGTCGTCGATCGTGTTCCTCCTTGTCCCTTCCATGGACCATGACATCATCGAGGAGATTGAGTGCTCCTTCAATGCCTGTCAGAACCGACGCCACGATTTTTTGAAATGCGCTGGGCGCTGAGCATAGTCCATACGGCATGCTACGGTACTGAAATACTCCTTCATGTGTAATGAATGCTGACAACTGCCGACTGTGTTCTGCTAGTGGTACCTGAAGGTAGCTTTGGCGCATGTCCAGTTTTGTGAACACCGTTGAACCATGGAACGACGCAGCTAGCTCTTGTATTGTTGGCAGAGGGTATTTGGCCGGAATGATGGCTTTGTTGACCGCTTTGAGATCGATGCACAGCCTGGGTTCACCGTTCTTGCGTCGCGCGATTACCAGATCCGATATCCAAGGAGATGAATCGATGCGCTCAATTATACCATCCTTTTCGAGTCGTTTCAGTTCCGTTGAGACTTCAGCGCGAACGGAAAATGGTAGACGCCGTAGGCGTTGTGAAACCGGCCAGACTGATGTGTCTACACGATGTGCGTGGCAGTACCCTTTAACTATCCCAAAACCCGAGAAAAGGGAGGGGTACTGCTGTCCATAGTCCGCGTCACTGATCACATTGATGTTCATGCCGGTTGAGTCCTGAAGCTTGAACCCTAGTCGATCAAACAAATTGACTCCCATCAGACTCTTTCCTTCTGCGACGTAGAATGTGAAGCTATCGAGCTTAACTCCTTTGTAGCAGACAGGAACGGTCACTAGCCCTCTCGTGGGTATGGTTGAACCATCATGAGCGTGAAGAGTGTCTCTCGGGGAAGTGAGTGGGTAATCCGAAAAGCACCTTTTGTAGAGATCGATGCTCAAAATTGAAACCTTCACCCCCATATCTATGAGGAGCCAGACCGAGGTCCCAGCGATCTCGACCTTGCAGTCTTTGAAAGTCCCTGTTGACCGAACATCCTGGTCAGCCCTGTCCTTTATGGAGTATACATCGTGTCCACCCGGAGATTCATCGTCTACTTGGCGGACCGATGACGCCTTCTCCTTTGATGACCGGCATACTTTCTCGAAATGATTTAAATTTGAGCACGCGTTGCATCGTTTACCGTATGCTGGACATTCCCCGGGAGCGTATTTCCGGTCACAATTCGGACACTGCCTGTTTGAGCGACCGTGTTTTGATTGCCTCTGAATGCCCTGAACTGGTGCTGTGTTCATCTGATGGGGTGCAGGACTAAATGCTCCCTCGGAGCCTGCCATCTGCTGTTGTTTGAACACCTCGGCGTTATGCATGGCACTTTCGATTTGTACAGCTAATGCTTGAGCCTTTTCGAGTGTGAGAGCATCATCCTCCATGAGAAGGCGCTCTCTAATCCGCGGGACCGACGTCTTTTCGATCAGCTGGTCTCTCACCAGCTCATCCATCAGTGCTCCAAAATTGCACTTTGCAGCCAGTGCTATCAACGCAGAAACAAATTGCTTCACCGGTTCGCCCTGTCCCTGTGACCGCTGGCGAAACCGGTATCTTTCTATCAGCACACTGGTCTTTGGGACAAAATATTTGCTCAGTGCATTAACAGCAGTACTGTACTCACTAGTTGCAGCACTGTCGAGCTGCGCGAAGATTCGCTGTCCCTCCGTTCCGAGGCAATGCAGCAGAATCGCTCGGCGGCGAATGTCTGAAATGGCCGCCCCGTCCAGGCCACTTGCGATCAGGTAAGTCTTGAAACTTTCATACCAGCGTATCCATGGTACCGGAGGCTCTCCTGGAGTTTTCAAGAATGGAGATGGGGCAGCGAGGGTTAAACCAGCCAACCTCGTCGCCAGATGTTGTATTCGAGGGCTAAATAATTCACAATCTACACTTGGTGTACAGAACCCAAAGTGTGTTTATTTCAAGCCTAACATGGCTGCTGCCAAACCCCTGGATGTCACCCAGGGAACCCCCTTAGGAAACATTGATCTCGAGGCAGAGCCCTCTAGTGGTGACTCTAGGACATAACAATCTTAATTCCCATTTATCAACCTATGCCTGAATATTAAGAGGCCATGTGTTTTGGAGCATTTTATTTTATTTATTTATTTATTTTATTCTTTATTTCGAACAGAATAAAAGAATAAAATGCAAGTGTGAAACAACATACAAAAAACAAAACAAGAATATTTATAAAGTGTCATAAACAATATCTATAAATAAATGAAATAGTATGTGTCCGAAAAGGAGCAGGAAGAAGCCAATGCTTATTAATTCCCACCCCTTATTCAACTGCTTATAATTATCTTATACAAATTTAGCAGCTATATGTACACCATGTGTACACCAGCAGCTATATGTACACCAAATTATTTACATTTATACACTAATCAAATATTTACAAAGCCATACAATAAAAGAGAGAAAAAAAGAAAAGAAAAAGAAAAAACCCTCATATACTATACCGTATCTCTTAGTCATATATACAACGCATCCCTATAATCCTATAATCACCCTTCCCAATAAAATCAGTATAACAAATATCCCACTCACAATCACCTATCCTCATCCCAATATCCTTTAAAAAAAGTGTTTTTGTACATCTTTTTAAACTGAATTATGTTTGTGCTAAGTTTTATCTCCTGTTCCAGACCATTCCACAAATTCACCCCACAGATTGCTATGCACATACTTTTAAGAGTTGTTCTGACATTGAGTTTTTTTTAATTATGTTCCCCTCTCAAATTAGATTAGATTAGATTAGATTTCCTTTATTGTCATTCAGACCTTTCGGTCTGAACGAAATGCTGTTGCCTGCAGCCATACATGTAATAATAACAACACAATAAACACAAATTAACATCCACCACAGTGAGTTCACCAAACACCTCCTCACTGTGAAGGAGGCAAAAG
Source organism: Amblyraja radiata (assembly GCF_010909765.2). Taxonomy (NCBI): domain Eukaryota; kingdom Metazoa; phylum Chordata; class Chondrichthyes; order Rajiformes; family Rajidae; genus Amblyraja; species Amblyraja radiata. The sequence goes on along the minus strand of NC_045966.1, from coordinate 33,407,646 downwards.
TCTTAGAGTTACTGTCTCTTCCATCCTCTTCTCCCTCTGCGCCGAGGCGATACCCCACCGGGCGATGGTATCAGTCCCGCGGTTCAAGCTCCGCGGCCCGGGGGTGGTCGAAGCTGCCGCCCTCCAGTCCAGCGGACGCAGCTGTTGCAACGGGAGCTCCAGGTCGCCACCGCCAGAACGCCGCTTCAGCCGCCGGAGCAGCGTCTCCGCCCCGCACCGGGCTGCCCCCACCGGAGCGCCTTCCAGCTGGGAGCCGGTCCGCCCTCACCGGAGCGCCTTCCAGCCGGTAGCCAGGCCACCCACACGGCAGCGTCTCAGCCCCGCACCGGGCTGCCCCCACGGGAGCGCCTTCCAGCCGGGACCCAGGCCGCTCACACGGGAGCGCCTTCCAGCCGGTAGCCGTGCCGCCCGCATGGGAGTGTCTCAGCCCCGCGCCGTCCGCCCTCACCGGAGCGCCGAGTCGTGCCGCTGCCCGGACGTCGCCACAGCTCGAAGACGGCCAGCCTCGCGGGCCAGCCTCGCGTTGGTGAGTCCTGACTGGCTCTACCTCCGGACCCTCGAGATTGGTTGCAGGTTGGAGGCCGCCAGCTCCGCCATTAGGCCTCAGCGCAGACGGGGGAAGAGAAGGGGAATACGACAAAAAAGTCGCATTCCCCCGAAGGGAGAGACAGAAAGCCCTGTTTCACCCCCCCCCCACGCACATAACACCACCTAATAACCAAAAAATTTACTAAACTAGACAAAAAAAACAACACAAAAAAGTAAAAACAAACAGACTGCAGGCGAGCCGCAGCCGTATCACAGCGCCGCCACTTCCGGATTATACCCACCCTGTCTTTCCATAAACAGTTTTTGTATATTTCTTGGAAGTAAATTATTTCTTGCTTTGTACATGATTTGCGCAGTCTTAAATTTAACCAGATCAGTGAACTTCAGTGTATATGACTTTAAGAATAATAAATTGGTATGTTCAAGATATCCAACGTTATTGATAATTCTTATTGCTCTATTTTGTAATGTGCATAATGGCTGTAGGTTGGTTTTGTAGGTGTTACCCCATATCTCCACACAGTAACTCAGATATGGCAATATGAGTGTATTATACAGAGTATGTAATGATTTGTGGTCAAGAATGTGTCTTGATTTTCCCAATATTGCTATAGACTTTGCCAGTTTAGCTTTGAAGTGATTTATATGTGGTTTCCAGCAGATTTTGTGGTCTAAGATCACACCAAGAAATTTATTTTCATATACTCTTTCTATACTTATGTCATGTATTTTCAATTGTACTTGAGGGTTTGTTTTATGTTTTCCAAATAGCATAATCTTTGTTTTGCTTAAATTTAGAGACAATTTGTTGACATCAAACCACTGTTTTAATTTATTCATTTCTGATGTGATGACCTCCAAAAGCTGCTTCAAATAGTCACCGGAACAAAAAATATTTGTATCATCGGCAAATAAAAATATAAATATATATTAGTGTCAACTACTGGGGTTTGGAATTTTGACTGAACTAGATCGGCCCTAATTTTGGTGGAAAATAACAGAGCTAAACAATGGTCCTATTGTCAGGTAGATGCCAGTAATACAGTTGCACTATAAAGCTTCAGTCTGCCTTGTCCTTTGACACTGCTTTGGCAGAATGCATTTCTCCAGTGCAAAATATGCAAAGTTGTCATGTAGTAGAATCGAGTCAAGAGTGTTTTATTGTCATACTGTATGTCCCAGATAGAACAATGAAATTCTTACTTGCAGCAACACAACAGAATATGTAAGCATAGTACAATGTAAACAATATAATACACGAGAGACAACAAAAGAGTTCAGAGTGTATATACTCACAAATACACTCATATATACACATATATATATATACACACACACACACATATATATATATATATATATATATATGTGTGTGTGTGGTTGTGGTTGTGTGTGTGTGTGTGTGTGTGTGTGTGTGTGTGTGTGTGTGTGTGTGTGTGTGTGTGTGTGTGTGTGTGTGTGTGTGTGTGTGTGTGTGCGCGTGTAAGAAGGAACTGCAGATGCTGGCTTAAACCGAAGATAAAACACACAAACACACACACAAATAACACCAATAATAGTGCAATGGTAACAATAATAGTCTATATTATTGAGGTGTAGTTCGGGGTGTATATTGGGGTGTAGTTCGGAGCTTATTTGAGGTTGTAGTGTTTAATAGCCGAATGACTGTAGGGAAGAAGCTGTTCCTGAACCTGGACATAACAGTTTTCAGGCTCTGTACCTTCTTCCCGATGGCTGGGGTGAAATTAGTGTGTGGCCAGGGTGTCATGGGTCTCTGGTGATGCTGGCTTCATTTAGTACTTCAATTATACCTTTTGCTTCCACCAAAGGTAGACAAAAATGCTGGAGACACTTAGCGGGTGAGGCAGCGTCTACGGAGCGAAGGAATAGGTGACGTTTCGGGTTGAGACCCTTCTTCAGACTGATGTGGGGGTGGGGGCGACAGGAAGAAGAAAGGAAGAGGCAGAGACAGTGGGCAGTGGGACGGCTGGGAAGGGGAGGCGAAAGAGGGAGAAAGCAAGGACTACCTGAAATTGGAGAAGTCAATGTTCATACCACTGGGGTGTAAACTACCCAAGCAAAATATGAAAGGGAAAGTACCAGGGGAGGGTGTGGTTTGGGTGGGAAGGGAAGGGACGAATTAACCAGGGAGTTATGGAGGGAGCGGTCTCTGCAGAAAGCCAAAAGGGGAGGAGATGGGAAGATGTGGCTAGTGGTGGGATCCCGTTGGAGGTGGCGAAAATGTCGGAGGATAATCTGTTGTAAAATCTGTTGTCTTACAATCATAGGAAATGCTACACTTGTCGCTTAACCTCCCCCCTGACTCCATCCAAGGTCCTAAGCAGTCTTTCCGGGTGCGGCAGAGGTTCACCTGCACCTCCTCCAACCTCATCTATTGCATCCAATGCTCTAGGTGTCAGCTGCTCTACATCGGTGAGACCAAGCGCAGGCTTGGCAATCGCTTCGCCCCACACCTCCGCTCAGTTCGCAATAAGCAACCTGATCTCCTGGTGGCTCAGCACTTCAACTCCCCCTCCCATTCTGAATCCGACCTTTCTGTCCTGGGCCTCCTCCATGGCCAGAGTGAGTCCCACCCCAAATTGGAGGAGCTGCACCTCATATTTCGCTTGGGTAGTTTACACCCCTGCAGTATGAACATAGACTTCTCCAATTTCAGGTAGTCCTTGCTTTATCCCTCTTTCCCCTCCCCTTCCCAACTCTTCCACAGCCCCCTGTCTCCACTTCTTCCTTTCTTCTTCCCGCCCACCCCCACCCCCACATCATTGTGAAGAAGGGTTTCGACCCAAAACATCACCTATTCCTTTGCTCCATCAATGCTACCTCACCCTCTGAGTTTCTCCAGCATTTTTGTCGATTTTTCCAGCATCTGCAGTTCTTTCTTAAACAATTTGCTTCCACCAGATCATCACTTTGTTGATCGGTATTCAGCCCCCCTCTCAGATTTGTTTTCCTTTTATATTTGCGTCTCAGTTTATCAATTGTCTATGAACTTGTATATTTGAATTGAACTTGGCATGCTTGTTTTCCCAACTTAACTAATATTACCTCGATTTTAATTTAAACGTCCAGTGTTCCAATCCTGGAGCAGGCATTGCAAGGGACAAATGAGAAAGTGATGCCACATTCCAACCATAAGGGGTTATGGAATTATCGTATGTATATTGAGTGTTTAACGACACTGGGCCTGTACTCGCTGGAGTTTAGAAGAATGAGGGCGGACCTCATTGAAACGTACAGATTAGTGAAAGGCTTGGATAGAGTGGATGTGGAGAGGATGTTTCCATTAGTGGGAGAGTCTAGGACTAGAGGTCAAAGCCTCAGAATTAACGGACGTGCTTTCAGGAAGGAGATGAGGAGGAATTTATTTAGTCAGAGTGTGGTGAATCGGTGGAATTCTTTCCCACAGAACGCTGTGGAGGCCAAGCCAGTGGATATATTTAAGGCAGAGATAGATAGATTCCTGATTAGTAGGGGGGGTCAGAGGTTATGGTGAGAAGGCAATAGAATGGTGTTAGGAGGGAGAGATAGATCAGTCATGATTGAATGGCGGAATAGACTTGATGCGCCGAATGGCCTAATTCTGCTCCTATCACTAATGATCACTTATGATTCCAAAATAAGTGGCAAACATTCAAAGCTGCTATGAAGTAAATACACACCATCTGCAGACACTTAAATGCTAACTGGAAATTTGGATCAAATAATTTGAAATCATTTAGCAAAATTAGAAGGCTAAAAACAACCAAACTGATGCTGCAGTGAACTAAACTCAAATGATGATTGCAGCATTGAAAAAAAAGCATAAAACGTATGGCAATGTTATAGGTAATTGCAAAGAGTTTAATTGTCCATTGCTAATTGTCCAATTGGTTTAAATTAAGAGGCACAGATGTTTAGGTGGCAGCTCAGTTGCTCAATGCTTTGACAAGCATTATAAGCACAATTCGAAAAAGCACAGGAACTTATCAGCTCCGCTCTGAGGACTTGTTCTTACTAACTGTACCTAAAGTCCGTACTGAACTGGGGAAAAGGGCATTTAGTTATGCTGCTACCTTCGCATGGAACCAGCTGCAGAATGAACTGAAACTTAAGGAGCTGGTTTCTATAAACAGATTTAAATCCCTTATTAATGATGTTGAAGCGGGCTCTTCTGTCTGTACATGCTTTGTTTGATGATGTTCTGACTGTGACTCTATTTATATGTTCTCTGTTGTTTTTTTTAAATTATTGTCTGTAACTGTGGAACTGTGCTGCTGCCTGTCTTGGCCAGGACTCTCTTGTAAAAGAGATTTTTAATCTCAATGAGACTTCTCCTGGTTAAATAAAGGTTAAATTTAAAAAAAAATAAAAAATAAAATAAGAGTATTATAAAGGACAGGAAGAAGCTATTCAGCCAACCCTTCCTCTATCGGTTTTGAAAGGACTAATTTAGTCTTATACCTCAAAAATAGTCCTTTAAGTATATACAATCCTGCACATTAGGACAAGAGTAGGCAACTTGGCACCACAATCTGCTTCACCATTTATTAAGATCTCGGCTCATTTGATTACTATCTTAGCTCTGCATTCCCAATTACCGTCATAACCTTTCTTCTCCTTGGTTATCAAAGATCTCTGCCTTACAAATATTCAATTTCCGTCTGAGGAAGTTCCCAGAACACCCTGAGTTAAAATATGTCATCTCCTTTCTGTCTTAAGTGGGTGACTCCTGGATTCTAAACAATGACTCCAGGTTCTAGATCCTTTCACAAAATGAAGGAATCTCCTCTCAAGACCCCACAGAACCTTAGGTTTCATATTTCTTTCTCTTCTAAGCTCTTGCGGATACAAGCTCATCAGTTCTGTCTTTAGTATTAAGACAATTCATTCATTCTCGGTAGCAGTCTAATAAATCTTTTCTACATGGCTTAGTTTAATTTGGAGATACAGCGCGGAAACAGGCTCTTCGGCCGACCGAGTCAGTGCCGACCAACAATCCCCGTACACTAGCACTATCCTACACACTAAAGACAATTTACAATTTTTAACAAAGCCAATTTTTAACAAACCCAACTTGTACGTCTTTGTAATCTGGGAGGGAACTGGAGCATCCGTAGAAAACTCACGGGGAGAACGTACAAACGTGCAGATAGCACCCATGGTCAGGATTGAACCCGGGTCTCTGGTGCTATAAGGCAGCAACTCTACTGCTGTGCCACCGTGTCGCCCTTAACGTGTTTTCTTCCAACATGTTTGCATTTTTCCTGAAATAAAGAGAACAATAGTATGCATGATACTCTAGATGTACTGTCACCGTTCCTCTACATGTTGAAACTTTACCTCTCTACTTTTGTATTCAATTTCTCTGGCAATGAACAATATATTTCTGCAGGTCTTTCCTGATTACTTGCATGCCAACTTTATTTTAAATTATACAGTTGGACTCCTAGAGTCCATCTGGGATCTGCATCTCAGATGATCAGCATTCTCTCACTCTATCTCATTTGGATAGATATATAGATAGGAAGGGTTAAAGAGGGTTGTGCACGATATGCTAACTTGGTTATCTTGGACAAAGGTGGACTGAAGGGCCTGTTCCATTATGACTCCACAACTCCATAATGTGTTAGTTTTTAACTTTTCCTTTTACTTTTCAAATCACTTTTTTTATTGAAGCTATTGATATACCTCAGCATTCTCCTTGCATCCTCGTTTTCTGATTAGCAATCTCCTTAACTTCACTGACCTGATAAACAGTTGTAGCTACTTTTATTCAACGATGAAATAAGTATTTTTGCAATTAAAAACAAACAACTAGGATGCTATGGGTTTGGTTAATTGAAAGTATTTAGTTTAGTTTAGGTTAGTTTAGAGATACAGTTCGGATACAGGCCCTTCGGCCCACCGGGTCCACACCGACCAGCGATCCCCGCACATTAACACTATCCTACACCCATTAGGGACAATTTTTACATTTATCAAGCCAATTAACCTACAAACCTGTACGTCTTTGGAGTGTGGGAGGAAACCAAAGATCTCGGAGAAAACCCACGCAGGTCACGGGGAGAACGTACAAACTCTGTCCAGACAGCACCCGTAGGCGGGATCGAACCTCGGTCTCCGGCGCTGCATTCACTTGTAAGGCAACAACTCTAGCGGTGCGCCACCATGACTACCCATATTTGATAATGGGTTCAAGAGATTTCTCCTTATAACAAATTTTCCTTTTGAGATTTCATTGATTGAGAAAATATGCAGCCCTGCCAACAGGCTTATTTGCCAATGATTTCTGCAGTTATTCAAGTTTGTCTACATTAAAGCTCTGATGACCCTATGATTATATATGCCTCATTAACTTTCCATTAAATCCAAACAAAAATAATCTTTAAAATTTTACAAATTACAAACGGAATTGCCATTTGCATTCATCTGCATTGTTTGTCCGCACTGGGACCATCAACTAGAGGTCAGTACTTTATACCAAAATGGAAGCAACGTCATAAAGGAAACCTTCAGCTGTTTGGGTCAATGATGCCTTCAAACTTACAAGGGAGAGCTTTGTATGTATTGACACATCATGATATTATTGGGCAGGAAAGACATGTGGTGCACCATTATAACACTGCAATACTCAACAGTAGAAGTTTGAGGATTAAACATGTTAAATATTCTGCTTCACAAATGCACCATTACCTCATTAAACAAACACATTAAGCCTCAGTATTTTTGTGAAGACATTACATATTAGCAAAGTGAATAAGATTTCAGGCAGTATTTTTTTGTGATTGTTGAACACATGAGTTTGAAAACTAGGAGAAAGCCTCTCTTGCCTGCTTCGCCATTCAACTTTTAGAGGCATTTGTGAGAGGAATAACATCATATTCTCAGAATTAGTCTAAAGGAATCTCCCCTGCACTTCCTCTGATGCTAATATATCTTTCTTAAAATGAAGACCAAAATTGTACGCCTGCAGCTGCAACTTGTACAGCACCCTATACAATTATAACAATATTTTCTGTGTTTAAACTTCAAATCCATAGAAATAAAGACTAGTGTGCCAGTTGCCTTCTTAATTACTTGCTTCACCTGCTGCTAATCCTCTTTGCTTCATGAAAAACAATACCTAGATCTGTGTTCCACATTGGCATTCATTTTGATAATAATTGTCTTAGCATTCCTCTTACCAAAGTGCATGACATTTCTACACATTCCTACACTAAACTCCATTGCAAAGTTTTTCCCCACTCTCTCATCCTACTTGAATCCAGGGTCCAAATATCTTCATCACAACAAGCCCTCTCACCTATTTTCATGTCATTGGAAAACTGGGATACCTTCTCCATATTCCCTTGCCTATAAAAAGGAAAAGATTAGCAATAAATACAAGGAAACCTACAATGGATAAAAGGAAATAATAGAGCAATTAAACAATTACTTTGTGGCTGCCTTCATGGAAAAGACAAGCTACCTATCGAAGATACCAGATATACTGAGGGCAGACATAGTCCTGGTGGAAATACAAGACAAGGTGGGACGGGCAGTAGAGAGGAAGACGGTATTCTCTAGTTCAGAAGAATGAAAGGAAAATTCATTAAAATCTACAAACATCTTACCGGACTTGACAACCTAGTGCAAAGAAGATGTTTCCCCAAGTTGAGAAGTCTCAGAATGTAGGATAGAGCAAGTCAAATCAATTAATGTTGGGTCAAATTAAGGTTTGTTGTCATATGCACTAGCACGGTGAGGTACAAGTACAATGAAAATCTTGCTTACAGGCACATAGATTCAGACAGCAAACAAAAACATAAATTACACACTAATTCTACAAGATATTGAAAAGAGAAAGAATTAAAATAAAAACAAGTCATTGGTGCAAAAATACACAAGTAGAAAAACAAGCAAGTGGTCTATAATGTTTAAGAAAGAACTGCAGATGCTGGTAAATCGAAGGTAGACACAAAATGCTGGAGCAACTCAGTGGGCGAGGCAGCATCTATGGAGAGAAGGAATTGGCGACGCCTTGGGTCGAGAAACAGATGGTTGTGGGAAAGCAGCTGTTCTTGAACCTGGTTCATGTACGGAGCCTTCTGTACTTTCTGCCAGATAGCAGCAGTGAGAAGGGAGCCTTACTCAGATGGTGGGGATCCTTGATGATAGATACCATGTAATGGTAACTTGTATCTTGCCTTCCTGTGATCCTAAATGATATTGCTGTGATCCTAAATGATATTTTGAATGAGATCTGTGAAGCAAGCATAACTGCAATTGGCACAATGTTCTCAAAGTAATTACAAGTCCTGGATTTTTAGGTCCTTTTTACCATTGCTTTTGAATACCTGGAATTAATGTCTAATCTTCCACCCACTATTGAAACAATATGTACGTTGGGAAGGTTAAAGGAAGACATGCATGCACTATTTGCAAGCAGTTCCTTTATCTCCACTCACAAATGAATGTACAAATTCAACACCAAGGGACTCGAGAAATGGAAGGGTAATAGTGTAAATTTATAAACTGCGACCGCAAAACCAGGTGCCTTCATCACCTCACATTGTGGCCTTGCCAACAGTCCATCTGTCATTTCTTCTTTTTGTTATTTTTAGTACGTGTTAAAAAGTACTGAATGTTTTAGTGTTCCTTGGCTTGTTTTATGGGGGGGGGGGGGGGGGGGGGGGGGGAACATTTTTTCAATCTCGTACCTCGACGGAGAAGCAATTTTTTTCCATATCGTATCTCCGTCCCCACTGCGGCCTAACATCGTGGAGTTGGCGGCTTTTCCTGGTGACAAATGGGCACTCCAAGCCGCAGGAGTCTGCGGGGCTTTAACATCGCAGAGCTTGTGATCCCTTTGCTGGGGATCGAAGCTCCAACCTGTGGACTTTAACATCGTGAAGCCCGCGTTCTCTGATTAGAAGAGGCCGATTCGGGAGCTCCATGCCGCGGTGAGAGTTTTAACTGCCCCGATGTGGGAATTTCGGTCACCCCGAAGGGGCTTTGATCGTTGACTACGGGGGCTTTGATCACCCCGACTGCTATGCCCCGACCGCGGGAGAACAAAGAGGAAGAAGATTGAACTTTATTGCCTTCCATCACAGTGAGGAATGTGGAATCCACTGTGATGGATGTTTATGTTAACTTTTATGTGGTCATGTTGCTTTTCACTTAGTATGGGTGTATGGTAACTCAAATTTCACTGTACCTTAATGGGACATGTGACAATAAACTGACCTTGAAACCTTGAACCTTGAGTTAGCCCAGTTAAGTTCAATTGTTTTCTGCATCCTGTAGGTCAAAGTCTTTTTTCCTGCACATTGTTGGAAATGTAAGCTGATAAAAGTGGCATAAAAGCAACAAAAGGGCGGCACGGTGGCGCATTGGTAGAACTGCTACATTACAGTGCTTGCAGCGGCAGAGACCCATGTTCGATTCTGACTGCTGGTACTGCTGTACAGAGTTTGTACGTTCTCCCTGTGACCTGCGTGGGTTTTCTCCGAGATCTTCGGTTTCCTCCCACACTCCATAGACGTACAGGTTTGTAGGTTAATTGGCTTGGCATTAATGTATAAATATAAAATTGTCCCTGGTGTGTGTAGGGTAGTTTTAGTGTGTGGGGTAGACAAAAATGCTGTAGAAACTCAGCGGGTGCGGCAACATCTATGGAGGGAAGGAAATAGGCAACGTTTCGGGCCGAAACTTTAGTGTGTGGGGATCACCTGTGGGCGTGGACTCGGTTTCCGTGCTGTATCTCTAAACTAAACTAAAAAACTAAACAGTCAGGCAGCTGGGATGTGCTGTGGGTTAGCTGGACATCCAGAGAAAACCATAGGCTAGGTGTAGAAGTGTGTTCTAGTCTTCCGGACCCAGGAACCACAGCACTGAAGTCGGGTACACACTGAAGATCAAATGCATCTGCATCTGATTTTGTTCACTGTCACCATTAAGTCCAGTGATATTCTGTATATTGCTGAGTCCAGACAAACCACATCTGATCCACCCTACAAGGCCCAATCATTTAAAATCTTATATTTTTGTTTATTTTTGTTTTGCTCATATTTTGGGGGGCTATTTTCCATAAGTTACAATCATCCAGACAGCATGGGCAAAGCCTTAGTTCTTGCCACCAGTGGGCTGGTAATAACTCAGAAACCAGAAGGGTTAAGGCAACAGTGTTCTGGACTCTGCGCAACCACAATGTTATGGGTAACCATGGGGTTTCATGAGCACTGACTGTGAGACATGGGCTGGAGTTATTTTTAAGGTCAAATCAGATGCAGAAGAGAGAGGGGATCAGAAGAAAACCAAGGAAAACAGTTGAATTTAAAGCTCCAACGTTGAGGACCCAGGTTTTGGTCCTGGCCTTAGGTGCTGCCTGTGTAGACTTTCTCCCTGTGACTGTGTGGGTTTCCTCCCGTTGCTCTGGTTTCTTCCCACTGCTCAAAGACATGTGAGTTTGTAGTTTAATCGGCCTCTGTAAATTTGCCCTAATGTGTAGGGAGTGGATGAAAAGTGGCATAACATAGAACTAGGATGAACAGGTGATCAATGGTCGGTGTGGACTTGGTGGACCGAAGGGCATGTTTCCATGCTGAACCTTTCAATCAATCAATCAAAAAAATGTAGCAGCTGAAGTATTGTGATGTTACAGTTTCCTACTTTGGTTTGGTCCTAGGCTTGATTAGCAATCAATTGTGATTATCCTGTCATTAAATGGTACAAATCTTGACTTTTTCCAGAAAGTTCAACAAACAATTAAAGTGCAGATGGATCATTTTCTTAAAAATCAAAGAGAAATTGAGATTAACACATGTTTTCACAAAGCTAATGACAAGATGAACCAACAAGTTGAGGCAATTTATAGTGCATGGAATACCCTTTCATCCCTACAGGTTGCAGTGTGTTGGCCTAATCAATCAGTGTAAATATACAAAATACATTTTTGGTGTGATTATGCCACTGACGAAGGAGACGGTAATGTACATGAAGGCTATGGGCATAGATAGTGTTGAGTTAGCCCATTATATACATCTGAAAATCTTTGTATTGCTTGTATTGCTATAAAGGTTAATAAAGCTAATGACCACCGACCAGTGGCACTATTGTCCGTGGTGATAAAGTGCTTTGAGAGGTTGGTTATGATGCATATTAATTCATACCTCAACAAGAGCATGGATAGACTTCAACGGAGGATGCGATCTCACTGGCTCTCCACTCTGCTCTGGACCACTTGGATAATAAAAACAGAAATGTCAGGCAACCTGAATGCCCAGATTGATGAGGATTACAAAATATGGTGAACACTGCCCAGTCCATCATGGGTACTGACCTCTCCACCATCAAAGGGATCTACAAGTGATGCTGCCTCAAAAAGGCAGCCAGCATTATCAGTCACACTCTCATTTCACTCCTGCCATCAAGAAGAAGGTATAGGAGCCTGAAAACTGTAATGTCCAGATATAGGAGCAGCATCTTCCCAACAACCATTAGGTTATTAAAAACTACAACCTTCAAATAAGCTCCGAACTACATAGACTTGGGGGCGTTGTTTTTGTCTTTGCATTATCATTGTTTGTTTGCTTCTTTTTATATATATACTGAACTTATTATGATGTTTACAGAGTACTATGTTTACATATCTGTTGTGCTGCTGCACATAGGATTTTCATTGTTCCGTTTCAGGACATATGATAATTTTTTTAATGTTTTACTCTTGACTCCAGCATAAATCACCCTCATCCATCTCATTACATTGTGCATAAATTCACATTTCCTAATATGGAAGGGGTGGGTAACAGGTAAGATAAAAATTCAAACCCAGGTTCAATACTCTTTCAACACTCTCAATCTCTGAAGAAAGGAAATTCGAGCATGAAAATGTCCATTAAACATCACAGATCATTGCAAGTGCAATATCTTTGTTATTTTACTCTGCTGTATCTACAGTTATTCCTTTTGAAGTTTATTTCCTCTAAATTGTTTCCTTCTTTCCAATAACTACTATAGTTACTTTATCATCCATTTTGATTAGAGATGGAATAATACCTTTCATTATCATGCTCAGCATCAAAATAAAACATTTCACACACCTGAACAAATTAATTAAGCATATTGATGAACCCATACGAATGAGAAATTATTATTCTTCACACAAAACCATTGGCAATTGTAACTTGCAATTGCTCTTTAATTGAAAACATTCACTTGGAAGTTAAATGTTCACAAGATTAGAAAGTAATTGTGTTTTTTCTTACGATCCAGCCAGCTGCATTTAATTCCCACAGTAAGAGCGATGAGTCAGTTTGTGGTTAATCTACTCAGCTGCGTTCCTATGCAATCTATGACATATTAAGTTGTTTCTCCTTCTTATAAAGAAACAAAATCTATCAATTTAAGGTGTCCTTGGATTGCTCACTTACTACCAACAGCAATTTATTCTTGGTTTCAAACTGTCCTTCTCGTGCTGGAAACTAGAGGCTTCAGATGCGAGCTATTTCCATGATAAATGCTCCATTATTTTTGAGAGACTATTCTATCAACAATAGTCACACATTAAATATTGGGAGCTTTGTTAGCATTGGCTTTGTTTCTTTAAATTAGTCTTCGCTCAGAGAATAATTTTTTCCCCTTGTAAAAAGTTCTTCAGGGATCATGTACCAATGAATGATTTGCTGGGATTATTGTCATGCATTCGCATATCCCTCTCTGCTGTTCATATCTTAGGACCGGTCTAAATGTCTTTTAAAGTATCTGATTGTATCTGCTTCTCCCACCTCCTCTGGCAACTCATTTCAGATAACCATTACCTTCTGTGTGCAATAATATAAGAGACCTATAAGTCACCTATGTTTCAGTGAAAACAAACTCAGCCTTATAACTCTTAAAACCTTATCATCTCTCCTTATAACTACAGCCATCCATTCAAGGCACTATCCTGGATAATCGCTTCTGTGCTCTCTCATTCTACACATCCTTCTTTTGTGTATGACCAGAACTCCACTTTTGTGCAAAATTTCGATTAATCTGGGTGGAGATTGGTCATCGGGCAATATTACACTTCTTGTTAGGATGTTTGAAAAAGAGTTGAATTAGGGCTAACCAAAAAAGGATAGTTGAGGAAACCTAAGTGCGGGATCTCAATGAAGGAAGGAGAATGTGACTGACAGAATTGCTCTAGGTGGTGCAGCGCCGGAAACCCGGGTTCGATCCCGACTATGGGTGCTGTCTGTACGGAGTTTTACGTTCTCCCCGTGACCATGTGGGTTTTCTCCAAGATGTTCAGTTTCCTCCCACACTCCAAAGACATACCGGTTTGTAGGTTAGTTGGCTTGTTGTATGTGTAAATTGTCCCTAGGATAGTGTTAATGTGCGGGGATTGTTGGTCAGTGCAGACTCAGTGTGCTGAAGGCCCTGTTTCCGTGCTCTATCTCTAAACTAAACTAAAAGATCCAACATGGATTTTGTGAGCCAAATGTCTTCTATCTCTGCATGACAACGTTTAGATTCTATTTCCTTTAGGCTAATCAACTCTATTGTGAGTTAGAATGTCAAAAAGAACACTGCACAGAATGTGCCCATTTGTCCTAGAATGTTAACATGCTAGAACTTCACCTGAAACATTATACTTCCCTGTACAATGTAATACTCATCCTTTTGACATTCTTATCTAATCACACTTTCTATAGTTGCTGTTCAGTAGTTACTTGACATATATCATTGTGTGTTCCCATATATAATTTAAGCTGAGATGATTTGCATCCTTTTCTCCTGTTTCTCCTGTAAAGTTTTTGTTTTGTCTTCTTGTGACGTTAAACTCCCCACTGTGGAGACTCTCTGTGGCGATGTTAAACAGAGCAAATGTGAGGTGTTGCACTTTGAGAAATCAAATGTAAGGGGCATGTATACATTTAATGACAAGACTCTTAACAGCATTGATATTCAGAGAGATCTTGGATTCCAAGTCCATACTCCCTGAAAATGGCAACACCTGTAGTTATAGTAGTAAAGAAGGCATATGATATGTTTGCCTTCATTGGACGTAAGAGTCAGGAATGCTATGTTGCAGCTGTGCAACATTTTGGTTAGGCTGCATTTGGAGTATTGTGTGCAGGGCCGTTCGCCTCATTAAAGGAAGGATGTGGAGAGGGTGCAGAAGGGGTTTACCAAAATATTGCCAGGATTAGAAGGTAATAGCTATAAGGAGAGGTTGGACAAACTCCATTGTTTTCTCTGGAATGTCAGAGATTGAAGGGAGACCTGATAGAATTGTATACAATTATGCGAGATATAACTAGAGGAGACAGTCAAAACTGTACACGCAGTGTGGAAATGACAAAGACTAGAGAGCATAGCTGTAAAGTCAGAGGAAAAAAGTTTAAAGGATATGTGTGGGGCAATTATTTTACCCAGAGAGTGGTGGTTTCCTGGAACATGCTGCCAGTGGTGGTGGTGGAAGTAGAAACAATAGTGGCGCTTAAGAAGTTTTTGGATAGGCACCTGTGTATGCAACGAATGGAGGGAAATGGATTACATGCAGGCAGAGCAGATGTTTTTTAACAGGGCATCATGTTGAGCACAGACATTGTGGGCCAAAGGGCCTGTTCCTGTGCTGTACTGTTCTATGTACTGCTTCATGGTCACTCATTAAAGTATAGACAAGTTCCTCTGATATCTGAGCCAATGTGAATAGTTTATTTGTTTCATTTTATTTTGTTGTGCCTTGCTACTTTCAGGTTAGTTACCATGTTTCCCCATATTGGAATAAGGATTAGTTCAGATGTATTTTGTTGATTGTCAAGGGCTTTCAGAGACTGTGCAGTTATGATGACAATTGTTTGCTGTTTTTCAACACTAATCTTATTTTTTTCAGTGTTTTCAAATATTTTCATTTTCCCCCAGTGAAAAATATCACACTCAGGATTCAGCAATTTTCTCCCCCACTCACACAAACACACAATAGAAAAATGATCCTATAGTGTTTTAATTGTACTCTACTCAGTACAATGTAGTTTTGGATACTGTCGAGTAAGGAAATGGGCTGACAGAACTAAGATCACATGGCTGGCATTGTTAAAATGCCTATTTCATTACTCCAACCAACCCGATCGAGTGGCACAATAGAAACTGTTTTCTCATTGCAGTCTGGAAATGTTGTATGAAAAAAGTTACAAACTCTATTAACAAAAGTTGGCCCAAACAACCCTTGGTCCTTCTGTTTCTATGATTTGTGATGATGAAAGAATTTTAAATAGAATGTACGTTTACAGTGCAGTCTGGCGGTTTCACTTATGAAAAATAAATCACAGAGCTCAGTATTGGCATTTGAATTATACGTGAGGTGTTTCATATAAATGTAACATTAGGTGCAGACCATCACCAGTATAACAGCTCATATATTTATTTCAAGCGATAAGCTAGAATGTGATAATAGATGTCATATATCATATTAGATTTACAATTTTTCTCTTGCCCTTCTAGCATTTTCAGAATTTGTCATAAATGAACAGTGAGGTATGACTTATGGAAATTTAATCGACTCAAAGATCCCAATAATATAAATCATAAGACAATGGTTTAGATAAGTTTTGATTGTCCCTCAAGCTTCTCAGGTTCAAATTGGAATCACAATCTTCAGCCTCTGAAATCCACTCAATGCCCGGTAGAAATCGCACTTGATGGACTTGAATCAGTAATTTAACCCTCATTAACTGTGTTAAAAATATTATGTAGTAGCAAAAGTGTATTTTACTTCATTTGCAGAGTTCTGTTCCGTTGATTTCAATCCATGAAGTGGATTGCAGAACTCGGCACTGCTATAGAACACATTGTCCACTATCCATAGCTCTTCCAGAATCATTTATTTTATACACGTATCCCTATTATCCACACCTCATTCCATTTATTTTATTATCTTTTTTCTCCCGTCTATCTTTCTCCGCATCCTGGTTTGTTTTAAATCTAAATAAATCCATTTATGAAAGGTCAGTGCATTGTAACATTAAGCATGTTTCTCATTTCACAGATATTGTCAGATCTATTTGGTGTTTCCATCATTTTCTGGGTTTTATTTTTTTAACATTGAATCAATTGTCTATTTTTTTAAGTTTTATTTAATGAGTGTGATTTTTTTTTCCAGGTCTTTTGAACTAAAGTGAGAATAAAAAGATGTGTAGTGTGAGGTTGTGACAGGATTATGAATCTTATTGTCTTTGGTGGCAGTTGTGCTCCTTTTTTGTACATCAGTGTATAGCCATCATACCACTAGTGGCCAGGAAGCTCTTGTCAGTACGTGAAATATAATGTCCTTCGGAGACTGTTCACCCACCAATTTGTCTGCTTGCATGATGCAACCTCTGCTCTACGGTATTTCCCAGCTGTATTTGATAAAGTTTGAGATATATGAAGGTTTGAATGTGGTCTTTTGTTACCCAGCATGGCCGTCAGTTCCTGGGTATGCTGTGCTGGTCCTTTTTGTTCAACCATCTCTTGCTGTGCAGGAAGATTAATTTTGTGAGAGGTTGAATCAGATGGAAGAAGATTGCTTTCCTGGCCCTCATCTGTACCGTAGCAATGCTATAGCTTGGGGTATCCTGTCAGTCAACTTCTTCAGATTACACAGATGCACTTTTTGCCTAGCCATCTCTCCTTTAAGAGAAGACACTTGCATTGAAACTCAGAAAACATATAATGCTGAAAGAATTTGGCAAGCTAAGCATCAATCAAAGCTGGGAAAATTTAGAAAACAACATGGGAGAAGCAGGGAAAACAACGGATGTGATGTGTGATCAGGTGGAGAGAAAATGGATGTCATCGAATGGCATCTGCAGAAAGGTGGTACTGAAAGGTTAAATCAGCAAACCTTTTTTTTCACCTATTGTCAAAACACTCTCTCCCTCTCTTTCCCTTTCTCCTTTTCTCTTTTTCCCCTTTTCTCTCTCTCTTTCTCACACAATACTTACACAATAATGTTTCTGGTTTTGTTTCTTATTTCCAGCATCTGCAGCTTTTTGCCACTTGGCCAATTCTGACATACTTCAGTATGTCCCTCTACAGGTGCTATCTGCCTTGCTTTTTCAACATTCTCCTTAACTTCACATTTTCAGCAACTATTGCTTTCTGTATATCAAAGTCGCAGCATTGTTTGTTTCTGTTTATGTCTCTCGTCTATCCTCTTTCTAATTCCACCACTCCAGATAGATTAGCTGTTATTTACAAATCTTACCACTCTGATTAGCTGACCTGTGTCATCCATTTTGCTTTTTGTCAACTCTATCGGAGGCATTCCTTTTCATTTTTCCCAATCCTCCTTCTTTCCTGTAACCTAAAATGTGCCTATTTTCTAGTCTTGTTCCTTCCAAAGATCATTGTCCTGAAAAACTTACTCTCTCCACAGATGCTGCCTAAACCGCTGATCATTTGCAGCATCGTCTGGTTTTAATTAGATTTACATAGAACGCTTTAGGATTTTCCATTACACCAAGAAGAGTCATGTCCCCTACTAACACTGAAACTTGCACAGATAGCTTATCCGTCAACTTTAACTAAGGGCAGGCTATCATCATTCTTCCATTCATGCCAATATATATTTGCTTAGTTCTGCTCAGCATTTGTACCAGACCTGGGAACATGGTTGGTGTTTCAAGCACAAGAGAATCATGTAATAACTGAGAGCATGGTTTCAATTTCACATTTGATTAAAATCTGATGGTGTGCAGCTGTGTGTTTTTCAACGAAATTAATAATAGGCATGACAGCATATCAGCACACAGCGTTGTATAAATTGTTCAACCTCTAAATAAGGTTTGGAGTGATAAATGTCTTGCCCATACTAAGGTTGCAAATTACTTTGCTGAACATTTTATTGAGACTTCTAAGTATAAGTAACAACATTTGTTGATAAGGATAATGCAGTTGATGTAGTCAACATAGAGTGCAGTAAAGTCCCAATGGAACATTGCTTCAAAACATAGAGTCCCTCGGATCCAAGGCTCGTTGGAAAATTTAATCCAAAAGTTGCTTTGTGATAGATACTGAGGGACAAGGGCAATGTAGTATACTTTGGGACGTGTATTAACAGTAAATGACAAAGACCTTGGAGCATTGGTGTAAAAAGGGACCTCGGGGTGCAGGTCTATAACTCACTGAAAGTAGCTACACAGTGGACGGAGTAGTGATGAAGACATTTGATATGATTGCCATCATACGCTGAGGCATTTGGGTATAACATAGGACATCATGTTGCAGCTGTTGCAGCCCACAATATTTGTGCCAAACATGATGCCAAGACAATTGCTAATCTGCCTGCATGTAATCCATGTCCTTCCATTTCCTGCCTATCCATATATTAGACCACATTTAGATTTTTTAATGTATAATTCTGGTTGCCACACTGCAGAGAGAATGTGGGAGGAATAGACAGAGTATGGAAGAGATTCACCAGGATGTTCCCTGGAATGGAAAGCCATGGTTAACAAGAGAGTTTGGGTAAGCTGGGTTTCTTCACAATGGAATATAGGAGACTGAAGGGTGGCCCTATGGAAGTTAAAACTGATGAGGAGCATAAATAGTATATCTATATATCATTTTCTTAGGGCAGGGGAGTCTAGAACTAAAGGGCACAGGTTTAAGGTAAGGAGAAATACGTTTTGGGAGATCATGGGGTAGGTTTTTCACAGAGGATGGTGGTTATCTGGAACAAACTGCCATAGGAGAGGTCATAGACAGATACAAACACACATTAAACAAGCACTTGGGCAAGTGTTTAGAAAGTAAAGTGTATAAGGAAACAAGCCTAAAGCAAGCAAAAGGGTCAGTGTGTATAGACGAGGAAGGCCCATGGTTGTGCTGTATGATTCTATGATTCTATAATGGCTGCAAACAGTTGTGAACACTGCCTTGTTCTGACCTCCCCACCATCAAAGGGATTTACAACAGTCTCTACCTAAAAAGGCAGCCAGCATCATCAGAGACCCACACCACCCCTGCCATTGGGAAGAAGGTACAGGAGCTTGAAACCTGTAATGTCCAAGTTCAGGAAAACTTTCTTCCCTCTGCCTTCAAACTATTAAACATTACCATAAGCTTTGAACTACATAGACTATTATTGTTATTATTGCACTATTAGTGTTTGTTTTGTGTGCGTGTGTGCATATCTATCTTATATACTGTATACAGTATATATATATCTATATTACTAAAAGTAAGATTTTGACCACTTCCTGTTTTTCTGTTTCATGATTTTTGAAAAAAACGCTGCCACTTACGGCTGTGATTTTTGGACATCTTACTCAGAGTCCCCCTCCGCTGCGCAGGACAAGAGGATTTTTTACATCGATGAAAAATAAAAGAGTTATTAATGTTTAAAAAATGTTGACATTCTCTTTGCTGCCCCGCTGGTGGGAGGGGGGAGGGACTATAAAATCCGGGAGTGTTGTGCCTCACTCAGTCACTGCAAGATGGAGGAAGCAAGAGGGTCACGTCTCTCTGAGCTGTGAATAACACTGAACACATGTCTACTCAACTGTGAGTGCCCTTAATGTGGTTTGAAAATGAAAATGTGGTTGCTTTGAAATGCTGCACTGCAAATGGTTGTTGGTGGTGGTAACTGCTTTGAAATGCTGCATTGCAAATGGTTGGTGGTGGTGGTGGTAATTGCTTTGAAATGCGGCACTGCAAAAATGGTTGTTGTTGGTGGTGGTGGTAACTGCTTTGAAATGCTGCACTGCAAAAATGGCTGTTGTTGTTGGTGGTGGTAACTGCTTTGAAATGCTGCACTGCAAAAATGGTTGTTGTTGGTGGTGTTGGTAACTGCTTTGAAACGCTGTACTGAAAAAATGGTGGTTGTTGTTGGTGTTGGTAACTGCTTTGAAATGCTGCCCTGCAAAAATGGTGGTTGTTGGTGGTGGTAACTGCTTTGAAATGCTGCCCTGCAAAATGGTGGTTGTTGTTGGTGGTGGTCTTTTTTTATTTTTGTCTTGTTAAATGTATGTCTTGAGTTAGTTTTTATTATTTTTTTTAGCTGTGTATATGTGGGGGGTGGTGGGGGGGCTGTGGGGGAAACCGTTTTAAATCTCTTCCCTGTGCAGGGACCCGACTATTCCCTGTCGGGTCTCGGATGTCGTTGGGCCTAACATCGTGGAGCCGGCGGCGACCTCCGGCCAGGACTAATCTGGGGGCTCCAGTTGCAGAGCCTGCGGAACTGACATCGCGGAGCTGGCCAACTTCGGAGCGGGAAAAGCTGCGGTGGCGTGCGGCTGTGACCCGACTTTGGGAGTTCGGAGGCACCGGCCGCAGACCCGGTGGACGGGAACATCGGGAGCTCCAGTCCCTGGTGGGAGACCGCTTTTCCGAGCTCCGCAACGGCGACTTCTCCCGCTGGAATCGCGGGTTTAAGGACATGGAGCCGGGGCCTAACATCGCCCGGCGTGGCTTAAACGGCCTCAGGACTTACCATCGCCCGCCAGGGGGCTTTAACATCGGAGCCCCAGTTCGCCTCGACACTGCAGTTGGACTGCTGGACCACGGGAGAAGGAACAAAGGGAAGAGATAAAGACTTTGCCTTCCATCACAGTGAGGAGATGTTGGTGACTCACTGTGATGGATGTTTATGTAAACTGTGTTAAGTGTCGGTCTTGGATTGTTTTGTAATGTAAAAAAAAACATAAAAAACTGTAGAAATGATATTTCGTTCAAACCTAGGTTTGAATGACAATAAATTGCATTCTATTCTAATTGCTTTGAAATGCTGCACTGCAAAAATAGTGGTTGTTGGAAACTTGACAACTTCATGTTTGCACTGTATATTGATTTTAGATAAAACGCTACCACTTATGGCTGTGGTTTTTGGCCATCTTACTCAGTCCCACGCTGCTCATCAGGTGAAAAATAAAAGTGTTATTAGTGTTTTTTAAATGTTGAGAATCTCTCTCCTGTCAATCACACCATGAAGGCCACACCCCTTCCGGTTGGAGGGGGGAGGGATTATAAAATCCGGAAGTGTGGGTGTGGCTCAGTCTCTGCAAGATGGGGGAGGGAGAGGTCATGACTGTCTGAGCTGTAAATCAACTGAACACACTGAATGTCTACTGAACTGTGAGTGTGGTGTTTATGTGGTGTTTTGTGTGGTTTTATGGTGGGGGTTTTTTGTTTTTTTTGTTTTTTTTATTATTTATTTCGAACAGAATAAAAGAATAAAAAGCAAGTGTGAAACGGCATACAAAAAACAAAACAAGAATATTTATAGTCATAAACAATACCTATAAATAAATGAAATCGTACGTGTCCGAAAAGGAGCAGGAAGAAGCCAAAGCTTATTAATTCCCACCCCTTATTCAACTGCTTGTAATTATCTTATACAAATTTAGCAGCTATATGTACATCATATGTACACCAGCCACTATATGTACACCAAATTATTTACATTTATACACTAATCAAATATTTACAAAGCCATACAAAAAAGAAAAAAAGAAAAAGAAAAGAAAAACCCTCATATACTTTACAGTATCTTAGTCATATATACAACCCATCACTCTATAATCACCCTTTCCAATACAATCAGTATAACAAATATCCCACTCACAATCACCTCTCATCCCCATACCCTTTTAAACAGTTGTTTTTGTACATCTTTTTAAACTGAATTATGCTTGTGCTAATTTTTATCTCCTGTCCATTCCACAAATTCACACCACAGATTGCTATGCACATACTTTTAAGAGTTGTTCTGACATTGAGTTTTTTTTAATTATGTTCCCCTCCCAAATTATACCCACCCTGTCTTTCCATAAACAGGTTTTGTATATTTCTTGGAAGTAAATTATTTTTTGCTTTGTACATGATTTGCGCAGTCTTAAATTTAACCAGATTGGTGAACTTCAGTGTATGTGATTTTAAGAATAATAAATTGGTATGTTCAAGATATCCAACGTTATTGATAATTCTTATTGCTCTTTTTTGTAATGCGCATAACGGCAGTAGGTTGGTTTTGTAGGTGTTACCCCATATCTCCACACAGTAACTCAAATATGGCAATATGAGTGTATTATATGTTTCATCCTGCTTGAAATGGAATGAAACCGCACTTGAATTTGGTCGCCTTGCACCCTGCTTGAAATGGCATGAAACTGCACTTGAATTTGCTGGCATTGCACCCTGCTTGAAGTGGCATGAAACTGCACTTGAATTTGGTGGCCTTGCGCCCTGCTTGAAATGGTAGGAAACTGCATTTAAATTTGGTTTCCTTGCAACCTGCTTGAAATGGAATTTCAAGGAATAGCCGTGAGTCAACTGCTAGCCCACCAGCCGTGAGTGAGCTGCCAGCACATCAGGCTTGAGTGACTGAGCTGCCACCCCAAGAATCCATTTGGCTCACAATGTCCATACTAGCCCTCTGGAAACCAGTCCCTTCAGCCCACAATACCCATACTAGCGCTCCAGAAAGCCCCCCTCCTCCCAAAGGGACAGCACTTTGGGAGGACTAATAAGGATACAACATGAATAATAGGGCCCTAGATACTATTAAGGAATAAAGGGACTTTGATGTACAATGAAAGGTAGGGCCCGAGGAAGTTTTGAGGGACTTTGGTGTAGAAAACCAAGGATTCCCAAAGATAACAACGGGTAATGGGATATGGAATACCAGCCTACATTGGTCACTTAGAATATAAAAACAGTGGGGTTTTGGCAAAATTCTATGTAACACTGGTGAGGTTATTGGTGTGGTAATGTATGCAGCTCTGGCCACTACAGTACAGTTCAGTTACAGTACAGTTTAGTTTATTGTCACATGTACCGTGGTACAATGAATAGCTTTTCGTTGTGTGCTAACCAGTCAGCAGAACGACAATACAAGATTACAACCAATCCTTTTACAATGTATAGATACATGATAAGGGAATAATGTTTAGTGCAATACCCTAAAGGAAGCACACGATTGCACTTGAGAGGATACAAATAGGTTTCCAAAATAGAGCTATTCACTTACAAATAGAGCTGTTCACATGCCGAGTTCTTTTCCTTGGAGCAGCAAAAGCTTTAGGGGGTCCCCGACAGAGGTCTACAAAATAATGAAAGGCAGAGAAAAGGTAAATGGAAGAAAACCTTACCTTACAAAAGAGGTGTCAAAAGTAGAGGATGTAGTTGGAGGGTAAGGGGTGAAAAGTTTAGGAGGCCTAATAAGGATACAACATGAATAATAGGGCCCTAGGAATAAAGGTACTTTGATGTACAAGTCTAATGAAAGGTCGAGCCTCTGTGTGAGTGATGGAGCCGGGTACATTCACAAAGTATAGATATCAAGATGAGCACTTAAATTTCTAAGACACAGCAGCTAGCAAATGGGTGCCTGATCAAAGGATTAGTATAAATGGATAACAGATGGGAACCATTGACATGGTGGTCTGAAGGGCCTGCTTCACTGCTATGATTCTATGAGCATAAATTTCTGCATTAAAAGAATAAAGACCTTAAATTGGATAAGATGCCATTTACAGTATGGAATGGTGCATTTGACTGTGTGATGTAAATAGCATGAAACCATCTCTCCTATGGTAAGTAAATGCCAGAGCTGGAAGATGGTGCCATGTTGCTTGTGTGGAGTTTGCACATTATCCGTGTGATTGCATGGTTTACCCTAGTCCTCCAGTTTCTTCCTACATGCCAAGGACATGCTGGTTCGTAACCGAATTGGCTACTGTAAGTTTCATGGCTACTCCATGTCGTAGAGTCATAGAGTGATACAGTGTGGAAACAGGCCCTTCGGCCCAACTCGCCCACACCAGCCAACAATGTCCCAGCTACCCTAGTTCCACTTGCCTGCTCTTGGTCCATAACCCTCCAAACCTGTCCTATCCATGTACCTGTCCAACTGTAGGTTGCTGCTAAGAAAATCATGGTGAAGGTGTGTTGATGGAGATGTGAGGAAAAATGGAATTAGTGTGGATGGGTGCTTGGTGGTTAGCAAGCTCATGGTGAGCTGAAGGGGTTGTTTCCATACTCTATAATTCAGTGACATTAACACTGCAAAAGTGGGATAAAATAGAACTAGTGTACGGGTGATCATTGGTTTGCATGGATTCAGTGGGCTGAAGGGCCTGTTTCCACGATGTATGTCTAAACTAAAATGATATTGTTTCACCTCACTCATGCTATAACTTTTCCTCCAAGTTTTTCCCCAATTTCACTCATTGTTCTTCCCTCTATTTTCACATTCCCTCCATCCCTCTTATCCTTCCCCCATTTACTCTTGTGGCCTGCTCCATGTCCCATCCTCTCTGTCCTTTTGAATCTACCATTGATTTACATCTTTTCTGTTATCTTTTCCATCATAATTTCACTCTGGCAGGCTAGTCAGTACCGGTTCTCATTTGAAGCTCTGAAAATGTAGACAATGGGAATTTATTCAGCTAATTATGTTCCGATCTACAATTTGGACAGTGCAAAATAGCTATATTTCACAGAGCTGTGGTGTATGTAAAATTACAGAAGTCATGCCCAAAGTATTTTGAGTGCACTGTGATTCATCCGGTGCTCCACAATGCAAAGACTTTCTTTATGTTCCTAGAATTTTACTAATAAAGCCTTTCTATTTGACTTGGCTGGGAGTATTTATGATTGTCCCACCTTGTGATCAAGTCATTTGTTGAAAAATGTTGAGGAAACTTATGTAACTTATTAAAAAAAGAGGAGGAAACTCGTGGTACCAATTAATCTAAAAGCACTTCTGTAATTCACGGCACCGTCCCACCAGACATTACTATTGTAAATATGCTTGATTAACACACTCCTTGATCACATTGTCCACATGTCATAAATAAATTACAAAAAATAAATTATCTGCACTCCCCAATGTTAATATAGGCTTGGATTATTGTCTCATTAAAATGTCACATTCACATTTGTGCACTTTGAAAATGAAAACAGGTCATCCTAACATACTACGGCCTAGAAATTCATTTCATTTCTCCTTAATACAAGTAGCAAGCTGGCGCTGGGTAGTTCACCCGTGCTGATTACAGATGAATAGTTGCCGTTTTCGTGCAAGATCATTTTCACTGGGCATTGCTTCCTAATAAGGAACATAACATGTCTATTGATACTTTATCACTGAAATAAAGACAGCTTCTGTCACTTCGCCATGAAGCTGACACAACAGGACTCCATCCCTTAAAAGGAATCTCTCCACAAAGGCAAACCATTACTGCAAGTGTTCTGGCTTCTGGAATGGGCAACAGGGAGGCAGGAGATGCGAGAGATTATGACCCAGCTTTACAGAACATACATGGAGATCCAGATGTCTAAAAGCCCCCAACTCGATGTAGCTGAAGGAGATGGTGACGAAGCTGTCAGCCAGGAGTGTGATTATAAGAAATGTGGAGGATGCAGAAAGAAAGGAAGAGCCCTATCACTTCAAACTACTTTTCAAGTGTCCTGTCTTTAGCTGAAACAAACAAACTCACCTTCCTAAATGCACATGTGGATGTGTGCACACGAAAAGACAGGTACACAACGATGCCCAAACACTCCCATAGATGAGAGAGAACCCTGCCCCATACATAAGTACCAGCATACAATATATACTCATTCCCTCGGTCAGTCAAGCAAAGGGACAATCCTCCATTAACACTCCTTGGTACAGGGCCTGATAAATTACATCCCAGTGTATCAAAAGACAGAGCCATGGAAATAAGAGACCCTCTGGTTGTCATCTTCCAAAGATCAATTGATTATTGAATGGTTCCAACACATTGAAGGATGGCAAATGTAACCTTAGTATTTAAAAGAAAAGAAGGAGAAGGGAAATGGAGAAGACCAGTTGCTCTAAAATTGGTCTTCTTTCATGTCCATCTTCCATGTTTCAAATGTTGACATTGCTGTCATCGTCCGTCCTGAAAAGGACGTAAGCTTCCGGCGACAATCAGTGGGAGCCATCACTTGTTGCAACAGATGACGGTGGTAGCAGAATTAGCTTGGGATATTTCCAGTTTCCAGCCCGCGATGTGGATGCTTCTGCTACGGGGCCTCTAACATTGGTGGGGGAAATATTGGAGCCAATTGTAAAGAAAGTGATAATTGAACAATCAAGTTCAAGTTCAAGTTCACTTTTATTGTCACATACACCATTGGCACAGTGAAATTTTAGTTACCATACAACCATACAAATAAAAAGAACACAATACACAATAGAGTTTAACATAAACATTCACCACAGCAGAATCAACGTTTCCCACTGTGATGGAAGGTAATAAAGTTCAGTCGTCTTCCTCTTTGTTCACCCGTGGCCGGGGCCTAGAACCCTCCGCAGTCGCCACTATGGACGGCCCAATGCACAGGCCCTCTCGCCGGGATGATTAAGAAAGCATGTCCTAATTCTGATTGCAATAATAAATTTAATGACAATAACTTAATATAATTGTTTATATATTGTTCTTTATAATAGCTTTAATTGTAAACATTGTAAACATTTTTTTCCTCCTATTATAAAAATGCTTGCTAACATTATCTGCAATATGTCTCATTAATATCTTATATTATTAGCCATAGTAACTAGAGGAATCTCTTTAATGTTGCACAAGTTTTGGTAAAATTAATTTACTATTTCCAATTGTCATTATCCCTGAGTGGATCCAATCGACAATGTTAAGTGGATTTATGAATATAGGTCATCTTTGAATTTGAACATTGTAAGGTCCCGAATGGATAGTTGGTGTACTAAAGTAGAATACTCAGAAATTGTGAGTAAACCCAAATCAAATGGCCAAATGCAGACATTAATTTGTTTGTTTCATCAGCTAAGCCAGTGCCTCTGGGCTTTCTCTTGGCAATGTTACCAAGAGCAAGGGGTTAGTTCCAATTTCTTCACTATTTACACTGGGAGCAATCTAAGGGAAGCTGACTGTGAGTGAAAATGTAATAGCTTCAACAGACCATCTTCAGGTTGAAGGCAGTCTGACTGGCCCAAATCACAGGGAAAGCTGCTTGGTTGAATTATAAATCTCCACTGAGATTTAAACACTTACATTAAAAAAAGTTGCACGGAAAAGAACAGAATAGACTGTGAGATTCTGGTTATCCATGACCCTTTTCTTGACAAACACATTTGAAGTCAAGCCAATCCATTCAGTCTTCTGAGCTGTGACCAACAAAATAATACTGGATTGTCCCTGAACTCATTAAACTTCAAATAGTAAGCCAATCATATAGCACAATCTTTAAACCTATGCTTGCTCCAATTTATAAATATTTATGACAGTGTATTAGATGTCTTAGATTCTTTATTTATTCAGTGCTTTAAGCCTTTCCATTTCAATTTTCTGCAAATATTTATTCAGCTTAGCCTCAGTAATTGATTAACAGATTTCTATTGAGAATCTGCTCTATAGGTTAAAATCTATGTAAGGAGAAAGTATCCTTTTACACTTGACTGTCAAATGAGGATTGTCAATTTTGCATTCACTCACTTAGTCTGAGTGGCAACAATCCAAATTAAACAGAATGGTCACTTCCACATTATCCAAGCATTACAATGGTTTAAGATCTTTCAATTCTGCTTTCAAACTCTTCAATTGTATTTTCCCCAACGAAGCAGAATTGAATTATGTGAACCACTCTTTCATAGTTTTACTAAGCCAGAATGTTCAGTGTTCTCTCAAAACAACTGATGTTCTTTTGAAGGTACTGAGCCTGAGACTCAATGCAGTAACCAGATGTGGCTGTACAAATGGCCCATATTACGTTAACAAAAATTGCCTTAGCGCATGGTTAAGTCCAGGCATTATGCACTGTAATACATTGTTAACTGTATGACAAAATACTCTTATCAAGTGGTCAGTAATCACTCTGAAATCTACTTCATTTTTTCTTCCCCTGCAAAGGTACATCCAATTATCGTGCATGCACATTTCATTTTGCTTGTTTCATTTTTCATACTGTTCACTTATGCACATTAAAATATATCCATCATGTACTGTTCTAAAATCCTTTGAATTCTATCAATCTCTACTTTGCTTGTCACAAAGCAACTTCACTTGATGTCAAGAACTTCTATAAATATTCTTTAATGAATAGTGTAATCAGCCCAGTTGCAAAGCAAAACTTTGGGAAATTCCATCAGGTCTTTTCCATATAGAATCCATTCCATTTACCATTATATTTCATTTTATTTCTATTACTTTGCCAATTTTCAGCAAGCTAACTTATCTTTCTCATATCGGACAATGATTGATGATAATCTTTTACCCTCCCATCTCAGATTCTGAATTTTGCAGTGACACAAAGAGTGAAACTACCAACATTTGCTGTTGTTACGGCATAAATTAGATTGTAATTTCCAATGCCTGCACATTGGAATGTAGGAAAATGCTGCCCTGTCAGTTTGTTTTTCCATAATCTATATGAACTGAGGACTCAGCAGCAAACTTGGCATTAAGACACATGGCAAGCACAAATCCATTTCTACTTGATACCCTTTAGGAAGCTATGGAAGGTTTGAGCTAGTCCATTCAAGAGTAAGTAAATTTCAAACAATGTGCTGCCCAAATAACTTTCAAACAATCTGGCAGGAAATATCTTCCTTGCTGACAACAAAGTTTTTATTCACTTCAAGATATCTTTGGGGACTTTTTAAAAAACATGTTTTTAACTTTTATTTTTCTCCCTCCATCCCATTTTTCTTTCCCTCTGCTTTGATTTCTGTTCATGATTTTATATTAAATTATTTATTCCAACTTGTATTTTTTGTTTTATACTTCACCTACCTTGATACGGATTTTTCGGTGAGATTGTTTGATTAAATAACCTATGACCATAATCTACGACCTATCGCACTGAAGACACCCAGATGCTAAGTTCGACGTATAACTATAGCAAAAGTTTCTGAGAAGCTGGTGGACAACAGCAAAATGTAATGAATAGCAAATCATCATTCATTCACAATGTGAATAAGCAGTCTGAGAAATTTGACCGATTATGCTTATTTTTTATGAATAAATCACAAATACAAACCATTCTACATATACAATGGCAATTATTTCTTGTTGAAAACCTACTCAACACAATATAGCTGAACTCTCACAGGTGCGATTCACCTTAGTAGAACGGACATTTTTCTGTTTTGTCGTGAATATACAGTATTAATTTCTGCCTTACAGATAGAAATTGGAGCATTAATGGGCAACATGATAGTTTACAAACCATCAGTAAAAACCTGTAACAAACCCCTGCCAGAGTAGAATAGAATTAGGGGTCTCTAAAAGGAAATCAATGTGTAACTATCTGCATCTGTCTGCTTGATGTTCCTGATCTACACATTCCCCATATCATTTTTTGCAGCCTTATTCTGGGTACAATTATGCAGGCACCTCTTCAAAATCTTGCGAAGTTGTCTACCTTCGTAATGTGATTCCTAATGGTTAGATTAATAGTTTAAGTTAATTCTTCAGACATTTTCTCTTTCTGTCCTTATTTGTTCCTTTTTTTTCCATGTAATAACCCACTTTCAGAATGTGTAGTGAATAAGGAACTGCCTCATTTTTTCTTTGACAATAAAGGAATTTCTGAGCTGCAGGATTAGATGTGGTAATGTTACAAAACCGACCTTCTCATAACCAACTGAAGGTCATGTTATGTAAGACTTATTAAAATTTAACATTGAGTTCTGCAGCATTTAAGTTGTTATATTCCTTAAATTGTTATTGCTGCTGTCATAGTCAAAAGTTTATTTCCTGCAAGACATGCTGCCAATGTTTAGACACCCTCCTGAGAGAGCAAGGTCAAAGAATGAAACCTAAATTGTTCAGGGTTCACTTAAAAACTGCTCATTTCTACTTTATTTTTAGTTTTCAAGCCAAGATTTAATCTCTGATTTCCAAACTTAACAAATGTTTCCGAATTTTTGTGTTGATGACCTTTGAAGTTTACAATATTGTTTCCTTCTCTCATTTTGCCTCTTGTTTGCTTCTTGGAAGTTTAAAAAATTTGGATACACTCATATAGGTACTGGAGTTTTCAAATAAAAAGTTATTCCTAACATAGCCGATGGTTTGGGGACAGATCTACAACAGATCTACAAAATCTCAGTCACGGGAAAAATACCAGAGCCCATCTCATCATGATAACCATTTGTGGAAAAAAAAAATGTCATGTTTGATCTCACAGTATTCATCACAGGAAATAGACTAATAACTGATGTCTATTACAAACCCACTGACTCCCACAACTTTCTCGACGACACTTCTTCCCAACCTGCTTCCCGCAAACACTATTCCCTACTCCCAATTCCTCCATCTATGCCGCATCTGCGCCAAAGATGAGGTGTTTCTTACTAGGAAATCCGAGATGTCCCCATTCTTTAGGGAACGGGTGTTCCCCTCTCTCATCATAGATGAGGCCGTCACTCGTGTCTCTTCGGTACCCCGCAGCTCTGCATTTGTTCCACTTCCCCCTAGTCGCAACAGAGACAGTCCCCCTAGTCCTTACCTTCCACCCCATCAGCCATCGCATACAACATATAATCCTCCAAATTTTCCACCGCCTCCAATGGGATACCACCACTAGCCACATTTTCCCATCTCCACCCCTTTCCACCTTCCGCAGAGACCATTCCCTCTGCAGCTACCTGGTTAATTCATCCCTTCCCACCCAAACCATCCCCTCCCCAGGGACCTTCCCCTGCAACCGCAGAAGATGCAACACCTGTTGCAATTCTTTCTCCCTCAACTCTGTCCAGGCACCCCGACCGTCCTTTCAGGTTAGGCAGTGGTTCACTTGCTCCTCCTCTAACCTCCTCCATTGTATCCATTGTTCAAAATGTGGACTCTTATACATCGGCGAGACCAAACGCAGACTGCGCAATCATTTCATGGAACACCTTCGCTCAACCTGCCTGAACCTACCTGATCTCCCGGTTGCTGGACACTTTAATTCTCCTTCCCATTTCTACACAGACCTTTATGGCCTAGAATATTGATTTTTCTCACTTCAGGTAGCTCCGGCATTTCCTCTCTCTCTATTCCTTGCACTAGCTTCTCATTTTCACCCTACAAACAGCTAACAATTACCTGTTTGCTTTGTACATAGTATGAGTATTTTGCAAATATATG
Organism: Amblyraja radiata; assembly: GCF_010909765.2. Taxonomy (NCBI): domain Eukaryota; kingdom Metazoa; phylum Chordata; class Chondrichthyes; order Rajiformes; family Rajidae; genus Amblyraja; species Amblyraja radiata. Next base: position 33,376,006 of record NC_045966.1, on the reverse strand, counting down.
AGAAAGTACATAAGAAATAAAACAGAAAAGTGTGATGTGTTGCATTTTGGGATGTCAAACAAGGGCAGGGCCTACACAGTAAATGGTAGGCCTCTGGGTAGTGTTGTAGAGCAGAGGGATCGAGAAGTGCAGGTGCATGGTTCCTTGAAGGTCGAGTCGCATAAGGTGGTCAAAAAGGCTTTTGGCACTTTGGCCTTCATCAGTCAGAGTATTGAGTATATCCGTTGGGGGGTCATGCTGCAGTTGTATAAGACATTGGTGAGACCGCATTTGGAATATTGTATTCAGTTCTGGGCACCATGTTATAGGAAATATATTGTCAAGCTTGAAAGGGTTCAGAAAAGATTTGCGAGGATGTTGCCAGGACTAGAGGGTGTGAGCTATAGGGAGTGGTTAAGTAGGCTGCGTCTCCATTCCATGCACTGTAGGAGGATGAGGGCAGATCTTAAAGAGGTATACAAAATCATGAGAGGAATAGATTGTATTGATGCACAGAGTCTTTTACCCAGAGTAGGGGAATCGAGGACGAGGGGACATAGGTTCAAGGTGAAGGGGAAAAGATTTAATAGGAATCCGAGGGGTAACTTTTTCACACAGAGATGTGGTGGGTGTATGTAACAAGCTGCCAGAAGAGGTAGTTGAGGCTGGGACTATCCCGTCGTTTAAGAAACAATTGTACAGGTACATGAATAGGAAAGGTTTGGAGGGTTATGGACCAAAGGACAAAGGACAAAGGACACTTATTGTCACATACACCAATTGGTGCATAGAAATTCGAGTTACCATGCAGCACACAAATAAGATAAACACAACACTATAAAATTTAAAATAAAACATAAAAACATCCCCCCACAGCAGAATCAACGTTTCCCACTGTGAGGGAAGGGTTTTTCACACAAAGGGTGGTGGGTGCATGGAACAAGCTGTCAGAGGACGTAGCTAAGGCTGGGACTATCCCATCGTTTAAGAAACAGTTAGACAGGTACATGGATAGGACAGGTTTGGAGGAATATGGACCAAGCGCAGGCAATTGGGACTAGTGTAACTGGGACATTGTTGGCTGGTTTGGGTGAATTGGAACGAAGGGCCTGTTTCCACACTGTATCACTCTATGACTCTAAATGTTCTTGTTACATTTTGGTTGGCAAACAATTAAAAGTAGGGTGGTTTAAAAATAAGGAGTTAATTCAGTATGGATATTCGTTGCTTTCGCCATATGCTATATGCTTCACATAGCATGAGGCTATTATTGGGGTACGGTAAAGTGTCAAAGCAAACAAACTGCTGGAGGAACTCAGCGGGTCATTTTGGGCTGGGGCAGATGACATTTTGGGCTGGGACCCAACTTGAAACTTTGTCCATTCATTTATCTCCACAGATACTGCCTAACCTGCAGAATTCCTCCAGCAGAATCTTTTTCTTTAATCATGATTTCGGCTTCTGCAGTCTCCTATGTCTACAGCAAAATGACTCCTGCTTACTCTGACATTCCTCTATCTAGCCTTCATCGAACTACTTCCTGACACCAATAAAGTTAGCTGGGCTGGGTATTCTTGGGTTTCCAGCCTCCTGGAGAGCCCTCTATAGGAACAAACAGGAAAGGCAGTTCAATTCAAGACCTGTTCAATTTTTTTTTAACCTTTCCTCAAATATAGCACACCTCCCAGATGTGCGAGCTTTTGCTTAATTCAGTTTTTCATGGTTGAACTGTTAAAGTCCCATAAATGATCACATGTCGTCAAGATAGTTCTCCTCACTGTCCCAGGAAACAGATATCTCCTCAACCAATAAATCTAAAACTGATTTTGTTTGTTTTTTTAAATCTGATTAAGATTTGTAAATCTTCCTGCATGAAAACTGTGTTGCACTTATGTCACATCAGTAACTATAATTCAAACTTGTTTAACAATAATTTGCATTTGTTTCTACATAAATATGTTTGCATCCTCTTGCTGATAAAAGGTTTTTGTCAAAATTAAAAATAAGGATGAGCGTTATCGAGTCCTCTCACTCATGCTTGGCAGCTTAGTTGACGTTGATTAATTGGACTGAAGGGCTTGTTTCTGTGCTTTATAACTGTGATTCTATGCTCCTACCAAGGCTTTTGCAGGAACTTTAACCATCCCACAACTTTTAACTCCACGTCCCAAGTCTGTTCAGGACTCGTGACGTTTTCACCTCTGGGAGTTGTTCAAATAAACATTTTTTTACCATATATCTGTGGTGCAACCACTTTCCCTTTCTGTTTTGTTTATTAGATTTCCCAACTTATCAATATGTTCACACTCCTTTTGACTTTTCATATCTTGTTCCTTCTTAACAAGTAGATTGTAGTTCCACAAGCTCTTGCTGCTTTAGCAATGTCTTTACTTTACACACTTAACACTAATGTGCATAAAATAAGTGCTTCAAAATGAAAGGAAAGAGCTGGAATTGCCATAGGACCAAAGAAAGACACAGCTGAAGGAATAGATTTGTCAAGAATGATTTGCCAATCTAGATTGTTGATTTGAACATGAAACATAAAAAATAATGAGTGCAAAACTAACTGTTCAGTTTAAACTAACATTTAAGCAGAGTCAATGCCACAGATCAACCGACTTGATGATCAATTCTATTTGATATGAGTTGGCCCCTGATTGGTGCCGTGTTGTCCTGGCTTTAACACAACAAAACACTTAGTGATTATGTCCTGTAAAAATATGCAGTGACCCATATGGAAGTAAACACAGCTGAAATGCAGCTTGCTTACAGTGTTGATATGGTCCATGTGGCTGACTTGGCAGAAGACAATTTCAACATAAAGTTCAATAGTCAAATTTCATGGCATGGGAAATTTCTCCACAACATTGAGCAGGTAAAATGAAATGTCATTAAACAAATAACTATTATGGATGCTATTTATAGCAATGTTACAAAATTTTGAGATTTTAAAAATCAAGTCTGCAATTTATCCCATCAGATAAAGCATAAAAATAAGTTTAATTTGACACCTAATTCACTTTCATATCTCAAGTATTTAAAAAGTTATGGACATTTTCATACTGGGAAATGAGCATCTTGTTCCCTATTGATTTTCTATGGACATAACAAAAAAGCTGTGATCGTGAACAGTCAAAAGCCCATAACTTTCTTAAAAATTAAGAGAACTGAATGAAATTTTCAGTTATCATAGATTGAAGCATTCTGAAACAAATATAAAATAATCTTACTTGGATGACCTGAAATTAAAGCATATAATTAGTTAGTTACCCAATTGTAGCTAATTTCAGACTTCAATTACTAGATCTAAACATCTATCCATTTCTTAATAAATGATTAACATTTTTAAATAGCCTAAATGTCCAAATAATATTCACAAATAATTCACAATAAAACATGATTTTTAAATCTCATTTACATTAATTTATAGACCAAATGGAAGGAATTTAGTGTTTAATTGCTGTAAATAAATGCCCATTTAAATCAGCTTTCTAGTGGGTTCCTGTGGAACGCGCTGGTTTAGAACGTTCACATTGCGGTAGATTTGTGCCCCCAAATGCCGAGAAAAATACTGCGGGATATAATGGGCCCAAAATGAGCTCCTCGCAATATTAAACTTTGTATAAAGGGATCTTTAGAAGCCCTTTTTAATGTAAAAATATACAGCATACCTTCAGTTGACTGCTTTATGAGACCCTGCGGTTGCTGGTGTTCGCGGGTTTAGAGATTGATTTTTAAACTACTATAACTATTTTACGAGGCCTTTAAAACTAATAATAGCTTTTGCGACGGGGTCTTTCAGCGATTTTTTGTTAATAATTAACTAGGCTGAACATCCTCGATTTGAACAGCCTAGAGAAAATCGCGTTTTAAACCCGCCCCCTCTAAACGGCGCCAAAATCGCGCACACCCTCAGCAACAGATTTTCAGCGACGTTTCAGGTAGGCTTTGCAACATACCTACTATTTAGGAATTCAATTTGGTTGACTCTAAATTTTACTTCCTAATGGTACTATAGTTCATTTACGACTTCAATATGTTGCTTAATTGAATAGTCATTCCCATTACTTCTAACTTGCATTATTTGCTGAGTAATGATTTAGAAAATTCCGTTATAATATTATAAATTGTATTTTTTTCTGATACATATGTAAGTGACAAGGTTTTATGGCTTATATAGCACTGAAGCAGAGTGGGCCGCATGAAACTTAATAATATATCCTCACTGCAATTTGTTTTTCCATTTCATTCTGTTTTGAAAATTCACATATCAAAAGTTATTTACAAAAACACGTCATTTAAGAGAATGAATGTGTTCAAGCAGCCGGAGATGGAAAGGGTTGTATAATTAGGTGAGAAAATAGATAGAATTATAATTGCACATAAGAAGGTCACTCAGCCAACGTTTCCATGCGCATTCTTTGTAGACTAATCTGGTCAGTCGCACTTTTCACCTCTTTCAGCATAGCCCTGAAAATTATTTTCCTTGACATGCCGAGTCAGCTCCCTGTTTATGGACCTGAATGAGTCCATTACCTTGAATGACAGTGAGTTCCAATCATATCCACTGTCTGTATAGTTAGCAAAAAGCAAAAAGCTGGAGGAACTCAATGGGTCAGGCAACATCTGTGACACACAATCTACAGTCGACATTTCGGATCTCGACTAGAAACACCGTCTGTTCATTTCCCACCACAGATACTGCCTAACACGCTGATTACCTGCAGCACTTTGTTTTTTGCTCAAGATTCCAGCATCTGCAGTTTCTTGTGTCTCTGTACAACCAGTTTGCATCCCCCCATCCCTATATTTTTTTACCATCAAATCTGAGTCCACTGATCCTTGAACCAACTGCTTCTCCCATTGCATTTTGATGTTAAACTAAGGCAGAGCTTACACACTATATAGTAGGGCCCCGGAGAATTTTGTAGAACAGAGAGATACAGGGATATACATACCTATATATATACCATGCAACGCATCCTATTGAGATGTGCTACAGCTTGATTTGGCAACAGCTCTTGCCCAGAATAGATGAATTGAGGACCAGGGGACATGGGTTTAAGGTGAAGGGGGAAATATTTAATAGGAATCTGAGGGGTAACTTTTTCACGCAAAGGGTGGTGGGTGTATGGAACAAGCTGCCAGAGGAGGTAGTTGAGGCAGAGACTATCTCTATATTTAAGAAACAGTTAGACATGTACATGGATAGGATAGGTACATTTTAAATTTTAGTAGTTACTTAAGTTATGATGTCGGATGGAAGCTGCATACCCAAATCTCGTTGCACTTATGTGCAATGACAATAAAATATATTATTATTATTAGGTTTGGAGGAATATGGACCAAACATGTGCAGGTGGAACTAAAGTGGCAGGGACATGTTGGCCGATGTGGGCAAGTTGGCCCGAAGGGCCTGTTTCAACACTGTATCACTCTATGACTCAATGACTCTTACTCTGACCAAAATCAGAAGAAATTGCAGAAAGTCGTGGATGTAGCCCAGTCCATCACCAGCTCCCCTCCCTCGTTTCTACTCCCCATCCCAACCACCCTCAACCACATCAACTCTTCATACTGCCTCAGGAAATGAGTCAACATAATCAAGAACCATTTGCACCCCTGCCATTTCCTCTTCTTCCCTTTTCCATCAGGCAGAAGATTCAAAAGCTTGAAAGCACGTACCACCAGATTCAGGAACAGCTTCTTTCCCGCCATTATCAGATGACTGAGAAATCTTACATGCTTTCATTGAGCTCCTTGAAAGCATGTGGATCAGTGTTTTCATCAGCGGTGAATAAGGAAAAGGTATCTAGCCTCATTTACTTGCACAGAGCAGGAGTTGGAGGGTCGGAAATCTGGGCCTGCCATTCTGGTTTCTGAAATCTTTTTGGGCAGATTGCAGAGAAATGCTGGCAGTGAAAGCAGTCTGTCAGAAGCATTACACCATTCCTGAAAGGAGAAGATTCATTTCCCAAAGCATGGTTGTTATCTTTAATGCAGCATGGTGGTAATCTGTTTACTCCTACACTGGCAGATCCCTGAGGCCACCTGCTATCATCATCTTGAGGTGTGTTCTGGAAATGCATCCATTAAATTCTCTGGCACCACTATCAATCCAAACTAAAAGCTAATTTGGGGTAGAATACCTCCATGAGTTATTTATGATGGAATCTTGAGACTGTTTAAGAAGGATTGGTTTATGACTTTGAAGCATTTGTGCACATGATGAAAGACTGCTCATATTATATTGAATGCATATACTATGCAGTTCTTTCCAAGTTATGCCATACTTAATGAAATCAGCAGACTTGTTATACTGAATCCTTACTGTTTCCTATAAGCATTAATAATTTAGATATGAATATAATGGGTGAGCTTGGTAAGTTTGAAGATGACATCAAGATTGGTGGTGTTGATAGTGAGGAGGATGATATTGAGCAGTTGGTAAAATGAATTGTTTAATCTTATTAGGCATTTTGGAGGGATTAATAAGCGTAAGACATACACGGGAGTATTGAGAAACCAAGGAATCTAGTTGTACAAGTTCAAGGATTCTTGAAAGTGGCAGGACAAGTAGTTGGTGGAGACTAAGGCAAACAGGATACTTCCATTTATTAGCCTGGATATAGAATATATGACTGCGGTACAGCTTTATAAACCATTGCCGAAGCCATATCTGGAATATTGTATACAGTTTTAGCCGAGACATCATTGCTCTGGAGAGGCTGCAGAGGCAATTCATGGGGATGTTGACTGGAACAGTGTATATCAGTTCTGAGGAGAGGCTGCACAGGATGGAGTTTTTTTCTTGTAGTAGAGGTGACTGAGGGGGGATCCCAATGGAGGTATACAAAATTATGAAGGTCATAGATAATAGGAACCATTTACCCATAACAGTTATCTACTATTTGAGGATGCAGTTTAGGATGAGTAGTGAAAGCCTTAGAACAAATTTGAAGAAGAACCTTTCACCCAGAAAATGGTTGGAATGTGGGATGCATAGTTTGAATGAATAGTGGAGGCAGATACTCTTACAACATTTAAGTAACAACCAGATGAACACCAAAGCATCTTGATGGTTTGCATGGGCATGATGGGCAGAAGGACATTTCTATGCTGTATGATCCAAGAGTTAATGACATATTCCACTATAGCATAGTGAAAGTAATTCAATTACATTATGTTTTCTATATCTTGTAAATTGCATTGGGATAAAAAATCAATCATGGAAATGCAGTCACACAGTTTACTACTGACTTTGAATCCACATGCCTGTGCTTGTAGCAACCCAGATTCCAACTATCTTCTGAGTGAAAGGTGCTTCCTCAAATCCCCTCTATATCTTTTACAACTCTTCTTAAACTGTGTCTTCAAATTTTAGATACCCTGGTTATGGACAATAGACAATAGACAATAGGTGCAGGAGTAGGCCATTCGGCCCTTCGAGCCAGCACCGCCATTCAATGTGATCATGGCTGATCATCCACAATCAGTACCCAGTTCCTGCCTTCTCCCCATATCCCCTGACTCCACTATCTTTCAGAGCCCTATCTAGCTCTCTCTAGAAAGCATCCAGAGAACCTGCCTCCACCATCCTCTGAGGCAGAGAATTCCACAGACTCACCACTCTCTGTGAGAAAAAGTGTTTCCTCGTCTCCGTTCTAAATGGCTTACTACTTATTCTTAAACTGTGGCTCCTGGTTCTGGACTCCTCCAACATCGGGAACATGTTTCCTGCCTCTAGCGTGTCCAAGTCCTTAACAATCTTATATGTTTCAATGTTATCCCTGCCCTCTCACCCTTCTAAACTCCAGAGTGTACAAGCCCAGCTGCTCCATTCTCTCAGCATATAACAGTCCCGCCATCCCCGGAATTAACCTTGTAAACCTACGCTGCACTCCCTCAATAGCAAGCATGTACTTCCTCAAATTAGGGGACCAAAACTGCACACAATACTCCAGGTGTGGTCTCACTAGGGCTCTGTACAACTGCAGAAGGACCTCTTTGCTCCTATATTCAATTCCTCTCGTTATAAAGGCCAACAGAACTGTGGAATTCTGTGCCTCAGAGACTGGTGGTGGAAGTAGATATGATTGAGATATTTAAGAGGGTTTTAGATAGCCATGTGGGTACACAGGGAATTAACATCTGCAGGCAGAAGGAAATAGTTGAATTTAGCAATATGTTTGGCGTTGACATTGTGGTCGGAATGGTCTGTTCTCCCATGTACTGTCCTATGTTCTATCTTTTATGTATATTGATTGCACATGGTATCTTGTCCTACATGATATACTGGTTGCATGTGGTACATTCAGTGCATATAATAGTTTGATTGCACATGATGTATTGATTACAAATGGTGTATTAATTGTACATGATTTTGTCATTGCACATGGGGCATTGATTGCACACAGTTCATTAAGTGCACACAGTATATTGACTGCACACAGTTTACTAATTGCACATGGTACACTGATTACACATGGTACATTGTGGAAACCAGCTCATTTTGAAGGTATTGTTCTTACAAATTCCAAAGAATAAATACAAACTGAACTTGTTGAATTGTTTTTGTGAAACTCTGCTTACTGAATCCCACTTACTTTTGACAGTTCTTTTCCTATTCACTCTGCAGATTTGGGAATTAACAAAAGTACCAGAACAATTGAGTCATACCGAAATCAGCAATAAGTTAAAGCTCCTACTTATGAAAACAAATTATCCTTATTTCTGCAGGATGATTCTGTGTTCTCTTCCATATTCCTGTATTCCTTTCTGACTCCTCGCACGATTTTACTTTCTTCAAGGAGTGAGAAGATGAGATGGGTGAGCGCAGAAAATGGATCGAGCAAAATTCCAATGGTGCTTTAAAATTCTTCATCAGGTTATGGACTTTGATTATGAGCAGCAAATGTCCTTCAAGTTAAGTGACAATTCAGAAAGCATTTAAGAGTCAACCATGTTCCAAGAATCTGCAATTTTATTCGGCACCAGATGAAGATGGCAGTTGTGATTCCTTCAAAAACATTAGTGCACTAAATGGATTTTTATAGCTATCCAGAAACTTCATATCAAACATAAACAATTATTTTTTTTAAACATCGGCTTATTTAATTAATTGAACTTAATTATGCCCACTGCTATAATGGAGGTATTTGAAGTTCCAGTATTGGATCTTTAGTTCAGGTCTCTGGATTACCAATCCAATAATTTAACCATGATGCAACCAGAAGGGGTTCCAGAAGGATAGTTGACAATATATCAGGATAGGTATACTGAACATGCATAGGATAAATATGCCAAAGCAGTTAATTAACTACTGATGAGAATTGCAGCCACGACAGTGTTGTTGATGCAGGCTAAATTCTGATTCCTCCCAATCCCTCATTATAATATACGTACTGCAAAGGACCTTTCCTCTCAATAGCAAAATATTCTCAAAGTTTAAGAGGCATTGTTGTTTGCTTTATCACTTTCTCACAGCAACTGCCACAGTACTCCGTGAATGTACATACCAAAGCTAATACAAATAACCACATGATTCTTTGCAATATCATGCCACATGGAGCTGAGATTTCTCCCTTAATAGGAGAATAATATTTCTTTGCAATGAGCAACAAATTTACATGTTCAAATTAGTATTCAACAACACACTCTGTTTATTTTTTATATTTTGCACTCAGCTGCCCACTCATAAAATCAAAGGATAAGGGGGTTTAAAAGAATGTGCAGGATTATGTTTCTGAGCAGCATGTCATTAATTTCGAAGAACTGGCATTTTCATATGTTTAACTAAAGTAACAGCGTCTCTCCCTGTCAACTGAAGCAATGCTCTATTTTCAGAAAAGAATGCCGAATTTCTGAGAATGTGGTTATGTTAGCAGGTCATTAATTTTAGGGAAAGCCAAACATCTCCATCATTTTGTCTGATGGAGTTATTCCATTGCCTAATTAATGAATATCTGAGACAAAGATATTCAATTTTATATCTGCTTTCCAGCTCAAATATATCATTCAGATTGGTAGGAGCAATTAATTTCAATAACATATACTGATGCAGGATACAATGTAAGACGAAGGGCACAGTACATTTGTCATGGGATCCTATCAATTGATGGAACTGTTGAGATTGCAAATAGTATTATCCTCAATATGCAAAACATTAATGAATGTGAAAGCTAGTTTGACTCGTGCAAATTCAATTGTGACTGCCAATTATTCTGTACAGCGCCATAACTCCAGTTTATCAAGATTAACAGGTCTCCACTGCATCATGCAAGAGTGTACTAAATCATGTTAACCCAATAGCTTTTAATCATGTCATTATTGTGTTAAAACTACCAGAAATATAAAAGCTTCAAACATTCATAAATAATCATTATTGTTGCCATATTGTTTTGAGTTGAAACTCCGTGCGAGTAGCAACTACTAACAAAGCAATTATTAAACGTTCACAGATTGCTGTTGAATACTCAGTTGTGTATGGAAATTAATCGACCATTGTTTCCCAACTACGATCATAACATTTTATTTATTGTCATATATGAATTAGCCTCATGTGAGGCTTTCCCAAAAAAAATATTCTCTCGCAGTTCATAATTTAAAAACTTTTAATTTAACTTCCACAAATGTTTGGTTTACTTTACGGGAATGACTGTGTGCTATTAATCATAATTTATGGCCGAGATGTGCACTGTTGCCAGACAGTTTATTGATACTCATCCCAGACAAGATGGCTCCCACTGAACAAACATTGTTATGGTGTTCTTGTGGTTTCAGATAAATGGAATATTTGAGACAACGCTGAAATAAGAATTTTTAATAATTGCTTCAGTGTCATCATAAATTGATACAGGTATTTATGTGTCTTGGCTGAATGAACTCTCATCTGAGCAATTCATGTTTAGCTCAATCCTCTTTTACCATAAGGATGTTCTCCATCGTACTTGTGGCAGATATGTACATAGTTACATTGAATTGTACTGTGAGGTTAAACATTACAATCAGACAACAAGTGTCAGGTAAAATTAAACTTTAAAAATCTCAATTGATCCAATTTTAGGTTTAATGTGGACCGAGCTGGTAACAAATAGTCACTTTTTCGGGTTCCAGATGTGTTATTCATTTAAATATTATAATCTGACTGATAATCCCAATTATTTTTTTTGCATATTTGTACTGGTAAATTTCGAAAGCCTCACAGCTCTTGGCAGCTAAAGGACATAGAAACATAGACGTAGAACATAGGTGCAGGAGTAGGCCATTTGGCCCTTCGAGCCCGCACCGCCATTCAATATGATCATGGCTGACCATCCAACTCAGTATCCCGTACCTGCCTTCTCTCCATACCCCCTGATCCCTTTAGCCACAAGGGCCACATCTAACTCCCTCTTAAATATAACCAATGAACTGGCCTCAACTACCTTCTGTGGCAGAGAGTTCCAGAGATTCACCACTCTCTGTGTGAAAAATGTTTTTCTCATCTCGGTCCTAAAGGATTTCCCCTCTATCCTTAAGCTGTGACCCCTTGATTTGGACTTCCCCAACATCGGGAACAATCGACAGCAATGAAAGTTTGGGAATATTGTAAGTGCCAACACTGCAACTATGGTGCTTCTTTTGTGGGCTGCAATTTAGAAAACCCTGTGCAAGTATTCTGCAACAGAACTACACAATTTATAAATATTTCTGTATGATCAATAGTAGATTAAGATAAAATCAATCCAATTCTGACCCGGAAGAAGAGGTGAATGTAATTCAAAATTTGTATTATTGCAGTATATGGGGAACATAATCTATTTTATCTATTTCTAATAAATGCCCTGGTTATTTTTTTTACCAGAACACTGTAAGAGCTCAAGATAGACACAAAAACCTGGACTATCTCAGCGGGTCAGACAGCATCTCTGGAGAAAAGAAATAGGTGACGTTTCAGTTCCTTCCTTCACATTTTGTCAGCCTCACTGCAACAGTTCCTTTACATACTGTATCAGCTCCGTTCAGTTTACTTTCATCTCTGCCAGAATGATTAATCCTATTTTTCTTTCCACAGATACTACTGACCTGCTGATTATTTCCAACATGGAGACATAAGAGACTGCAGATTCTGGAGTCTTAAGCAATAAACAAAGTGCTGAAGGAACTCAGCAAGTCAGGCATCATCTGTGAAATGATCAGATGACCTTTCAGGTCAGGACTCTACTTCAGACTGATGAATTATTTCTAACACTTTGTTATGATTTACGGGATCCATAGTACTTTTTATGTCAATACTATTTCATTATTTTGCTTGATTTATTATATACCTATGTGTATAGAATGAACAAAACTAATGAAGCAAAAAAAAAACCTTCAGAAACACAGAAGGTATTGAGACAGGCAGAAGTTTCTCAGATTTTTAAATAAGATTTGCAGCACTGGAATGGGAAGAACGTGCTAACCAATGACTTGGATGATTAACTGGCAGAATGGCTGTACTTACTTTGTTCATGTTGTAAATTAAATTAGTTTAAATTAACAATGGTGAATAGAAGTCAAAACACCAGTTACTTCTATGGAAAACTTGGCATTTAATTAGAACTATATTTTGAAAAATATGCATATAATCTACCAGTTCATGGAGGAATACAGTTGGGTTAATTGATTGCAGCCAATTGCTATTTGAACTAAATTATTAAAATATATAGCTGACCGATTAAATCAGATCTAAAGCCATTTTATGTTCAAATGCTGATATTGTGATCCCTTCAGACCATATTTGTGATCTAGCCTGGTTATTTTCTCAATCTTCACATTTAATGCTAGTCTAATTCTGTTTGGCCTGTTGGATTTCTTCATCTTGGCTCCAGTAAACCCTTATCAATTAATAGAATTTGCTAACTGAACAAAAACAAGCATATAAATAGATGCCTTGAAACTTGAGCTCCCTGTCTTTCGGGACAATATTTTAAAATAATTCTGAAAATTAGGCAGAAATGTTAAAAAAGAATATACTATAGTTCTGTTTAGGACTTGCAAGGCTCTCAATGGGAGCTCTATACAGAACTTACAGCTCCAGCATTTAACAATGCTGAAAAGAGAGTCAGCACTGCCTGTAGTACCATTATACCATCCAGGCTTATCATCAAACTCGCAAGGACGGTGTCAGCACTCATCTCTGCAACTGGATCCTCGACTTACTGACCAACAGTACCCAATCAATGAGGATATGGAACAAATCATCCTCCGCGATAACCCTCAACACTGGTGCTCCGCAAGGATGCGTTCTGAGCAGGCACGTGCCCGGAGTAATTACTCAGGGTAGGCAGTCAGTCAGCTTTTAAAAATCTTTTTAAAACGCGCATGCGCAGATTATTCTCCTCTCCGGTAGGCAATCAGTCGACTTTTATAAAGTAATTTGTCTTCAAAAGCCTTATCCCTTAATAAAGTATTTAAAGACACATACTGTATTTTCCCGGCAATGAAGACACTATTTTTTACCCCAAAATAAGGCATGAAAATTTACCTGTGTCTTGGAGGCAGAAGGTTAGGTTGATAGGCAAGAAAGATAGACTTGGCTATCCCTCAGTACAGCAAAATCAAGAACAATGTTGCAAAACTGAGGGATAGCCAAGTGTATCCTTCGTTGCTGGCAGCTGATGGGAAGCGGCTGTAAAGTGGGAAGTGGCTGTAAAAGGACAGCACCGCTGGGGTTGGGGGGGGGGGTGTTCCTTTCACCGCATGCGGGGAGTCTGGCCCGGGTCAGCACGGGCAGGAGCGTTGAGAAGGAGGGGGTTGGGGATCATGCCAGCTGCCGCGGTGCTCCAGGCGCGGATCCACCGCATTGTGGCTGGGGAGGGAAGCATCTGTAGGCAGCGCTTTCTGCCGGCTTGCCGGCCAGCCATCCATGGTGTCCTTTGGCATAGGCGCAACCGGTGAAGGTGGTGGTTGGCGGGTAGCTACTGGACGGAAGGCTGGCTGCTCCGTCCTGGGCTCTCTCTCTCTCTCTCTCTCTCTCTCTCTACTAGTCCCAGGGCAGGCGACCTGGGCGCTACAGCCAGTCCCGGGGCAGGCGACCTAGGAACTGCAGCCATTCGCAGGGCATGCAACCGACCTGAGTGTCACAGCCAGACCTGGGGCAAGCGAGCTAACCTGGGCGCTACAGCCAGTCCCGTGGCACAGCAGCTAGTCCAGGGGCTTGGAGGCGACCTGGGCGCAACAGCCAGACCTGGGGCAAGCGAACCGACCTGCAGTTCGCTTACCGCCACAACAGATCAACGGTGGATGCGATCTCGCTGGCCCTTCACTCCGCACTGGACCACTTGGACAACAAAAACTCATATGTCAGGCTGTTATTCATCGATTACAGCTCGGCATTCAACACAATCATCCCCTCCAAACTGGTTACCAAACTTGCAGAACTGGGTCTCTGCGCATCCCTCTGTAACTGGATCCTCGACTTCCTCATCCACAGACCACAGTCTGTTCGTATTGGTGGAAATGTGTCAGTCTCGATAACAATCAGCACGGGAGCACCTCAAGGCTGCGTGCTCAGCCCCTGCTGTACTCACTCTATACCCATGACTGCGTAGCCAACCACAGTGCGAACTCCATCATCAAGTTCGCTGACGACACCACTGTTGTGGGATGTATCACTGATGGGGATGAGTCAGAATATAGAAGGGAGATCGAGCAACTGTCCATATGGTGCCAGCGCAATAACCTGGCCCTCAACACCAGCAAAACCAAGGAATTAATTGTGGACTTTGGAAGGAGTAGGAGGGGGACCCACAGCCCCATTTATATCAACGGGTCGATTGTTGAAAGGGTCAAGAACTTCAAATTCCTGGGCGTGCACATCTCTGAAGATCTTTCCTGGTCCGAGAACACTAACGCAATTATCAAAAAGCTCATCAGCGCCTCTACTTCCTGAGAAGATTACGGAGAGTCAGTTTGTCAAGGAAGACTCTCTCTAACTTCTACAGGTGCACAGTAGAGAGCATGCTGACCGGTTGCATCGTGGCTTGGTTCGGTAATTTGAGCGCCCTGGAGAGGAAAAGACTACAAAAAGTAGTAAACACTGCCCAGTCCATCATCGGCTCTGACCTTCCTTCCATCGAGGAGATTTATCGCAGTCGCTGCCTCAAAAAGACTGGCAGTATCATCAAAGACCCACACCATCCTGGCCACACACTCATCTCCCTGCTACCTTCAGGTAGAAGGTACAGGAGCCTGAAGACTGCAACAACCAGGTTCAGGAATAGCTACTTCCCCACAGCCATCAGGCTATTAAACCTGGCTCGGACAAAACTCTGATTATTAATTCATGTGTGTATATATTTATATCATGGTATATGGACACATTTATCTGTTTTGTAGTAAATGCCTACTATTTTCTGTGTGCTTAAGCAAAGCAAGAATTTCATTGCCCTATACAGGGACACATGACAATAAACTCACTTGAACTTGAACTTGAACTGCAGCCATTCGCGGGTCATGCAGCCGACCTGGGAGTCACAGCCAGACCTGGGGCAAGTGAGCTGACCTGGGCGCTACAGCCAGACCTGGGGCACGCAGCCGACCTGGGTGTCACAGCCAGACCTGGGGCAAGCGACCTGCGAACTGCAGCTAGTCCCGGGGACGCAAGGGATCTGTGAAATGAAGCCAGTCCCGGGGATGTGAGGGATCTGGGAACTGCAGCCCAATCCCGGGGCAAGCAGGCGATGTGGCCGACCCCTGGACTAAACCAAACCCTTGATCCTGTCCCGCCATCCTTTTTTCAAAATTTAGCAACTTAAATTGGGTGTGCGTCTTCATTGCTGGGAGATACGGCAGTCCACGGTGCCAAGGCAGAATTTCAGCTGCCTCTATAGACCATTGTCATTGAAGGCTTGAAGCTGCATCAACGCCATGTGAGTTGCACATACTTTCGCGTGTTACATGTACTGCGGATGAAAGGCACGAGAGAATTATGCCTGCCTAAGAGATCGATTTCTTAGGTAGGCATAATTCTCCCGTGCCTTTACTATTTATATTTAATTATTACCATTTTATAATTTTAGTCACGGTAGGCACTGCCTACATTGCCTACCCTTATGGCATGTGCCTGGTTCTCAGCCCCCTTCTTTACTTCTGGTCCACCCATGACTGCGCAGCCATGTACAAATCTAATTCAATTTTCAAATTTGCAGACACACCACCATTGTGAGCCGGATATCAAATAATGATGAGACGGAGTACAGGAGTACACATACCCCAGTTTGCATTAATGGTGCCGAATTAGAGATGGTCATAAAAACTTCAAATTCCTCAGAGTCAATCTCACCAACAACTTCTCCTGGACCACCCATATTGATGTAGCGACCAAGAAGGCACACCAGCGCCTCTACTTCCTTAGAAGACTTAGGAAGTTTGCCATATCCCCTACAACTCTCACCAACTTCCACAGATGAACCATAGAAAGCATTTTATCAGGATGCATTACAGCTTGGTTTGGAAACAGCTTCATCCAGGATCAGAAGAAATTGCGGCAAATTGTGGATGCAGATCAGGCCATCACACAAACCAACCTCTCTTCTATTGATTCCATTTATACCTCACACTGACTCGGCATGGCCAGCAGCATAAATAAGGATGAGCCACGCCCTGGCCACTCCCTCTTCTTCCCTCTCCTATCAGGAAAAAGGTATAGAAGTGTGAAAACGCACAGCACCGGATGCAGGGACAACTTCTTCCCAGCTGTTATCAGGCAACTGAATCATCCTACCACAACCAGAGAGCAATGCTGAACTACTATCCACCTTTGATGTCCCCCGGGCCATCCTTGACTGGACTTTGCTGGCTTTACCTTGCACTAAACATTCACTTATCATGTAACTAT
This sequence comes from Amblyraja radiata, assembly GCF_010909765.2. Taxonomy (NCBI): domain Eukaryota; kingdom Metazoa; phylum Chordata; class Chondrichthyes; order Rajiformes; family Rajidae; genus Amblyraja; species Amblyraja radiata. The sequence goes on along the minus strand of NC_045966.1, from coordinate 33,359,163 downwards.
ACACAGAAAAAGGATTGATTGTAATCATGTATTGTCTTTCCGCTGACTGGTTATCACGCAACAAAAAGCTTTTCACTGTACTTCGGTACACGTGACAATAAACTAAAATGAAACTAAACTAAACTGAAACTCTATGACCTTTCCCCATGAAAGCTCCACACAGCAGTGGCAATGCCTGCCCAGGTTGGGAAGAGAAACACCAAAAAGGGAGGACATTCTGCTCTCAGTACCCCTCTCTGGGCAGTCTCTGGGCAGTCTCGAGGTGATGAACTGGCACGGTCAAATTCCATAAGACTAGTAGCCACTGCAAGTTGTGAGATGGTCAAGTGACCATAACCCCCCCCCCCCCCCCCCCCCCCCCCAAATACCCAAACAAATCTGGATCCAAACAATCCAGCCCAGGAATACCCCTTCCTCCCTGTATCTCTATCCTTCCATCAGGTCTTCCCCTCAACCTTCAATGCTCCAGAGAAAACAATCCAAGTTGTCTACCCTCTCCTTTTAGTTAATGCCCTCATATCCAGGCAGCTTTCTGATAAACCTCTTCTGCACAATCTCCAAAGCATCCATATCCATCCTGGGGTGACCAGAACTGCACATAACACTCCACATTCAGCTTAACCAAAGTTTTATAAAGCTACAACATGACTTCCTGACCCTTATAGTCAATGCCTTATTCAATGAAAGCAAGCATACCACACGTCTTCTTTACCACTCTATCTACAGGTTACCACTTTCTCGGAGCTATGAACTTAGATCTCAAGATCCCTCTGAACATCAATGCTATTAAGGGTCTTGCCATTTTCCCCTCACATTTAACCTTCCAAAGTGTAATACATCATATTTGCTCAAATTTAACTCCATCTGGCATTTCTCTGCCCTTATTAGTAACTGATCCATATGCCACTGTATCCTTTGGCAGTTTTCTTTGCAGACTGCAACTCTACTAATTTTGGTGCCATCTGCCGACTTATTTGCCAATCCTGCATTTGCATCGTCATTTACATATCACAAACAACAGCGGTCACAGCACAAATATTTGTGGAACACCACTGGTCACAGACCTCCAACCAGAATAATACTCTTCCACCACTACCCCACTGAATTACCCATAAAGTCAGTTCTAAATCCAAACTAGCAACCATCATGAATTCCATCATCTTAATCTTCTGATTCAGTGTACCATGAGGGACAATATCAAGTGTCCAGCTAATATCCATGTAGACATTCTCTGCCTCACCTTTATCAATCTTCTTTGTCACCTCCATAAAAAAATTAAATCATGAATTAAGACATGACTTGGCACCAACAAAGCCACATTGACTTCTTTAATTATCCCTTGCTGACTATATTTTTAATGAGTTCATAATGAAAGTGATAGGTTTTTACTAAAAACATTGGAGGAAACTGCAGGACAATGACATCATTAGATGATGCCAAGCAAATGTCAAGTGTGAGAAGGTGATGTGTTCCTGGAAATCCGTAGGCCAATTTCTTCGTTAATAAATCTGGAAGTAAGTATCGACTTAAGTGGCTTTAGGTATGATTTGCGTGTAAAAATGTGGACAATTGAATCCAATCTCTCAGTGAGTTTCAGCCAGAATGTATGCAAACTCTTGAATATTGGCTGCAGCAAGGTTCATTCCACGCTCCTTGTTGCTGTTACTTCCCCATACCCTTTCGTGTGTGTTTCTCTGAAGTAGAACCAGATGAACTGTGCTTTTAAAGTGCTGCTGCAAACCAGCTTCCCTTTGATTCAAGAGTTATGGTGTTGCTTGCAGAAAAGACAGATAAATTGGGCTTAGAACTTGTTTGTAAAACTCCTAAAAAGGAGCTGAAGATCAGATTAACGCAAAGTTCCCAAACAATTGGCTTTTACTAATACCAGTTCCCCTGTTCCCATGCACTTTAAGGAATCAGAACTCACATTGCATCCCTTGAACCCTCTGTGGTATCTGACAGTTCACAATCTCACACATAGCAACAATTTACTAATCTCAGGACCATTCCAGCTCTGCCATATCGTCAACTATTCTGGCCGTCAATGAGTCATCTAAACTTAAACATTGGTGATTCTATCTACTACTTCAATGTATATAAGCAGGTAAAAGCACTCATTGACTGCTCTTCTGCATTATTATTCACTTCAGGGTTGACCCAACAGTAGCAGCCTCCAACCATGAGCACTTGTTGATGGCCCTGTAGTGACTCCATTCTTCACCATTCTATCCATATCTTTCTAACTTCAGACCCACCCTCTCATTCCCAAGGCACTTCCCCACCCTTCTTCCATCATTGCTTCATCTATTCATTCATTGCCAACATCCCTAGAGGTGGAACATTTTGCTTAAATAGTGAATGCGGCGGGAAATGTAAATAAAATTTGCAGCACAGAGCAAATACATAGTGAGTAAAAATTCCACAAAATAATCAAAGTTTTATTTGATGCCATGTAGCATTTGCATTAAGATAGATGAGTTGGTTTTTTTTTTTTGTCTTTTTTTCATTGATTTTTTTTTAAATATTTTTTTTTAATTAGAAGTACAGTAAATTACAGTAATACACATCACATATATCTTATTACATTTGTTGTACCACTTCGTTTTTCGAGCTTTAAAAAAGGTAGAAATAAAAGAAGTAAGGAAAGTGAGCAAGAATCGTGAAGGTGCAGGAAAGTGTTGGGAAAAGAAAGCCCCTTAGGGAAGAAGTTAGAGAAGGAAAGGAAATAAGACCCTAGAAAGAAAAGAAAAAAAAAAGGAAAAACAATCGCTCTATTGTAACACAAAACTCCGCAAAAAAGGATATACCAACCGTGTTTTTTTTTAATTTATTTTATACCCCCCGTTACCAGATCCTAGTACCATTTATATTTTAAATTACTATTGAACCTTATGCTTGTAATAGTTCCATAAATGCAGACCACGTCTTTTGGAAGTGGTCTGCTTTGCCTGCTAGGAGTCTCATCTCTTCCAAGTGTAGTGTTTCGAACATGTTTGAAATCCACATTTTGGTATTGGAGCATTTTTCCAAAATTTGAGTATAAGCTTTTTTCCCATTATTAGCCCGTAATTAAGTAAGTTATTTTGAAACACGTTTAATTTGGGGTTACCTTCCGATATTCCAAAAATGATCCATTCTGCTTTTGGTACAAGTTTTATTTTAAATAATTTTGTGAAGATTTCAAATATTTCGTTCCAGAATTTTTGGATTTTTATATAAAAAACAAAAGTGCGCTATGGTAGCTTCTTGTGACTGACATTTATCACAAATGGGTGAGACATTGGGGAAAAGTTTATTTATTTTAGTTTTTGAATAATATAGTCTATGTAATGTTTTATATTGAATTAGAGTATGTCGTACGTTGATCGAGCATTTATGCACATATAGTAAGTGTTTATCCCAGCTCGCTTTTGAAATTTTTATAGCTAGTTCTTGTTCCCAGTCTCTTCTAATACCACCGGTTGTAGGTATTTCTATATTTAAAATAATGTTGCATAAGTATGATATTAGATTTGCTGATTCAGCCTTTGTCTTGTTTAAAGGGGTCTAAGAGTAAACCTAGCAATTATAGACCTATTAGTTTGACGTCAGTGGTGGGCAAATTAATGGAAAGAATACTTAGAGATAATATATATAAGCATCTGGATAAACAGGGTCTGATTAGGAACAGTCAACATGGATTTGTGCCTGGAAGGTCATGTTTAACTAATCTTCTTGAATTTTTTGAAGATGTTACTCGGGAAATTGATGAGGGTAAAGCAGTGGATGTTGTGTATATGGACTTCAGTAAGGCCTTTGACAAGGTTCCTCATGGAAGGTTGGTTATGAAGGTTCAATGGTTGGGTATTAATGGTGGAGTAGCAAGATGGATTCAACAGTGGCTGAATGGGAGATGCCAGAGAGTAATGGTGGATGGTTGTTTGTCAGGTTGGAGGCCAGTGACGAGTGGGGTGCCACAGGGATCTGTGTTGGGTCCACTGTTGTTTGTCATGTACATCAATGATCTGGACGATGGTGTGGTAAATTGGATTAGTAAGTATGCAGATGATACTAAGATAGGTGGGGTTGCGGGAAATGAAGAAGAGTTTCAAAGTCTACAGAGAGATTTATGCCAGTTGGAAGAGTGGGCTGAAAGATGGCAGATGGAGTTTAATGCTGATAAGTGTGAGGTGCTACATCTTGGCAGGACAAATCAAAATAGGACGTACATGGTAAATGGTAGGGAATTGAAGAATGTAGGGGAACAGAGGGATCTGGGAATAACTGTGCACAGTTCCATGAAAGTGGAATCTGATGTAGATAGGGTGGTAAAGAAAGCTTTTGGTGTGCTGGCCTTTATAAATCAGAGCATTGAGTATAGAAGTTGGGATGTAATGTTAAAATTGTACAAGGCATTGGTGAGGCCAATTCTGGAGTATGGTGTACAATTTTGGTCGCCTAATTATAGGAAGGATGTCAACAAAATAGAGAGAGTACAGAGGAGATTTACTAGAATGTTGCCTGGGTTTCAGCAACTAAGTTACAGAGAAAGGTTGAACAAGTTAGGGCTTTATTCTTTGGAGCGCAGAAGGTTAAGGGGGGACTTGATAGAGGTTTTTAAAATGATGAGAGGGATAGACAGAGTTGACGTGGAAAAGCTTTTCCCACTGAGAGTAGGGAAGATTCAAACAAGGGGACATGACTTGAGAATTAAGGGACTGAAGTTTAGGGGTAACATGAGGGGGAACTTCTTTACTCAGAGAGTGGTAGCTGTGTGGAATGAGCTTCCAGTGAAGGTGGTGGAGGCAGGTTCGTTTTTATCATTTAAAAATAAATTGGATAGTTATATGGATGGGAAAGGAATGGAGGGTTATGGTCTGAGCGCAGGTATATGGGACTAGGGGAGACTATGTGTTCGGCACGGACTAGAGGGGTCGAGATGGCCTGTTTCCGTGCTGTAATTGTTATATGGTTATATGGTTATATGGTTATATGGTCTTCATGGCTTCATCCAATAAGTCTGGGGACATGTTATGATATTCTTTTGTGTATTTTTTCAAATAGTCACGGATTTGAAGATATTTAAAATATTGATTATTTTTCAAATTATATTTCAGTTGTAATTGTTGAAATGATAATAATTTTCCTAATTCATACAAGTCTCCGAGCGTTTTGATTCCCATTCTTTCCCATTGTGTAAATGATTTATCTATAATTGAAGGTTTAAACGACGGGTTATTGACTATTGGCATTAAAAGAGATAGATTTCTTAATTTTAGATTCTGTTTTATTTGTTTCCAAGTTCTAATTGTGCTATGTATCATTGGATTTTTATTATAATTTTTGTTATTCAGATTCATTGGTGAGAGGAGAGTCGCTCCTGTATTACACGGAGAGCAGTTCTCTCTCTCCATTACAATCCAGTCCACCTGCTGTGCAGAGTTGTCCAGCAGATGAATCATATTTTTAATATTTACTGCCCAATTATAGTACATAAAGTTAGGGAGCGCTAGACCACCCATCTCTTTTGGTTTACTAAGGTGTGCTCTTTGTATTCTGTGGGATTTATAATCCCATATAAAATTTGTAATGTTTGAGTCTAGTTTTTTGAAAAACTTTTTTGGAAGATATATTGGAATTGATTGAAATAAATATAGGATTTGTGGTAAAAAGATCTTTTTATAGCATTTATTCGACCTATTAAAGACATCGGGAGCGTTTTCCAGAATTTGATTAGATTATTTAGTTTCTTAAGTAAGGGGCTATAATTGGCATTAACCATAGCGTGATAGTTTCTAGTGATTTCAATTCCTAAATATTTAAATTTTTCTGTGGCTATTTTAAAGGGGAATTTCAAGAGATGTGTTGAGTTAGATGAGTTGATGGGACAGACATCAACATACGGTATGAGTGCAATCTACTAGCGGTAATGGAAGTGTGGTTGTAGGGTGACCAGGACTCTGCTCAATATTCCAGGTTACATGTAGTTCCAAAAGAATCAGCCAAAGAGAACAGGAGGTGGGGTAGGATTATTAATCAAATAAGGAATGTGGGCAGTGACGAGTCATGATGTAAGGGCAATGGATAGCAAAGTGGAATCAGTTTGGGTTGAGATCAAGAATAATAGGAGAGAGAAGACATGGGTGGGAGGAGTCTACAGGCTGCCAAAATGTGACCTCTAGATGGGGCAGAGCAGAACTGGGGTAATATTTCAGGTATGTTTGAAAAGAACTGTAATCGTCATGGAAGTTTTTAATCTATATATTAATGGAGCAAACCAAACTGGCAAAGATATCATGGACGAAGAATGTGTGATGTATGTCAAGGATTATTTCTTAAAACAGTCAGTTTCAGAACTTACCCAGTAACAAGCTATTCTAGCGCGACACAATGGCGTAGTGGTAGAGAGTCAATTCTGACTACGGGTGCCGTCTGTACAGAGTTCGTATGTTCTTCCTGTGACCGTCTGGTTTTTCTCTGGGTGCTCTGGTTTCCTCCCACATTCCAAAGACATGCAGGTTTGTGGGTTTACAAAGAGCTGGAGAAACTTAGTGGGTGAGGCAGCATCTATGAAGCGAAGGAATGGGTGACATTAACGGGTCGAGACCCTTCCTCAGACTGATGTGGGGGTGGGGGTGGTGGGGGTGGTGGGGCGGGAAGAAGAAAGGAAGAGGCGGAGACAGTAGGTTGTGGGAGAACTGGGAAGGGGAGGGGAAGGAGGGAGAAAGCAAGGACCACCTGAAATTGGAGAAGTCAATGTTCATACCGCTGGGGTGTAAACTACCCAAGCAAAATATGAGGTGCTGCTCCTCCAATATGCGGTGGGACTTGTGGGTTAATTGGTTTCTCTAAATTGTCCCTGGTGTGTAGTTTCGAATTTGTGCACGGGTGATCGCTGGTCCACGCGGACTCGGTGGGCTGAAAGACCTGTTTCCATGCTGTAGCTCTAAACTAAACAAATAATGAGTTATGAGGAAGGAAGAATCTGAAATCTTGTGGTAGTGACTACGGTATGCTAGAATTCCAGAAGCAATTTACAGATGAACAATACGGGATGAAATTCATTGTCTTCAGTTTAAATAAGGACAATTATTATGAAATGGAGGATGGAGCTATCCGAGGTAAATTAGTATAATAAGCTAGGAGACAGGTTAATAGATGAGCAGTGGCAGATATTCAAAGAGCTGGTCCATAACACTCACTAAGAATTTATCCAAATTACATGAGATTCAATTAAGAAAGACACATTCTCTGGTTAATATACTGTATGTCAACAATAATGTGAAACTTGAAAGGTAGGACATTCAACATGGCAAGGGTACGTGGTAGGGCAGAGATTTGGGAAGTTTTTAGGATCCATCAGTGAAAGATTACAAAGCTCATATGAAGAGAGAAAATTCTGTAGGAAAATTTATGTCTGATATCAAAACAAATAGTATGAGTTTCTTTAGCTATGCAAATGGAAAAAAGGTTGTTAATGCAGATGTGGAACCTTAAGACAGTGAGGCTGGTGAACAGGAAATAAATAAATTGTAGATATGTTAAATCATATTTTTGCATTAGTTCCAATATGGAAGATAATGTATATATCGCTGAGACAACAGCTGGGACAATTTCAAATAGGAGGGAGGAGCTTTTAACAATCCCAATCTCAAGGAATAAAGTAGAAAACAAGGTGTGGGAGGAATTCAGCAGCTCAGTCAGCATCATCGGAGGGAAATGGACAGACATTGTTTTATGATGGGACTTTTCTTCAGACTGATTGAGTAGGTGGAAGAAAGCTGGCAAAAAGAGGTTGTGGTGGAGCAAAGCCCAGCAAGTGAAGGTCAGGAGGGCTGATTGTCAGATAGGTTGAATTGTGACAAAGGCTAGAGATGAAATGGAGCAAAAGGAATTCACTCAAGAAAAGAAGAAGAGGAGTGAAATGTAAAGTTGGGTGAATGAAAAGAGGCAGATAAAATGGAAATGTGATCTCGGAGTAGGGATGAATGAGAGATAAGTTGACAACATAGGTTTGACTGGGCTTTATTCACAATTCTCCACAATTTCTTGCAATCTTAGGCAGAACAGTTAGCAATAATGGTATGTAAAAAGAACCAAAGGTTCCCCAAATGGGCCTATTAATCAATAACTATTTTTCAGAGACCCCATCACTGTAAGATTTTATTGCACACAAGGTCCTGGGGGTCATACATAACATAAATCTTTGCACTCAAATACCCTTCCTCTGAACATTAGAATACAAGAAGTAGGAGATGAAGTTGGTCACACAGCTTCTTATGTCTGCACTGCCATTCAGTGAGTCATGGTTAATATGATTTTTATCTCAGTTTCACTTTTCTGAATGTCCCCTTAATCTTGGACACCCCCAAACCAAAAACCTGAGTGTCCCATCCTTTCTGAATGCAGAATGCATTGCATAGTTTGCTGAGTTGAGAAAAGTTGGAATGTGAAATCATCAGTGAATATCCCTGTTACTGGCCTTGTAAGGGAAGGAAGGCCATTGATGATGTAGTGAAAGATGGCCCAGCCTAAAACATGACTCTAAGGAACTCCTGGAACAAAGTTCTGAGTCTGGGATGCTTTATCTCCAACAACCACAACCATTGTCATTTCGTGCGAGATCTGATTCCAGTCTTTGGAATATTTTCTCTTTTAATAGCCATTAACCAGTTTTTTTATGGACTCACAATGCCACATTGGTCAAATGCTGCTTTGTTATAATAGGTATTTGCTATTCCTCATCTCTTTGGTTTACACTTGCAAAAAAGCTCTGAAGAAGCATAAGGCTATGTGGATCTGGTATGTGGTGAGCATGTGGTGAGCACTCTTGACATCACCTTTCATCACTCTGAATTTTATTTATAATAATAGATTGATTGGGCAGCAATTAGGAGGATTAGGTTTGTGTCATTTTATGTGGATCGGATATATCTGAGCATTCCACATTGTCAGTATCTCCAGTTCCACAGTATTGCAACTGTACTGGAACCGCTTGGCCAGACATACAGCTAGTTCTGGATTGCAACATTAGAACATTGAATTAAATTTGGCCATAAAGCTCCACGGTATGTACAGTATGTGTTGCCAGAAGGGATGGAGATTGGACACACTTGATTTAAACTATATACTTGTATGGAATAAGTGTCAAAGACTATTGGAATCTGCCATCAATGTAAAGTAGACACACTGCCGCATATTTTGTGAAGATTGTACAATCAATCATCTTTGTGATAACTACTTCCAGCTATAAATTTTCACGTCTGCATATATACTTATCGAAAATAAACTTTAAGAGGTATAAAAACATTTCACGGTGTTTTTTCCTGTATCCCAATCAAAATTAATTTCAGTTTTAAATTTGCATACTAATCTGTCCTTTAAGATAGATGAACCATGTATACAGATACGTGTCATATGCTTGGCTTGTTGAGTAATTCTTCAAATGCCACAGATCATTTCAATGCCCCTGATTTATGTGCATTTCTTAGTTGAAATTTGCACAACCTATCTTGGTTCATTTGTTTGGTGCGAAAATGACAGAAATATTATTCATAAGCAATCAAAGACTGACATCTTCAGACATATTATACTATTTCTTGAACATAGTTGATAACCAAAAAAAAAAGTATGGCGCCTGAGAGTGGCTTATCTTATAACAGTTAAAACAGACTCTTACGATTGCTCCTCCTCACTATCCATCCGTTCCAGCTCTGAGAAAGGCATTAGTTCCAGTACTGGAAGTCTCCTGTCGATCATCACTATTTCAAAGAAACTCTTGGAACTTCCAATCTTTACTGCACCCGATGCTCCCAGCACAGCTGTGAGTACAAACAAAATGTGGAAGAGTGGCTTTCAGTGGGTGGGGGGGGGGGGGGGAAGACACATGTAGCTGGAACAACAAGGATCCCTCTCACTAATCTCCAGCATTCTTCTAGCTGACGTACTGTAGAATCACCCGAGAGCAAACCAGAAGAAAACAGAGCTGCTGTTTCAAAGGGAGGTCAGGGACAGGTGAGCTTTAGTGTAACAAATAACACAGCAATGTTGCTGTGTTATTTGTTACACTAAAGCATTGCTCGCTTCTGATTCACCTGATCCTCCCGTACAACCTGAGCATTTCTCCATTTATCATATGGATCATATAGTGTCGTCAGGCAAGGAGAAAAATGGCAGGTTCGGCCTTTTGGCAACGCTTTGTGGTGCATTGATGTACAAGATACAACAAGATACAAGATACAAGATACATTTATTTGTCACAGGTGCCAGATGGCACAGTGAAATGAGATTAACATACAGCCATACAATAAATATAAAGAACACAATACACGATAGAATTCAACATAAAAACATCCCCACACAGAATCAAATTTTCCCACTGTGAGGGAAGGCACCAAAGTCAGTCTCTTCCTCTAATGTTCCCCAATGTTCACCCGTGGTCGGGGCCTCCCGATGTTCAGGCCCGCACGCCGGGGTGATGTAAGTCCGACGTCGGGGCTGGGGGACGTCCTCAGCGGCCCGGACAACAGAGTCGGCCCCCACCTACTGGGGTTCCGCGGCTCCCAATGTCCGCAGGCCGTGCCGGGCGGAGACTGATGCTGGCGGCCCTCTGCAAGGCGCCCCAGGACTCCGCGATGTTGTTCTGCGCCGCCCTTGTTGGGAGCACTCCAAACCAGAGCTCCACGATGTTGGAGCAACAGCCCAATGCTCCGCAGCTCCAAACGGCGATCCAGGTCGGTATCGCCTGCTCCGCGGTGAATTCAGCGCTGCGCCGCCGCTATTGTTGCTCTGGTCCGGTTCCCATTCCCCGGCAGGAAAGGCCGCTCCAATCCAGGTGGTAGGCCACGAGGTGGGGGGCGGGGACACGACTCGGAGAAATAGTCGCGTCCCCGCCAGGAAGCGACTGGGAAACAGTTTCCCCCTTACCCTGCCCCCCTCCCCCAATTAGAAAAGTTAAGGTTTCCCCCAAAAGCAGACTTTAAACTAACTAAAAATAAAAAAAGATTTAAAGGACAAACAGGCTGTAGGCAGAGGCTGCCGTCAGTGCGGCGCCCCTAGTGGATATGTAACAGTCTTAGGTCAATTCTGCCCTAACATCGAATACCTGTACCTAAAATATCATTATTTTTAATCGACCATACCAAGTCGTTGTCAAAGTAGCATTGGATGAATTATATTTCATAAATAACTAACTTGAATCAGAAACCTGGTGTCCTGTTCATCATCACCAGTGACTTCAATCAACCAAAAGTCAGGAACATATTCCCCAAATCGAATAAGCGTGTCTCCTGCCCCACATGGGGTGTTAACATTTTTAATCACCACTACACCACCATCAAATATACTTATCGCTTCATCCATTGCCATCATTTCAGTCAATGTAATCATGGAACATACAACATAGTACAGCATAGCATCAGGCCCTTTGGGACATAATGTCTGTGCCAAACATGATGCCAAGACCAAATCGTCTCTGCCTGCGCATAGTCCATATCTCTCCATTCCCTGCAGTCAGAACCTGTTCCCAGGGTGGAATAAATCAAATAGTAGAGGTAATATCTGATAGGGCAGGGCAGTGGAGGGGCAGCAGAAGAGAAAGAAAGCGAGAGAGTGCACAATTGTCATTGGTAATGCAGAAAACTATTTCATTTGTGATTCATAGTTACAAATTAACAGTACTGGAGAATGACATGCACTTCATAGATTCCAAAAAGACCGTCATAGAAAGACCATCACATGCTAAAAGTTTATGCACTGAAGTTGTTTCTGGTATGAAATGTGCATTTAGATGCCTCTTTCAAGTATTTTGTTGTATAAATGTGGTGATTCATATGGGCCATGTGGAGGCAGTTCTTCAGAATGAATGTGAGTTCTTCAGCATTACCTAAAGTGAATATATCTGACCAGATACAAGGCTGTGGATTGCAGCACTAGATATCCCCTATGGTTTGCTTTACTTTCTGAACTTATTGCTTGCTCCTTGTCTCTTTCAGAACTTCTCCAACCTTTAGGTGAGTCCGCAACTATGAAATTCCAATTCCACACTCCCAACTGATTTTTCCTCCTTCCCCATTGTCTCCTGCTCCTGAATTCATTGTGATACCCATCCAGCCCCACCAGATTCGGGATTCTTGCCCATCTCAGTTTCCCAATGATGGAGCAAGCTGAGAAGAAGTCTATGCGTTCACAAGATGCTCAAGGCATGTTTTAAGGCAAATAATCACTTATGTTTCATGAACAATAGAACCAAGTATTGATTAGAGTATTGATTATCATCAGTTATGAGCACATTTTGGCACCACGTCATTTCTAGTCCACTAATTAAAATCATATTTTCTATATTTATCATAATAATCTCACTATCAACTACAATAGGAAGAACTCAAGGTTGATACTCATTCCAATTAGGGACAACAATAGCTCACATTTATTTGCAGCCTTGCAATATTACAGAGATCGTGTAAATGAAGTTGATATTTGGCTCATCTCTGTTTTATACAACAACAAGATTGCAATCAGCTGGATTGGTAGCCAGTGAAATGAATTTGTACAGTTTCACTTATATAAACTGTAACATCTTTTTGAATGATGCACACTTTAAGATCATTGCCATCAGCGGTGTATGTGCTCAGTTCTCTTTGTAGCTCTGGACGATTTATTTTGAAAAGCAATATCATGCTCTACTTAACAAATGATTAAGCTAGTCAGTTTCATCATTCTTGGCAGCCCAATAGTCATGATGTTTAATTTATGAAACTCTGATTGAAGATTTCAGCATGATAGAATCCAAGGCTGAAACAAACCTTGGGTCCCTTAAGTTATCAATATTCACAACTGGGTCTTTCTTTTGAAAGGGAGAAAAAAAAGATGAAATGAAAAGAAGAAATGCTGAAACACACTTGCTAATTGGACAATTTACTGGAAACGGAATAATAAAATTCTTGAAAGAGTGGAGATGCCACGGATTTAACCCAGGGCCTCATACCTGCAAAGCATGTGTCTACCGCTGAGCTACACCCCCACTCAAAGGCCTTCAATCCAACTTGTCCACGCGAACTAAGATGCCTCATCTAAGCTAGTCTCACTTGCCTGTGTTTTGCTCCTATCCCTCTAAAACCTTCCTATTCATGGGTCCTATCCATGGTACGGGTTGAATCCAAGCATCCATAGAATGTAGTGTGAGCTCTTGTCAGAAAGGATGAATTAAGGAATAAGAAATGTTTTGTAAGGTTAAAACATGTATGATTTTTCAAAACTAATTCACGATAATTAATGACGGTGAGGCATCATTTAAATTATGGCTGCTTTTTAATGGTACCACATTTCTTTACAAAAATATTACAACCAAATTCATATTATTTTGCATCTTTATAATCTCCTTTAAATGCACAAATGTGAGGATATACATGCAACTTGAATAACCCAGTAGATGAGAGGAGTAAAAAAGGTTGTGAGAGGCATAGGGACTTTTGTAAAGAGTGAGTCAGATGAAGTGGTGGAGTTGGTGTTTGACCAATGATAAAAATCATATCGAGCACTGCAGAAAATCAAGGCTGGGTTTAAAAATAAGAAACGTTACATTGAATTATTGAGGTTATTTTGCCAACAGATCTTGGTAACAAGAAGCTGACAATTATTTTTGAAAAGGTCTGAGCATACGATTCTGAATCAACTCAAGATTTATATGCGGATCATTAGAGATATCAATTTTGTGGATATTCACTTGGAAGTCATGCAGACAATGAATGGTTCAGAGGTATGGAAATCATGTTCAGTTAAAAGGAAAATAATTGAGCTGTAGCTTTTACTGAGGAGCATGCGAGTACACTTTTATTTCAACAAGAATTCAAATATAATTTGGGCACACAAATGACTGCTGAAACTGGAATCTTGGGTAAAGATGGGTGGCGATAGGCCTCCACTGCCAAAATGAGGTCACACACAGCCTGGGAGAACAGCATCCCATATTCCGCTTAGGTAGCCCACAACCGAGCAGTATGGAAAACTGTAGATAGACACAAAACGCTGGAATATCTCATTGGGACAGGCAAGATCTCTGGAGAGAAGGAATGGGTGACATTTTGGGTCGAAACCCTTCTTCAGACTGGGTCTCGACCCGAAACGTCACCTATTCCTTCTCTCCAGAGATGCTACCTGCCCGCTGAGTTACTCCAACTTTTTGTGTCTATCTTTGGTTTAAATCAGCATCTGCAGTTCCTTCATGCAGTATGAAAAATTGCATTCTTCAATTTCAGGTAATAACCCTCCGACCCCACTTTTTCTTCCTTGCCTACTCCTTCCCCCATCTCTGCATCTGTCTTCCATTCTCATGTTTTATTTTTCATAACATTGCACAGAACAAATGATATGGACTTTAATCCTATTCTTGTTTTGGAGATGATCCTTCCATGATCGTTTGTGCCTTGATTGTCTTTTCAAATGGGACCTATGACTGCTGCTGTGCCAATATTTCCCCAAACCAGATTATCTTCTAAAATCGACCTTGCAGCCACTTAAAGTCCAAGTTGAAATATTCAGTAAAACGTATCAATTACTCCATCTAAAATTGGAATATTGGAAATAGTCAGAATCCTTTTAGTTATGTCATCTTGAACCACTCAGATTTTAACAATTAATAACACATAAACCAATTAATTTGAAATTAAATTTCATCTCAATGGCTCCATCTAAAATAGCATTTAGAAGACATTTATTCTGGTGGATTCAAGTTGCCAATACTTTAAAAAAGATAGGATTAAAGGAATCATTTTCATTCTACAGGTTCTAGATTCCACTCAAGGGTAACAATATTTTATCTGTGATGTAGAACTCACCTACGACTATTGTTGCAACATGTTATGATATAAATAAATCAGGACTTGTGGTTTCAATTGAAAAAGATCAATTGGACTAAGAAAATATGAACAATGAAATAGTTTATCACCAATGGCAGCAAAGCAGCTAAGTGCTGCCTCAGTGCTGCAGTGACCAAGGCTCTGGTACTATGTGTGTACAGTTTACATGTTCTCTCTGTGACTGCATGAGTTTCCTTTAAGTGATTTGTTTTCCTCCCACATCCCAAAGATGAGCAAGTTGGTAGGTATATTGGCGACAGTAAATGACTCCAACTATGAAATGAGTGATAGGAGTTATAGAACCTAAAGTGGAGAGTAAATGGATGCTTGATGGTTGGCACAGATTCTGGCCTGAAGGATCTGCTGCTGAACTGTATGATTCTTTGTTTTTCAATTCAATGCTAGAGACCTTTTGGTTTATTATATACTGTAGTGTTATACAGTCTTTATTTACAGACAGAATATGTCTTTATTGAAGCTTACATGTGTGCCTGGGTCCTGGACTTTCTCACCACCAGGCCCCAGGTAGTCAAGATGGGAGGGAATACATCGAAGTCCCTCACCCTGAGCACAGGATCGCCCCAGGGTTGCGTCCTCAGCCCCCTATTGTACTCCCTGTACACACATGACTGTGTGGCTAGGTTCAGCTCCAACTCAAAAATTAAGTTTGCTGATGACACTGTGGTGGTGGGCCTGATCTCAGACAACGACGAGAAGGCCTACCGGGGGGAGGTGGCTGGTCTAGCACTCTGGTGCCAGGATAACAGCCTCCTCTTGAACATCAAAAAAACGAAGGAGCTGATCATGGACTTTAGGAGGGCACATCATCCGAGGACGTACACTCCATTGAGGATAAATGGGGATCCTGTGGATAGGGTGAACTGTTTTAAATATCTGGGAGTCCACATCTCCGAGGATATGACATGGGCATCACACGCCTCAGCACTCGTGAGTAAGGCAAGGCAGCGCCTTTACCACCTCAGGCAATTGAGGAAATTCAGAGTGTCTCCGAGGATCCTCCAGTGCTTCTACGCAGCGGCGGTGGAAAGCATCTTGTCCGGGAACATAACCATCTGGTTTGGGAATTGCTCTGCCAAGGACAAGAATGCTCTGCAGAGAGTAGTGCGTTCGGCCGAACGCACTATGGGAACTTCACTTGCCCCCCTGCAGGAACTATACATCAGGAGGTGCAACTCCAGAGCCAACAATATCATGAGAGACCCCTTCCTCCCCTGCAATGGACTGTTCCAGCTGCTACAGTCAGGCAAATGCCTCCGTTGCCATGCGGTGAGAACGGAGAGGTTGAGAAGGAGTTTCTTCCCAGAGGCCATTCGGACTGTAAACGCCTATCTCACCAGGGACTAACTCTACTGAACGTTTTTCCTTCCATTATTTATTATGTTAAATAATATGTGTGTTATGATTGTGTTTATAGTTTGTTTGGTTGTTTGTCTTTTGCACAAAAGTCAGCGAGCATTGCCACTTTCATTTCACTGCGCATCTCGTATGTGTATGTGACAAATTAACTTGACTTGACATCAGCTTTCTGTGCTTTGTGTGCTTTGTGTGTGTGTGTGTGTGTGTGTGTGTGTGTGTGTGTGTGTGTGTGTGTGTGTGTGTGTGTGTGTGTGTGTGTGTGTGTGTGTGTGTGTGTGTGTGTGTGTGTGTGTGTGTGTGTGTGTGTGTGTGTGTGTGTGTGTGTGTGTGTGTGTGTGTGTGTGTGTGTGTGTGTGTGTGTGTGTGTGTGTGTGTGTGTGTGTGTGTGTGTGTGTGTGTGTGTGTGGTTTACAACCTCTAACCGCATGAAACCATATCTTCCACACAGTTCTGGTGATCTGATTGTGACTTCAGCATTTAACTGTGCTTCTCCTCTGAATAATAAAATGTGACATAAATTTTAAAAGGGATCACAGCCTGTTTTTTCCATCCACTCATTGTTGTTGGGAATAAATTTGAATACCATTTGGCAATGCCACTGCATTTGTACTTTGATATACTCTCAAAACACATTCTTTATAAAAAGTGTTTGTTACTGCAGAGGGCCCTGAGCAGTTTTCATACAACGGTGTCATATAAAAAGGGAGATCTATAAACAATAAAATTTTGACATTTGTAAGCCACATTTATTTTGTGTTTTTCTTTCAAATGCCTTGAACTTGTTTATAATTCTGCAAATTAAATCCAAATGTATTAAAAGGTTTACATGGGACTGTTTATTTAGATTTAGCACCTATTTTATGCATGAAAAAAACGGATTTCATTTTTAACCGCATATAATGAAATGTTCATTGAAAAATCATCATCCTAGAACCTTAACTCCATTTTAGTTGCTCACCTGTCTGATTTTGTTTAAGATTAGAAACCCATTGACGATACAGACAAATACATTATTGCAACCAGTCTGCTCATTTTCGTATGTTTGTTTTCTAGAACAAATCTTAAAAATGTTCTCAGTTGTGTACAACAAATCAAAAACAAATGTATTTTTAATTTAAAATATTTTGTACAAAATTGATTGCAACAATCTGTGAAGCGCAGCACAGTTGTATTTTATTTCTCTGGTGAAAATATACTTTCTGCTATATTTCTTTTATCCCCTAACCTTTTTCAAAAAAACGATCTAGATTTGAAGAGTGAAATTAGGGATTTGGTTAGACAAATGATTTTAGTTCACAGATTTGGAGCACAAATCAAAGCACAACTCTAGCTTGCAGCAAGCTTTGCTCTGAGGAAAGCATGATGAACACTTGTAATAAACGATGCACAAATCGCATTAGAAATTTGAAATCCTCGGTAGCCATCTTTTTAAAATAGAAAATAACAAAGATTTTAGTTATATCATAGGTCTTAATTGCATTTTTGGTGACTTATTCTGCTTTCATATATTTTCATAGGATACATCCAGATATCTGGAAATTTTATTTTTTTTAAACTATTCTGGCTCAGGCTAGTCACTGCTAAAAAAATGTGTTTTTCTCTCTAAAGGACTGAATGTGATCAGAGACTCTGTTCAAAGCTTAAAAAAGCAGTAAAAATTAGGTCACTCAAACACAATTGTTATCTATCTTTATTACTAAAAATCTGATCTTGACCACTTTCTGTTGTTCTGTATATTGATTTTAGAAAAAATGCTGCCACTTACGGCTGTGATTTTTGGCCATCTTACTCAGAGTCCCCCTCCGCTATGCAGAACAAGACGATTTTTCCCATCGATGAAAAATAAAAGAGTTTTTGGGTTTAAAAAATGTTGCAATTCTCTCTCCTGAAGGCCAAGCCCCTTCCGGAGGAACTATAAAACCCGGAAGTGTTGAATGCCTCAGTCAGTCTCTGCAAGATGGGGAAAGCGAGAGGGTCACATCTCTCAGTCTGAGCTGTGAATAACACTGAACACATGTCTACTAAACTGTGAATGGTTTTACTGACCTGTCAGTGCCCTTAATGTGGTTTGAAAATATAGTTTGGAAATGCGAAAGCTGTGTTGCCTTTGGTTTGGAAATGCTAAAGTTGTGTTGCCTTTGGTTTGGAAATGCTAAAGCTGTGTTGCCTTTGGTTTGGAAATGCTAAAGCTGTGTTGACTTTGGTTTGGAAATGCTAAAGCTGTGTTGCCTAATTAAAGTTGCCTTGCCTACTTAAAGTTGCCTTGCCTACTTAAAGTTGCCTTGCCTAATTAAAGTTGCCTTGCCTAATTAAAATTGCCTTGCCTTCTATATAATTAAAAGTCTAATCTTGACCACTTCCAATTTGCGCTTTATGTTGATTTTAGAAAAAAAAAGCGCTACCACGTACAGCTGTGATTTTTGGCCATCTTACTCAGACTCCCCCGTCGCTCTTCAGGTGCCGAGGATTTTTCCCATCAATGAAAAATAAAAGAGATATTAGTGTTTAAAAAATGTTGAGATTCGCTCTCCTGTCAATCACGCCATGAAAGCCACGCCCCTTCTGGTGGGAGGGGGAGGGACTATAAAACCCAGAAGTGTGGGCGTGGCTCAGTCTCTACAAGATGGAGGAGGGAGAGGTCACGACTCACTGTCTTTAGTGGCCTTGCACCCTGCTTGAAGTGGTAAGAAACTGCACTTGAATTTGGTGGCCTTGCACCCTGCTTGAAATGGAATTTCAAGGAATGGCCGTGAGTCAACTGCCAGCCCACCAGCCGTGAATGAATGAGCTGCCAGCAAAATAGGCTTGAGTGACTGAGTCGCCAGCCCAAGAATCCATTCGGGCCCACAATGTCCATAATAGCCCTCTGGAAACCAGTCCCTTCAGCCCACAACACCCATACTAGTGCTCCAGAAAGCTACACACTACACACCACTACTAATAGTCTTGAAACAAAGTACCCCCAGGTCTTGTGCATACGTGCCATGGATTTCAACAGGGCCAACCTTAAGAGTGTGGTTCCAAAATACTATCAGGAAAAGAGACACACAAAGAACTGCAGTTGCTGAAATCTTGCAATGAACACAAAGTGTTGGTGCAACTCAGTGGGTCAGGTAGCATGTTCAGAGGATAAGGATAGCCACCTTCAACTCCATAATTTCCACCAAACTCATCTCCATTCTCCTGGACCTGGGAGTCAGTACTCCACTGTAGTGGACCAAAGCTATAACAATGATGAGGTGGAGTAAAGAAAGTAGATAGAGTGTTTCATAATATGATGTGAAGGCAACACCTCTCCCTCAAAGTCAGCAAAACAAAGCAATGTGGTCATCAACTTCAGGAAGCGGGATGGAATATATACTCCTGTCTGCGTCAGTAGTGCTGAAGTGGAGCCGATTAAGAGCTTCAAGTCCTGGTTGTAAATATCAACAACAATTTGTTCTAATGCAACCACATTGATGCTACGGCCAAGAAGGCACACCAATGTCTCTCTTTCCTCAGAAGGGTATGAATTTCAATGATTTTTGAAATCTCCAATGATTTTTACCAATTTCTTTATTTTTCTTTTAAAATCTTTTTATTGGGTTTTTTTCCAAAAAAAACAAAAATAAAACATAAAAAACAGAGCAAAAAGAATAATGATAAACATAACAATGGTATTGATACATAGGGATCAGGATTACATTAATAACAGGTATAACCTAATATGAGACCAGTGTCAAATACACAATGAATATAGACCTCCCGGTTAAAATAGTTAAATCTTTAAAAGGAAACTTATAAATGTAAAAAAAAACACAAAGATAAAAAGACAAAAAGAAAAAGAAAAAAGGAAAAAACAAAACCCCTCTAAAATAAAGGAGGGAAAATTTTTTAATAATAATAAATTAAGAATAAAAATAAAATAAATTAAAAAAACAAAGCAAAGCAAAACAGAATCTGAACTGAGAATTTCTACATGTGCACCATGGAAAGCACCCTATTCAGATACAGTGCAGCTTGGAATGGCAACTGCTTTGCCCAAAGTCCATAAGAAATTGTAGAGTTGTGAACGCAGACCACTACATCACCAAAAGGTTCCCCCCACATTGTCTGTCCACATTGCAAGCTACCTTATGAAAACAGCCAAAATAATTA